>NC_050532.1:11335131-11346543 GCF_002922805.2 Oryzias melastigma | reverse complement strand
GGGTCGCATGACTGTTGCCACAGGTTTACAAAACATAATTTAGGCGACCACAATCAGGAAATCATACACATTTTTTTAGAAAATGACTGAGCCAAACTTTGGACATCTAGAAGATCAAGAGCTTCTTTGGTTCTTCTGATGAAGCTATTCAAAGAAGCTTTATTTTAAAAGATTTCTATTTACTCCCGTGCTATTATGGGCTCCAGATGACCTCTCCCTTATACTGATGTGTGATCTCTCCCATGACAAAGCTGGACAGGATTTTCTGTCTTCCACGGACACCAGAGAGGATAAAAAAATCCTAGAAAATAAATCTTCACCCTATTTTGTGAGGATAGCACAAGGGATAAATACAATTTACAATTCAGAAATGCAATTACAAGTTGTAACATTTTGTGAAAAACCACATTTGTCTTCAAATTGGTCAGATTTTCTGTGATTTTAAATGACTGAGGCAAAAACCCTTTCCTACAAAATAAAAGCTGAGAAATGTTTAACAGTTTTATCAGATAAAACTTTTTAAAGGTACTTTTAATAATTGACTTAATTCATTAAATTATTCTTTTAATGTTTTTCTTTTTATTAAAAAGCTAAAAAATTATCCACATTTGCCACTCTGCTAAAGTCTTAAAATCAACAGTTTTTGATAAAACTGTTCTATCATTCTGTGACATTTCTGTTCATTTTTCTGAAGGATATGTTAGCACCATAGACTCCCTTAAATATACATGCAAAAGTAGATTTAATCATTTTAGATTTAATGACTTTTCATTTTTTTTATAATTTTACTAACACCATAAATTACCCTTTAAGTTAATTTCTTCCTGAACTGAAGGTTAGAAATCAGATTAGTTATGCAGAGACCTGATCATATAAAACTCTCCTGGCTAATGTTTGACTTGCCATTAAATTATTATATCACATTCCCATCTAAAGAGTCCTTCGGGTTTCCTTGAAGTCTTTCAGTCAGACAAGGTGTTATAAAAGAACGTAACAATGTGACTTTCATGGCGTATCAAGGACTCATTCCAAGAACAGATAATAAAACAATACTGGGAATGATCCAAACATACCTGAAAAACGCAAGGAACTGAAGTATCCCCAATAAAATACACAAATGTTTGTCAAGTCAAAGTTTATTTAAAAAGCACATTTGAAACAACTGCTGTACACCGGTAAACGCTGACAAATTAAGGCAGAACAAATATAAATAAAAGACAGGAACTTTAAAATAATGAAGAATAAAATAAAATAGAATTCTTCAACCCAAAAGACTGAATGTGTTTAAAAAAAACACAACAGATGTCACCCAAATGCTCAACATTTATTTGGAAAAATCTTTTTTTCTCACAGTACAGATGAAAAGTTCAAGACTCAAGTATGGCACATTGTCACGCACTCAAGCTGATGAGGAACCATGTTTTCCAGCCGGCGTGGTTTCAGACTGTCCATAGAAAAGCTGTCAGTCCCACAGACTGCAACACTGTAAACGCTGATTCAAGGCAAGGGGGGTGGGTGGGGGTGGGGGGGTGTAGTCCAGGCTCAGTGAGGACATCAGGAAAGATGAGCGGGGGGGGTCACATCCCCATCCGGATGCTCTGGATGATCTGAAAGATAGCTGAGAGAGCAAACGAGTGTCAAAATCTGCTCTAATCCCAGTGTATCATCCTAATTTGTGACGGATTGTACAGAAAGACAGCCCTGGTACCTGATCCACAAACCACAAAGACAAAGAGAGCCAGCAGCCAGGGACCCACGGGGTACTTCTCCTCCTGCGGTCGCTGCGTGAAACACAGGAGAGTATATTTGTAGAACAAAAATACTTTTCCTATGTATCTTTTTTTTGTTTTTTTCATGTTATGACAAGTTAAAAGATCAAGCCCATGCTGATGTCATCTGTTTAGACATGCTTGCAGCAGAAACCTTTTACAGTGGACGATGATGTAAACACACTTTTCCTCAGCTCAGTGACAAAGAGTCTCACTCTGATCGTCTTCTGATCTATATTAAAAGCGTTCCCAGTGGAGTTTTAATTATGATGATGCTATTTTTTAGCCAAAATGATGTTCGGAAATTCACCTCAAAGTTGCGGGCGGGACCTTTGGCGTGGAGCAACCCCGCCCCCTTTCTGTTGCAGAGAGATCTATGTGCACGCTCAAATGGCGAGCAGTATTAAAGCTATCCAGCTGTACGTCAAGAAACTCGAACCTCTCAAAGGATCACCACAGAAATAAAAACAATAAAAGAAAATAACCTTTTTTTCACACATTCACACAGATTTAAAGGTGATCACACCCTTAAATTATTATTTTTTTTGATAAATCTATGAAGGTTGAGAAAAACTCCCTTAAACTGCAGTGAGTTTTAGTTTAATCTTTATTTAATCAATACATGTTCATCTTGACCCGAGAAAACAAGTTAAAATCATAAACATCAAAAGAGACATTTAGCACTACAAATATACAGCTGGTGCTTTAGCTTACAGGAACTAGAGAAAATGCTAGTGTATAAGTAGTACACTTGAAGATTATTTTATTAAGTATACTTGAGTATAAGTATAGCAAGACCATATGCGTGTATACTAGGAAGTATTCTAACTATTTTCAGACAAAAGTGGAAGATTTGAAGTTTACAATATTTAGACAGTGTATAAAAATACATTTTAAGTATAGTGCCTAATTTTCAGTGTACTTATACACTGAAATAGAGTCCTATCTGAAAAGGGAGAACTCCCAAAAAATGAAATGATTGTCCAAACTGAAAGGATAAAGACGAAATTTCACATTTCTACTGTAAGTTCTATTTATGTGCTGTTATTCCTTTTTGAAATGTGCATACATTTGTAAAGTAATTTGTGGTACATTTCACTGAAAATAGTCAGTCTGTTTGTTTTGCTGATATTTGTTTGAAACGGTCTAACTTCTAGATTGATTGGTTGGCGTGTTTCCAGATCAGTAAAGACGAAACTTAAAAATTTAACTTTCATTTTGTCTTTTTAGAGCAGCAACAAAATGTCACATTAAGCTGGGATAGAGCTTCATTTTATCCAAGTATTGAGATCAATTTTTTTCCTCAGAAACTCGGCAGGTTATTGTGTTTATGTAAACCCTCAGCAAAAAAGTATTTTTCTTTTTCGATGTACTACAAGTAAACCTAAAAGGGATGCAGAACACCTGAAATGTATTTTTTTAAACTTAAACATGTCAATTTACTCTGAGGAAGTATTCAATTAGTATACTTCATACACTATATACACATGAATTACAATATACTAAAGTATACTTGATAAAATGAACTTCAGATGTAGTACCGGTACTTTTTTAAGAGTTAGTTAGCAAGGATTAAATAGATGAAGTAATGTGATTATATGTATATATATATAACATCTCTGTTAAACATTCAATTTAACTGATTAAAGATAAAAAAAAAAAACAATAAGTATTTAGGTAAAGGCTAACAAATCAGCATGGGGCAGGCCGACTTCTCTTCAGTTCAGGAACAAATGTACTCCACTGCTTCCAAAAGCTGATTTTATCACTTAAAAAACAACTGAAAGCCAAGTAAATCCAATCCAGGCAATTAAATCCTTATCTCCAACAAGCGTATCCTGTCACCTGCCCTCCAGAATTGTTGCTGATGGTCACACTGATACGCTAAATCCTTTCATGAAGATCCTCATCTGTCCTGGCTCTGAGACTAAATGAGAGAATTTGCAAACATTCTCCAGTCAAAGTGGTGGAAAGAGGACTCAGGGGGCTTGACTTTAGACCTTTTCACACGATGTTTGCACTGGAACTTAATTTTTCTTTTTTAAATTAACATAATTTTTTTTTTTTTTAGGTAAAATCAAAAGGCACACCGTTTTTGTAGAGCTGCAGGAGTTCATTAGAAATTCCCCTCTGAATTGGGCTGTTGGCATGGAGCAACCCCGCCCCCTTCTCCTCATTCCTCTGTTTTAAGCATTCCCACTAGCTTATAACCCGCACACCACCGACTGTAAAAGAGAACTGGAATGAGCAACCTCCGCCCCCTGGTGCTCCAGACAGGAAGTACCTGCTGGTCACTAAAAGTCAAAATTCCATGAATCTCTTTAAAGAAATTAACAGTTATAAGTTATATTTGTCTGAATAACCAGTTCTACAACTAGCTCTGATACTTTTTTTAACATATTCTTGCTAATTAATTTTGTTTATGATATTATTGCAAGTTATTCAAGTAGAAAACTGACCAACTAGACATCTCAGTACAATGACATCATCCTCGCTCAGTCTAGTATACAGCCAGAGATGCACATTGGATTAGTATTCTACCTGCTGATTGAGTCACTGAAAACATCACCTGCCCAAAGCTGTCCCTGATTGGTAGATGTGACACACCTGTCAAAATTTAGATATTCTCTGGCCGCACCGCCCAATTCATACCACGCCACAGTTGTGCGGCTGCTAGACCGCCGCGCCGCCCCCGTCCCTCAAATCACACCGTGGGATTTCATGTCGCCTCAGTTTCCGTCTGTACCATTGACTTCGCATTGAAACTGGCTGCCACGCGTTCAGTGTGTGCGATGCGTAAGACGTACATGGATCTACTCATCTACAAGAGGATGCATCAGAATGGGGCGGAGCAGTGACCTTGTGGCTTGCCGTAGGAACTTGTGCATCACAAATACAAGCTCTTTCCAACAGCATTTTTTTTTTTGTCTTTTCTTCGATTCACATTCATTTGAATGAGGAAAAACTCAGAAATCAAATTTTAAGCTTAATTTTACAAGAACAAGTTAAAAACACCCAAATCATGATTTTGTGTTTCCTACTTACATCAATCATTACACGTAAAAGAGTTCTTTTCCTGCATTTATCTGGGTTTTTAAAAACTTTTTTGCAACTATCTCATTGTTGAAGAAAAAAGAATGTGTGTTTATACAGATAAATCTTAAAATCTGACAGTAAAGTAGTGACAGTGCAAACACAAAAAAACTGTAGAGACCAGATGGTTTTATCTATGTACAAATGGCACCAAAAGCACCCGATTTGTGGCTCTTTAAACCCCGTAGAATAACTGAGATTGTAGAAACACCTATATATATATATATTCTTAAACAGACATTATAATAGAGCTAAGACTTGAATTACAAACTTTACTTTCATTTTTTTCTACCAATACTTCATTTTTTTCATGTCCGGTCAACTTTTTCCTCATTTCTCTAAGTCCTTTTAAGTTCCCAGAGCGCATGCTCCATTCCAAAAAGGTTGAAATCCCATTAACCTGCCCTCATCCCGACAACTGTCGAGAGTTAAAGCAGAATTGATGTTTTTTAAAAGCGTTTCTATTTACTGAAAACAGAGACAGTCTGGGCTGAAAAGGTCCTGAGTCACGCTCTCTACGGAGCTGTGTGTGAAGCTGACTTCTCCATCCTCGTGCGCCTGTGGCGGCGGCGTTCACGCGCCTCCGATGGCTGATGAGTCCCCCCTCCCCTCCTGCCCCCCAGCATCTGGATGCGCGTGAAGGGCTCACCAGAGTCTTGGCCACGTTTCCTCTCTGCGTGATGTTTTTGCTGTGTTTCTCGTTGGCCATGCGGATCCTCTGTTTGGCCACCATCTTTCCTTACAGAGCGAGGCAAACAGCGGAGGCTAATTTATTATCTCCGCTTCACAGCTACTTTCTGATGCTGCAGGCGGATGACGGCAGCCCGCATCCAAGAGAGAGGATAGCGGTGAGTACACACAGGAAACGGACGCGGTGTCCTTTCAAAATAATATTCCAAATGTAAGAAAACCCCACAATATGGCCCGGAAAATGTTTGTATTTCTTAAAAATAACATGCAAATGCATTTTTTATTTGTGTTGTTATTATTATTTTTGTACATCTATTAAAAATTGACAAAGAAAGGCAGACCAAAACTATTATTTTGAAGACAAAAGAACAAAAACAAACTTCCTGTCGTCGAACTTTACTACGTATGCTGCTCGTGTCGAACATTAGTTTGATTTAATTGGGACATAAATTAATTCAGTAAATAGGTCCAATGTTTTAAAAACCGTTTATAAAGTTAGAAGTAATAAATACGGATGCATATTCAGGAGTTTTACTGTTATATTATCACACACATGTTGGCCTAAAGAAAACAAAAAGCCTTTCCTTTTATCATAACAATTCTTCATTTCTGATACATTTTTCAACTTGCTAATTCCTTATTTTTTTATTATATTTTTTCTTTATCTTAAGTTATTCAAGTTATAACCGGACCAATCAGATGCCTCAGTAAAGGCATGTGGTGCCTGCAAGCCCCCACTTTGAACAGATTTTCCTCAGTGCAAGGAGTGTGAACTTTGAACAAGCTCACTCCTGATTGGTGACAGCAGTTGTTATAGAAACGTTGACTCAGACCGACCAATCCCTGTCGTCTGGTTCCAATATGGCAATGCCCATAGTGCGGAAAAATGAAATTTCTTAATTTTGCTGGAGCCACAAGTAAGGCATTTTCTATGGGTGACATCACACCTGCTCAGTCCAGTTCTATTATACAGTCAATGGTTAAAACCAGCAAACTGTTCTTTGACATAAATCATCGGTCTCAAATCTTGGTTCTTAAATCAGAAAGCACTCAATTTCGCTGATCAAGCACAAAGTTTGTAAAGGGTTGTCTAAAAAAAAAATAAAAAAAATAAAAAAGGGCAGGGCAGTAGATCTTAAAGACCAGGGTTGGAAAACACTGACCCAACCTGACTTTAAACCACAGACATAAACAACATTTGAGCTGTTTTTATTTTAGCTGTGCAGGGAATACACAGGGAAATGCATGCAAGTGTCAGTATCATGGGTGAGTTTTCACTGGAGAGTTAAAAAAAAAAGTAGTTTAAAGGGTTGACTTTTTTTGGTCCTAACAGACAGATCAATTGATCACGACATGCTGACATGTTAACACTCATTTCAGAGTTACTGATGCCTTCAGTGAGCCAACCTAGCAGAAGCATGTCCAAGACATTGATAAATGGAACTTTAATTGATCCCACGATGGGGACACTGATGTGTTACCATAGCTCCAAAAATCATGATAATAAAATAAAACTAACAAAGAACAGCAGATAATAAACTAAAACTAAAATTTACAATACATTACACAATGAAGTGTCCAAAAAGATCTGCAAAAGGGTGACAATGGAAATGTTAATGCAGATAATTTTCTTTTTATGGTTTCATGCTTATCTAGCAACTTATGTATCTAGGGGTCCTCCATGACATTTTGACGCTATTTTATCATCACAATTTAATAATATTTTATGGTTCCAGCATTACCAACACTTAAAAAGGATTATTGCAAGTCATTTGTATAGAAAATTTGTTGATATTCCTTCACAAAAAAGGCTTCATTCCCCATGGTTTCATAAACAATGAAGAATTTTAGTTGAATTCTTCCATAAAAAGCTCTATTCCATTGCTTTAACTTACAGAGACTTGTTTGTAACAAGTGCGCCAAGAGTCAGAGTTATGAGTGTCTCCTCCTTTCAGCATATGACCAATTTGGGAAAAAAAAGTACAATTATACAAAAAATGTTTACTTTCTATTTTACTTATTATGACGTCTGCACATTTCTGAGTCAGTTACAGCTCACATCACTCACCCGCTCTCACAAGAAGAGTGAGCCTTCTGCTGAGAGTGAAAGCAGGGCAGCGACATAGCGGTTGTTGCCTAGCAACTGAAACAGATAGCCTGCCTGGGGAGGGACACAAACTCCTCAAGCTGAGAGAGGAAAAGCCAGTCTCAACATCTGACTCATGAGGGGGACTGATGAGTGTGTTGTTTTTTTAAATGCTGAACACACGAAGAGTGGGATTCTCTTTGTTTTCCCTTTCAGTTCAGCTCTTGTTGAAGACAGATGATGAAAAAGGAGGGATGCTGGTTTTGACGCCTTCATCTTTACATGCTAACTTTAAATTCTTGACAAAAGATATATTTTATGATTGAGTATTATTTGCAAAAATAAATAATTGTGCGGTATCCCTGACATCTTCACATGTGAGAGACAGGTCAACAGAGGTTGCAGCCCAGATCAAATGTCTCCGTATGCTAAAAGCTTGCAATGAGGCGTTACCTTGCTTTCTCTTTCCCATCCCCAAAGATCAACTTTGTCTCTGTGCACGATAGAGAACACCTGAGATGCAGGAAATAAGAGTATCAGTGCTGCAGGAACAAAAAGCGGACAAAGGAAAGCGGCGCTGACAGAAGAAGAAAGAAGAAAAAGAAGCTAAAGCTGGAAGATGATACAGCTTTGGAAACTTGAAATAGGCTTTCAATGAAAATGTGAGAAGTAATTGCCAGGGATGTGTGTTAACAAAAGTCTGGCAATATGATTAGGGAACGACCAATATGCTTTTTTTTCAAGACAGATACGATACCAACATTTTTTTAAGTCTGGGCGGATGATATTTCAGCCAATATTAATTTAGTGTTAAAGTGAACACATTGGCATCACATTTTACAATAATGCAACTACAATAAATCTCCAACATAAACGGTTTATTCCAAAAACATAAAAAAGCAAAAAAAAGTAGCTCCTAAAGGTGCTATTTTACAGAATTTGGGAAGCCTGTAGTGGATTTTATTATTATTATTTTTAATCAAACCAATCAAGACAACTTCTGCACATGTAAAATACACACATATATATATATACAATTACACTATTCCAGTTTTAAATACCAGTTTTTAAGTAACACTTTTAAATACTCAATCAAACAAAGTTATTTATTTAGTGATGTCCAATTGCCCCTGAACTCACCACTGCAGACGACAGGTGTAGCTGCCTCAAAGTCAAAAACAACCAGTTAAATATCGTCCCGTCAGATTAAAAAAAGGCTGATACTGTGTTGAAAAACCCAATATCAGCACCAATACCAATATCAATATTGGCACTGGTCGCCCCTTAAATACTTAGTTACACAAACGCAAAAGAGTTCAAGAAAAAAGCAAAGCACAAAGTGACAAAATGTCAAAAGTCACCACGCTTCTTGTTTTAGAGTTTATGTTTCCAAGATTTGCAATTGGCATTTTTTAAATTGTGTAAAATTTGTACTTCTTCTGACTGATACATTCTGTTTATTACGTTTATTTAACTATTCAATTTTATGTTTGAAAATAAAATATCAATTAATCAATTTTAAAATTGTAAAGGATGAGTTTTCAAATGCATTTAATCAAGTCTGTGGTTTAATGTTAGGGTCAGATGTAAAAACTTTAACTTTAAAAAAATCAGAGAGAAAAATGCATAAAGAACTGATCAAATGCAAAAAAATCTGCAGAACTACAGGTGTAAGACTTAATAATAACAAGTCTGCACATGCAATACGACTTGTGATCTGAAATCAACAAGGGAAATGTAAAGGATTTGCAGCTGAAAACATATTCAAAGCATGGCGGCAGAATAACTCCGCTCTCTGTAACCTGAGGAAAATATTTGGCCTGATTTTCTGCGTGTTTACCTCCGACCCGCTGCTCTAATTATGGTTAAAACTCACCTTGTGGAATACAAACACGTGCTTGAGTCTCCTCAGGAGAGGAGGGTAAACAGGGATTGACCCCAGAGAAAACATACTAAACGTTTGGGGATGAATTCCGCTGCAGAAGAAGGGAGCTTTGGCAGAGCAAGAAGGAAGGAAACATCTGATGGTGGCCCTTTTAGGGTGTGTCGTGAACAAAGTCAGGGTCTATGTGGAAAACGCTTCAAATTCATTTCATCCAAAGCACACTCGCTGCTTTTCTTCACGTTTGCTGACCCTGCCCCCCTCCATCAGGCGAGACAGAGCTCCGTGTGTCGCTGAACACGGCAAACTGCAGCTCGCTCGTGTCCAGTCTGTTTCATGTCAGCATGCAGTGATGTTCAGTCACACTTTTGTGCTAGAAACATTACATATCTTTTATTTCTTTAACTGTGATGGTTATAGGTCTATAGGTAATATGAAGATAATAGGACATTTCAGCACAAATATTTTCAGAAAACTATTTATTTACATCCACTCTATTAAAATTTTTCACAATATATTATCTAAGTTGTTCATAATTTATGAAGTGCTCATTTGCAAAAAGAAAAAAAAACATAATGTAGCAGCATTTTTTGAATTTTTTTTATTTAGGAAAGTACCTTAATGTACTTATTTAGATTATAAAATTGAAAAATGTATTAAAAGTTGCAGCTTTGAAATGATAGGTTAAATGTCAACGACAAAAATCTAATAAAACTTACTGCAAAAAAACAAAACCAATCGCCTCCTCAGTCTTGTTTCCACGTCTTGCAGCATAAATTAAGGGTTGAGAAGGTCACTCTTTACCTTGACTATGAAAAAAATCCTGTTTAGGTCTACATACATAATTGTTTTACCCACATTGGAAACATTTCCATCATAAATAGTCAACTCAAGTTCATGTCAGAGCATCTCATTCAAGTTCAATGACCCCAAACCATTACATAACCACCACCATGCTGGACTATTGTTGTAATATTTTTCCTATAATGATTTGCTAACTTATGACACCTTCCATAAAGTTCATTGAAAGCTTAATGAAGATTGTTTTATGGTTTTCTGCTAGAAATGTACTTTCCATTTACTTTTTACTCATAAACTAAAACATTACTACACAGAAGAAAAAAAAACACTTTGCAAAAGACAATAATTTGAGAATTTTTTTAAGACAAAAATCTGAAAAGCTGACAGTCAGTTCATGTGAACTAATTAAGCTTTCCTCTGAGAGTATCAGAGATAGAAATACCCTCGGAAAAGAAATGTAAAACAGAAATGTAGACGTTCACATGATTACAAGCTGTGCAAACACACCAGAAAGCGCTTCAGCCGTCATACAGATGCACACGTAAACATGGAAAACCGGCAGAGAGCGTCTGCTTGATCTCAGCAAAATGAGGCCGTGATGTTTGTGTTTTTCTGACCCTGGTGTGTTAGGTGAAAGGCTCCAGTCAGTGTGAGGTCTCCTGGGGGAAAGGTAAGATCTCCACAACTTAATTTGTGAGAAACATTTTATATATATATATATATATATAATTTTTTTTTTTCTTTTAACGCCAAAACGTTTTCTACAACAACCAGGGCTTTAATATTTCTGTAGCAGAATCAACTCCCTCCTGATATTCTGTGTTTCTCAAGTTATATAATTTACTTAAATTAACTCACACAAACTGAAGTCAGGTCAGACGTGAGTAATTTGGTAGATTTGTAATGCATTTACAGCACAAATTTGCCAAAAAAAACAAAAAAACAGATTTAAAAGACCTGTGGACTGCTTTTGGAAGCCTGCAGACGACTGTGTGTGTGAGAGAGAGTGTTCCGGGGTCGTCATGGCAACGAGTACACAGAGGGAGCCGTGCGGCTGCGTCCTTCTTTCCCCTTGAAATACAAAGCTTGTA
>NC_050532.1:11332086-11334085 GCF_002922805.2 Oryzias melastigma | reverse complement strand
AGAAAAGAACTGTCTCATCAATGAGCATCAGCTTGCTTTATCAAAGGAAAAGAAACAGCTGGCAAAGGAAAGAACAGAATGGGAGAGACAAAACTCTGAACTTTCTCAGGAAATTGCACAAATGAGGAAAGATCATGAGGAAAGGAGTGCCACCTTTGACAAAGCTGAAAAGGACTTTTCTGAGAGGTTTGCCCAGGTCGAGAAGCAGATGGAACAACTGCAAGAAACTATTGCAGAAAAAGTCACCATAATAAACAATTTTGATGGTGTCTTGGAGGAAAAGCTTGACCAGCAGAAACAACAGATGCACAAGCAGCATCAGATGGAATTGTCAGACCTCACTGATAAAATATCCAAGCTGGAAAATTCTGTTAAAGAGGAGAAAACCAGGGCTAACGAAGCAGAAAACAATTTAGTCCAGAAGGGGAAAGAATTGGCTCAGATAAAAGCTGTGTTGATTGATACTGAACAAAATCTTCAACAACAGAAGAAGCAATCGGAAAAAGACAAAGATTGTCTCATCAATGAGCATCAGCTTGCATTATCAAATGAAAACAAACAGCTGGCAAAGGAAAGAAACGAATTGGAGAGACAAAACTCTGAATTTTCTCAAGAAATGGCTACAATGAGGAAAGATCATGAGGAAAGGAGTGCCACCTTTGACAAAGCGGAAAAGGAGTTTTCAGAAAAGTTTGCCAAGGTCGAGAAGCAGATGGAACAACTGCATGACACTATTGCGAAAAAGGTCATCATAATAAACAATTTTGATGGTGTCTTAAAGGAAAAGCTTGACCAGCAAAAACAACAGATGGACAAGCAGCATCAGATGGAAATGTCAGACCTCACTGACAAAATATCCAAGCTGGAAAATTCCGTTAAAGAGGAGAAAACCAGGGCTAACGAAGCAGAAAACCGCTTAACCCACCAGCTGAAAGAATCAGCCCAAATAAAAGCTTTATTGGTTGATACTGAACGAAATCTTCAACAACACAAGCAGCAAATAGAAAAAGAAAAGGACCGTCTCATCAATGACCATCAGCTGGCATTGACTAAAGCTCAAAAACAGCTTGCAAAGGAAAGAAAACAATGGGAGAGACAAAACTCTGATCTTTCTCAAAAAATTGATCAAATGATGAAAGATCATGAGGAAAGGAGTGCCACCTTTGACAAAGCTGAAAAAGACCTTTCAGAAAAGTTTGACCAGGCCCAGAAGCAAATTCAAAAACTGCAAGACACTATTGCGAAAAAGGTCACCAAAATAAACACTTTTGACTGTGTCATGGAGGAAAAGCTTGCGCAACATCACCAGCAGGTGGAAATTGTAAAAGAGAAGTGTCGGCAGGAAAATGTTGATCTCTTCCTCCAAATGTCACAACTGAAAACAGAACTTCAGGAAGAGAAGATGGTGACAATGACCGTCAAACGTAGTTTTGAACTGGAAGCAAAAGAGTCTGCTAAATTAAGAGTTGCTTTCCTCCGTGTAGAGAAAGACCTAGAGTTTCAGAAGCAGCAATGGCAAACAGAACTCTTGAATGTTCATCAACCCACGGCTTCTGCTTTAACCGAGACCCAAAAACTGCTGGAAGAGGAAAGACTGGAGTGGCAGGAAGAAAAGATGGCCTTTCTTCAGCAAATCGCTGACCAGAAAATAGTGGTGGGTAAGTTAAAGGCTAAAATCAGAAAAACTGCAAAGGTCAACAAGGTCAAACTTGAACAACTACAGCTGCAGGTGGAGGAGCAGAAGAAAGCTCAAAAGAAATCTCTTGGAATGAGGTTTCTGAACCTTTTCAAAACAAACAGAAAAGGAGACTAAGTGGACTAGTGAAACTAGTCCACTTTCTTAGGATTGGGGTTTAGTTTAAGGGTAGGGGTTAGGTGAATAGGCATACTGACAGGTAGGCAAGTAGGATCCCTAGCCAAATAGTTTAGTTTAGGTAGGACTAGCTGAGTAGCACAAGTAGGAAATGTTAGTAAAAAATGTAGCATCTGTGTGGGGGTG
>NC_050532.1:11329860-11331980 GCF_002922805.2 Oryzias melastigma | reverse complement strand
AATTCATTAAAAAAAGAACTCGATTAAATGTCTCTCCTGAGGCCGGGGCTATGAGGTTTGGATGTCTGTAGAAGGCGGGTGCCTCGGCGGTCCAATCCTCAGTAATAGAACTTTACAACTTTGAGACATGCAGTTCTCTGGGAGAACAGGGGCCTGAGTTTGTGCAAAAGGTTGAGAGATACCAGGTAGTTATAGCTGAGCTCACCTCCACGCACAGTCTGGGCTCTGAATCTCGGTTCCGTAAGAGGGGTTAGACTCTACCTTTCTGGAGTTGCACGTGGTGAGAGGTGGAAGGTCGGTGTGGACATCCTTGTGAGTCCCCAGCTCAGTCACTAAGGTTTTGAGTAAAAAGAGACTAATGTCCCCCACCTTCAGGTGGGGAGTAGGTCTCTGACTGTGGTTTCAGCCCACGGTTCAAACAGCAGTGAAGAGTACCTGGTCTTCTTGGTGACTCTCGAAGGGACGCAGTGCTCCCCCGCTTATCTGCATCTCATACTCACAGTTTCACGTATTTGCTGATTTTTTTTTTCAGTTGCGTGACATTTCCGATTCATTACAAAAAATCAAGACAACTCAAGACGCTTGTATGAGACTTTTGCACCTGAAGGAGGTGCTTCGTGTATCTCCGCTGTGAGCTACTCCTCCTCCTTTCTCCAGGACAAGAGGAAGAACACTGTAGTCATTTCAGACAAACTTCAGCCTTGTGTCTTGGACACTTGGGTACAGGCACAGAACTATCCACTGATCACTACATGGTGGTGAGTTGGATTCACTGGTGGGGAAGGAGGCCGGAAAGTCTTGGGAGAGCTGAACATAATATGAAGGAGTCTGCTGGGAGGGTGAGGTCGGGTAGCGGCGAGGGTGAGGGCGGGTAGCGACTGCGGGCCATCCAATGCCGCTCGCGACTTTTATTATAAATTTTTATTCATAATATTACAGGTTTAAGAATAAAAATTAAGTCTGTGCATCACTTGCATTTATAAATGAATGTGGTTTTCATGCATCTTCTTGAGAAATCTTTACATTTTTCTTTTAAGTTGAAGAGACTCAACTATTTTTCATTAAATATCGTCTTGTCAGCATGTCGCCAAACAAAATATCATGATATATATCACCATATCGATACCTTAAATAATTTTCAATATTTTACTCTCCACAAAAATATACTTTAGATTACACAAGTTAGAAATAAATGCAAGATAACATCGAACCATTAATAACAATGAAATAAAATGATCCCGAGGGCCGGATCTGGCCCCCGGGCCTTAAATTTGACATATGTGCTTTAGAGCTATCAGTCAATCTATGAAGCAAATTGTTGGGCTGTAGGAGGAAGCTGGAGTGCCTGAAGAAACCCCACAAAACGGGCAAACTGCTAACCACTTTACCACCATGCGCCCCATACAGTTAATGTCAAAGCATATTTTCTTTCTTTCCATGGAAATGACCTAATTTCATCTTTTAATTTAAAATATTAATTTCCTTTTTTTTTAATCCTTTTCCCAATTCATATAATATTAAATAATATTCAACCATAGATTTAATATTTAACCATAGATTTTAAAAATGAAATACACACATGCAGTTAAATACAAAAAGTAAGACATTAATTTCAGATTATCCACCTTTTTTTTCTCCTATTGAGTGTTTTGGTAATTTTCCATCATCGTCAGAGGCATCAATATTGACAGAGGTGTCACCAAAATTTCTTGTGTTTGCGAGATTTTATGTTTTTACTTCTCAGAGAGAGAGAGGTGTGAAGAAATATTTTTTTATTTGCCGCCGACCAACACCTGCCAGGGAAAAGCCCAAAGCAGAGCCAAAGAAAGCATCCACATCCGCATGTCTTCTGACAGCAAATTCCTGTGGCAGCTCGCACTTTTTCGACGTCAAGCTTCAAACAGTCACATTTCAGTGACTTGCTCTTTGTGTGCAGTACTGTGGAGGAGTCTGTGCAGCTGCCTGCTGCTGGCAGGTGATGTGAAGCTGAG
Source organism: Oryzias melastigma (assembly GCF_002922805.2). Lineage (NCBI taxonomy): Eukaryota > Metazoa > Chordata > Actinopteri > Beloniformes > Adrianichthyidae > Oryzias > Oryzias melastigma. The sequence continues at coordinate 11,329,989 of NC_050532.1, read as the reverse complement.
AAAGTGGGTCAGCACTTGTTATAACAAAAGACAAGCGCTCTTGCCCCCGTGTGAGTATACACACACATACAGCACGTACATCATTATGTCTTCCAACTTGTGATTTGACTGTTTTTTTTTTTTTTTTTT
>NC_050532.1:11325382-11329765 GCF_002922805.2 Oryzias melastigma | reverse complement strand
TGCGACAGTTAGAAAAGCATTATTACACTAATAGGTATTAAATTAAATGAGAAACTACAATAATTTGTGACTGAAAATGAGAAAAAAACACAAATTGCAACAGATTTGCGTGTGAAGTTCCACTGAAATGGCTTTGCACAGATGTGTTACATTCTCCAGATGGTTCTGCCCAAATGTTTTTGCACACGTGGAATTCACTCAGTAGTAAAACAAATCTCTTAATTAGTTTTTTAAAATCTGTTTTAAACATTTTTCTTTTAGTTTCCACTAACCTGAGATCATTAGAAGTGAGAGGTAGGGGGTTGATTGCAGTGTTGGGTTGTTTTTTATGGGTTGCCCCTTACATCCAGTGAAAGGAACTCGTACCAGCAGGTTCTGGACTGTCCCCGCTCCTAACTTTGTGGGAACAGTTTGGGGTCGGCCCCTTTCCTTCTCCGGCATGACCGCACTCCGGTGCATTAGGCAGAGGCCCATAAAGACATGGATGAGAGAGTTTGGCGTGGACTGACTTTACTGTATAGCACCTTTGGGATGAATAGGAGCAAAAATTTCTCATCCAGCCTCAAACATTTCCATAAACACAGTCCTGTAAGTTTGGAAAGCACTTTCAGAGGAGAAGGAGCTGTAACTGCTGTAAAGACGGACTGAACGTTACTTAAACTCAAATTCAAGTAGGAACATTTCTCGCCCAGCCAGTACCCCATTCCAACCCAGAGACCCCAGGGGCACAACCTCAACCCCATCCCAGGAGGATATCCTGTCCTGGCCAATGGAGCCTTACTTTTCAAATTAGCTAAATTGTTTTTTTTAGCCATGCAAAGGGCAGTAAAGATGACGGGTTTAGATCTTCCTCTAAACTGATGGCGTTGATATCACCAAGCACACAAAGAGATGGAGAGAAGCTGTCATAGGGATGACAAACCAGGTTGAGAAATCCACACACACCTTCTGCCAAAACTGTGAGACTGATGTGCAGTGGTAGGGCAGTTGACTCCTGATCGGAAATATTGCGGGTTCGACTCCTGCCTTGCACACCCATGTGTTGAAGTGTCCTTGGGCAAGACACTGAGCCCCAAATTGCCTCTGGTGGAAAGTTGGTGGCAGCAGAACCACCAGTGTGTGTAGCCGGGTGAATGTGTCTGTCACTGTAAAGCGTTTTGGGCCTTCGAGGAAGGTAGTAAAGCGCTATACAAGTATACAACATTTAGCATTTTACAAAACCGCAGTTGTCTGATTCTTTGAGACCAATCTTGAACATCGTTTGTCTGGTGTAGGGAGTCCTATGAAAGGTTTAAACGGAAACAGATGTAGACACAAAAAACAGACTGATACCGCTAAAACAAACATTACTGTGGCTACGCTAACTCCCAACCTTCTTAGTAACACGTAAAAAACACACTGTCCAACACTGCTACACTTTAGCAGCATTAGCTTATTCACATAGCCTGTAACTACCGACCTTGTTTACGACACGTAAAAAAGCAGATGTATATCACTAAAACAAAGTTACGTTTGACTAGGCTAACTCCAAAACTTTCTCAGTAACATGTAAAAAACACACTGTTCAACACCGCTACATATTAGCCGTGTTAGCATATTTACAATACTGGTAACTCCTAAACGTATTTACAACATGTAAAAACCAGACTGATAGCGCTAAAACAAATGTTACTGTGATTATGCTAATTTAAAACCTGGATAATAATGTGTATAAATACACTGTCCAACACCGCTACACTTTAGCCACATTAGCATATTCATAATGTGCTACGTACCTCTAATAATCGCTTTGACATGAGCAAACACAACCTGAATTGATCCATACATGAGGTGCTCCAGATTATAAGGTGAACTGTCATCTTTAGGAAAAAAATATGGCTTTTAAGGGAACTTTATAGTGCAGAAAAAAATGTATTCACAGAATTCAGCATTATTTCAAGATGGAAACATTTCCTGACATGCTTTATCTTTTTTTAATTAAAAAAAAATGTTCACCACCGCCAACAACAAACGTTTTGGCTAGTTTGTTAGAAACCCTAAATTAAAGTTGTTGCTGTAGCAACCCCATCCTTCAATTCAATACTAGAAGAGAAAACACTTCATCATTTGATTTTCCATGATGATGGAAACCTCTTCTGCTGGGTGTGGTGAGTGGATGTTGACTGGACAGTAAGTCTGAGGAGGCACAGTGGCAGGAAGGCAGGAATCTGGATGACGTCACCGTCTCTACACAGGAGTGTGTGAGAACTTGTGGAGGGTTGCAACAGTTTGTGGACATGTCTGAACTCGCATCCTGTTGTGTACACAGAGACTTTCTCCAAAGAGAGGCGTCATGGTGTATGGGCGTTAGGAAGACCGGAAACCATCACCGCCCAGTGTATTTCGCCACAAAAAGATTGCTGAGTCATGATAGGAATGTAAAAAGAAAGTCAATGCTGGTCCAGATTGAACAGAATGTTAAAAAAAGACAGATCATGCAGAAAACATGAAACAATAAAGCAATTTCCAAATGAAAAAGCAAAATTTTAGACATTCAGATTGGGACATCAAACTAAAATTTATACAAGACAGAGCACATTTTAGGAAATGTATTATTTTTGGACTGAATTGTGCTGAGAGTGTGGAATTTGGTGGAGGAGGAATGATGGTGTGGGCTTGGTTTTCAGGAGTTGGGCTTGGTCCTTTGGTTTCAGTGAAAGGAACTTTGAATGCTTCATGGTACTGAAACATTTTGGACAATTCTATGCTCCCAACCTAATGATAACAGTTTGGAGCGGCCCTTCCTCTTCCAGCATGACTGCACCAGTGCACAAAGCAAGGTCCATAAAGACATGGAGTCTAGATGAACTAGACTGGCCTGCACAGAGTCCTGACCTGAACCCCATAGAACACATTTGGGATGAATTAGAGTGGACACTGAGAGTCTGACCTTCTCCACCAACATCAGTGTGAGACCTGACAATGCGCTTTTGGAAAAATGGTCAAAATTCCTATAAACACTCCTCAACCTTGTGGACATTCTTCCCAGAAGAGCTGAAGCTTTAATAGATGCAAAAGATGGAACCAACATCATATTGAACTCTCAGGAATGGGATGACACTTCAGTTCATATCTGAGTCGAGAAAGGCGAAAAGGAAGGAATGAAAGTAGTTACTGCTCACTAGTTAACTAGTGGGCTTTTTACAGAGCACTATTTAACTAGTGCACCTTTTCTCAACACTCCCAAGAGTGATATAAAGCTAACTAGTCAACTAGTTAACATGTTGCATATCACTAGTAAACTAAGATTTTGGGTGCGCAAGTTAATTAATAGGCTTCACAGGACCCTTACTAGTGAAGTAGATAAAATTTGCATGTAGCTTGTTAACTAGTGGCCTTTTTTAGATTGTTCCTAGTTAACTTGTTAGCACAAATAATGACCACTGGTAAACAAGTACGCATTTTTAAATAATACTAGTTAAGTAGTTCACTTTTTTGGCTGATAGTTCTTAACTAGTTGTATTTTTGGCAAACCTAGATAGGCCTAAAACAGGCTGATATCAAGGATATCGATTTAATGACACAAAGGTTTGCCATAGTAGACAGTATTGTGCTTTTGTCACCGCACTAGTTAACTAGTGCATCTTTTCTTTCTCAGTAAAACTGACTAACAGCTCACTAGTCAACTAGTAAAAGATTTTGGTCACATGAGTTAACTAGGTAGATTTACAGGAGACTTACTAGTGAACTTGTTGAGAGTGTGCATGCATTTAGTTAACTAGATTGTTACTAGTTAACTAGTAAGCACAAGTAAAGTCCACTAGGAAACTAGTGCAAATTTGAAAACATTACTAGTTAACTTTTTTCATGCCACTAGCTAAATAGTTAGACTTTTGGCATTACTAGTTAGGCTTAAGACAGACTGATATTAAGGACATTGATTTAATGATGCATAGGCAGGTCAGTAGGAAGGTAGAAATACCCTTTTCTTGACTCAATGGTACTGTTCCTAAAACCATAGGAGGTTTGATTGTGTGTAACTGAACTCCACTTATATGAGCTACAGAACTTTAATAAGTAACATAATTAGTCACGCTAAAATGTGACTAGAAAGAGCTCAAGGTGAAATGAGTACCGTCAAACAACCCTTCAAATAGAGCTTTACGTAGGTTTTCAAGCATCAAGCAACATCTGTGTTGGCACATCATTTGGCTTTATTTATAGAGGATGTGGTTAAAACAAATAATTACCCTAAAATTTAAAACTAAGAAAACCCCCAACAGTGGTGTTTTGTGCCGGTGTGTATGCAGCAGAGGCGGGGACTCGAGTCACATGACTTGGACTCGAGTCAGACTCGAGTCATGAATTTGACGACTTTAGACTCGACTTGGACTTTCCTACCTC
>NC_050532.1:11317660-11325377 GCF_002922805.2 Oryzias melastigma | reverse complement strand
CACAGCAGTCCAGGCTTGAATGAATAATTGATGGGCCCGATGGGTTACACCTTCCAAGAAGTTCTCAGCTGACAAGTTCCACAAAAACCAATTGAACGCTTCAGATCGTTGGCTGGAATCATCGTAAAACCCTCAATGAATTCCTGAAGAGCATATTTAAAACACTGTAATCAGTCAGAAAGCTGTTGTGTGAGATCCAATTTAAAACAAATAACATTTTCAGATTGGAGTTTCTTCATTTCTATGTTCTTCTGTTTCTTTTTCATCTTTATTTTGCTGTTTAACAGTTTCAAAACCACATTTTTAAAAACGCTGCAATTTCTTTAAATGATATTAAAAATTTAATAGTTCCAAGAATTTGTCAGGAGCCTCTCAGAACACGAAAATGACTGGACACCTACAGCTTCTCAGAACAGAGGCGTGACTCATCAGCCAGGTAGATTTCATTCTGCGTTTGCAAGAGCATGACAAACAATTACTGCTGGAGTAAACAGGCTCATTTTTTATAAATAAAAGAGGAAGAAATAATACCCGAAGCAGCACAAGTGATGCTTTTAAATCTGGAGGTCTAGTAGGAAGCAGCCGATGACCTCTTGACCTGCAGCACTGAAAGTTACAGGAACATGCAGATCATCAACTCAAAAGACAAACTGTTAATTTTGATATTTAGACATCCTCCCAATAGAATAAAAGCAGTGTTCCACTTAATGATTTAAAATGATTGAACGTTTTTTGGAAAAGCTTTGTAATTCCAGCAGACTTATCGTGTTGCTTTTCGGAGAAACCTCCTGCACATTTTCTTCAAAGTGTGGAACAGGATTAGCTGTAATTATTTAGACAAAAATATTTATGAAGTAGGATTTAAAAGGAATGTGAAGTTGCAATGTGTGCATGGAACTAATAAGTCCAACTTATTTATAATGATCTAAACACTGCAAAAACCTAAGAAAATGATTTCATAATAAATATCCTTTAATCTACTTTTATGCCACATTTCATTTGTGTTTCTTTAAAAGAGTTTATAAATGATGTTAAGTCATTCGTTTTGCTTTAAAAAAAATCACTACGTTTTTTTTTTTTTTTTAGTTCAATACTGCTTCTTTGTTAAGCTACTAATTTTCCACTCTATAGTACGGTGGCCCTGAAGTTCAAATCACATCATCAAATTGCTCGATGCAAAATCTTATTAAACGTCACAACAACTAAAGAAGCAAAACAAAAAAGCAACATTTCATTTTAGAAATCAAAACTAAACCACAATTAGAAAAAAACAACACAATAAAAAAGTACTATAAAAAGGAAACAAAAGTTATGACCAGAAATTAAAATAAAATGTAAAAAAAAACTAAAAAATAAGAAAAAAACAGTAAAGGGTGAACACTTTGGGATGCCAATCTTTTTTAAAACTCTGTCAGTGAAATCCGACAGTACCTTCTATTATCATTTTGATGTCATTTATTATATTTTTTTTATTCAATTTTTTATTACTTTTGTTTTTCCGATGTCTTTTTTTATGCTTTGGTTTCTGAAAAATTTCTTGTATTTCTTAAAATGTAATGTTATGTTTTCATTATTTGCTTTAAATTGTTGCTGTTATCTCTTATATGTTTTTGCGTTGATGTGATTTGCACTTCAGGGCCACCGTACTACACTTTACTGTGGGCTACAAAAAACACAAGAAGCATATATGATCATCAAATACAATTCTTAGCATCCAAGTGTTTACAAGTACACAAAGATTATTGAAATCCAATTCATTCAAGATCAAAAAAGTCTCGTTGTCTGAGACGTATTTTAGGAAATGGTTAATAGCAATGGCCAATCTGCCTTTTCCAGTCAAAGAAGAGGCAACAGTATAAAAATAATGTACGTAAAAACTGTGAAAATGTTTTCTTTTTGGCTAATTGTAATCAAAGCTCTGGCTGCAGTATTTTGGACCAGCTGAAGAATATATCCTATCTAAAGCATATTTTCATTTCCCCCTAATTCAGATTTGAATAAAGAAATAGTCAAAAATGCAGAAAAAATGAACTTAATTGCCTCACATGTCCTCTATCATCAGAAAAATGCCACAAGAACATGATAAAAACACCAAAAACACGATTCTCATCGCAGTGGGAATCAGTTTAGACCTGTAAGTAATGAGAATTTACAGATTGGTAGACTTTTCTGGTTTAAAAATGATTCTAAAGCTGTTTTAATCCCTTAATGAACTGTCAGTTTTTCACTATTGAGATGCTGTTCTAATGTTTCTTCTTATTTCAGCTGTGAAGAAACTAACGACGTCTTCATCTAAAGAGACACGTGGCTCAACAGAAGTGTGAGTCATGGCTACTGTACTCAAAAAAACCCTGTTGTTCTGTCTCTGTTATATAAGTTCAAACAAAAAAACATTTATAGGTGACATAGGAAGAAAAACATATAGTGTTCCTTCAAAATTTTAACTGTTGCCATTGAATTGTCTATAGCTTTAAGGGCATTTTCAACAATCCTGACAAAGGCAGAAATGACTCTGAGCTCCAGCTGTGAGTGGGTGTAAACATGCCTTTGTTTGCACTGATGAAAACAAGTCAAGAAAAAAAAAGTTAAAATCTATTTTCTTTTGCTGTCATTCGCTTGTTTGCTTCCTGAATCATGGATGTAAAGCCCTGGAAATGACTGTATATAAATTGTTCCCTCAAATTAAGAATTTGTGACAACGAATTAGCATTTTGTGCACACAAATCAGCTTTTTGTGACCACAATTTAATATTTTGTGTGCAAAAATTAGTATTTTGGGGCTGCCATTTTTGTCTTTGTGTTTACAAATTACTTCTTGGTGGCCACAGATAGCATTTTATTAGCATTTTGTGGCCACAAGTTAGTATTTTGTATGAAGAAATTAGCATTTTGGGGCCACATTTTTGTAGTTTATGCTTATAGTAGCATTAATTAGCATTTTAATAGTATTTTGTGTACACAATATAGCTTTTTATGGCCACAAATCAATATTTTGTGGGAACAAATTCATATTTTGTGTGCAAAAATTAACATTTTGAGGGTCACATTTTTGTTGTAAATGGTCACAGATTCTTTTTTGGTAGTCATAAATTTGCATTTTACTATCATTTTATCAATTTAGTATTTTGTGCACACAAATTAGCATTTTGTGGCCACAATTTTGCAGTTTATGCGTACAAATTAGTCTTTTGTAGGCACAAATTGGAATTTATTTTAATTACGTGGCCACAAGTTTGTATTTTGTGCACACAAATTAGCATTATGTGGCCATAATTTAATATATTTGAGTAAAAAAAGCATTTTGTGGCCACGATTTTGTAGTTTATGCTTAAAAATTTGTCTTTTGTAGACACAAATTTGAAAAATATTTTAATTTTGTGCACACAAATTAGTATTTTGGGGTCAAATTCTTTTGGTTTATGTTTATAAATTAGTTTCTGGTCGCTACAAATGATAATTTTAATAGCATTTTTGGGGCACAAATTGGTATTTTGTTAGCAGAAATGGACATTTTTGGAATCAAGATTTCTGTACTTGAGAATTAGCATCTGTAGGCACATTTTAGTTTTGTATGCCTAAAAAAGATTAATTTGAAAGAACAAATGTAGTATTATCTTGTCATGTTCAGGGCTCTGTGGAACCTGAAGATGACAGGATCTTTCCAGATGGAGAGTGGTATTCTGGCATTTATCACACAAATTTCCTCTCATTTATTAAAATTCTGCCTTTTTCCTTTCAGTTTGCCACCTACATGTTCAAATCTGTCGATTACTATACGTTGTAATCACGTTCTCCTCACACTCCTCTGTTGTGAGTAACAGCTTGTGTGTAGGAAAAAAGACAAACTGTGCAGATCTAAGAATGCATCTGCTCCTGCTCAGAAAAGAGGAGGCAGAAATGTTTCTGACCCTCAGCAGAATGATGATTTCATTCTGATTGGAAGACCTGGTTTGCTTTAAATTTCACAAAAGCGTCAGTCCTGGAAGAGGAGTTAAAAGAAAGCAGAAAGGGAGTCTTGAGGCAGGTACCAAAAGGTCACTGTGGGCTGTAAAAAACAAAAAAATGCTGTGTGTTTAGATGGAAAGAGAGGCTGGAAGGTGCATGCAGGCACACAAACACAGTTTGCTGTCCCAACACAAAATGCTGGTACAGCTATTGACTCCCCCCCCCCCTCCCTGTTTAAACTGCATGCTGCAGTGACATCATCAAACTTCTCTGCTTATTATCCTAATAAGAATAAGAACATAGTGCTGCAAAATAGCGACATATAGTCGCTAAAAATGGTTTATTTTTGTGACGGACACATTTTTAGGTCAGCGATACGTCGGCCCAGCTGCTCCCAGTGAGGAGGTCAAACACTTTAGGAGCCAGATGGCATTCAGACACAGAACGACAGTGTCCTCATTCAGAGACGTGCAGCCGAGGTGAATGGAGCCCCGACACACCGTCAGGTCACTCCGTTAAAGAGAAAGAAAAGTCTTACGTTGGTCTCAGAAAATGCATGTTTCTTACTACACATTTGATTGTTTAATTTCATTGTTAAGGTGTGTATGTAATGGATGACGTGGTGATAATCTGAGGAAGATGCTTGGAGGAAACCTCTGTGTTTATTTTAGCATATTCTATGCCCATTTTAGGGCATTTTTTGAATGTAAACCTCTATTTTAATGCTTTATTTTGTAAGATCTGTCATGCTACAGTTTCTAAGCGCTGCTAAAATATTGCTTTTCTTCATTTGCGAGCTCTTCCTCATCTATTTTATCCACTGGATTTGAACGTGTGTGACTAAATACCTTGTGGCAAAACTGCAAAGAAAGCATGTTTGATCCATATTTAAACATTTTTCTGTCTCCTACATTCAAGAGTAATGGACAGTAGTGAAAGCTTGCAGCAAACATTTCAGAATATTGTAAAGGCTGAAGAAACTGCTGAATGTAGCTGAATTAACTGTGATATTGTGAAAAAAGAGGCAAAGAATCAGAAATTGAAGAAGCTAAAGAAACTTCATTGAGTGTCAAATGCTAACAGCTAACCTAGCTGTTAGCCAGCAGCTAAACTAGCTGAATAAAGTGTAAAATATTGAAAAAAAGATTATTAACTGTGAATCCTGGGTAAAAATGTTATATTGAATTAAAAAAAAAACATGTTACTTCCATAAAGTTGACCAAAGAAAGTGCAAATTTGCCATCTTAAATATCAAATGTAGTTTTAAAATTTGAATCTTCAATTCTATAAATAAAAGTCATTAAAGTCTGTCTCCAATCTTTTTTTTTTATCTATTGAAAGTGTTTCCAATTATTCAATTTTTTCAATAAACTTGTGTTATATTCTTGGACATAGTTTCTGTAGAGCGGCAGGCGTTGATCAAACTGAGGCTGTAAGCTAGCGAGAGAGTGTAAACAAAGGGATGATGGGAAGTAGGGGTGGGCTTACTCTGCGCTAACAGTCCCGCCCACAATTCAGAGGAAAATTGACTGATGAACTACTGCTGCTCTGCAGAAACTAGGTCCTAGAAAGAGTTTAAAACTGCCTAATCATAATTAAAAGACCTCTAGAAACACTTTAACAACAATCCAGGAGATTATCAGATTGTGTCACTTAATAATAATAATTTCTTTTTAAAATTTATTTGGAACTTTTTTCACTCATTTTCTTAATATATTTCAATGCTGAAACCCAGAAATGTGTCATGACTGAACATTTAACAGGTGAGCGGTCAGGTGAATGGAACAGCTGTTCTCGCTTTAGTGCAGATAAGGCCGCTGACCCGGCGCCATCGGGTCTTAACCATGACCGGCTCGTATGACCGGTCACGCGTGTCTCATGTGGGACATGTTGGCGGAACACGACACCACAGGTGAGCCGTAAATGTGACGGAGATGCACACAGAATGAGAAGAGCTAATTAACAAAATACTGGTGACATCCTGCGTGCGCTTAAGGTCAGCCTTAAACAAACAAACTCTCACAGAGCCGTCCGTCTGTGAACCGGCGATCTGGAGGGGGAGAGATGCAGTTTTTAGTTCAAACTATGCCTGGAAGTCCAGAGACTTTTTCCACCCGGATGGAAGGGATGTGAAAGCAGAAAGTTCCCACAACGAAACCAAACATATTTGTCTGTAAAGTCTAGTGATTACATAAAATCGTCCGTACAAATTTATTTTTTTTTCAGTTTTCCAACTGACGACTGCACTTTCAGAGTAAAATCAACCAAAAAAAGGAACCTCTTCAGGAAGGGACAATGGAGCGTCAACATGGAGGCATGAGGGAGTTATACTGAGATGTGCTTTGAAAAAAAGAGGTTTTGTGTTGAACCAAACAGGTAGAGATGATGCTGATTCAGCTCCACTGGAGATGAAAGATTTCCTTCTGCTGTCAAACATTTTACTCCATACACTCACTTTACAGTAAAATGGGAAGTGAGCTTACAGTGTGTCAAAAGCAGCTAAAACAGGCGCTTAGAATGAAAGCTGAAATTTTTACCCCTTTAGAACATTTTCTTTAAGATGTTGAAAACTTTTCATTTATTAGTGAAGTTTTAATTTCACCTCAACATCAAGAAATGTCTTAAAATTTAACAAATGTTCTAATAAAATCATGTATGGTTTTCATATCATTTTTTGACTAATTTTGAAAATTGAGATCTAAGTAATTGTAAAATATGCTAAACATGGTGCTAACTTTATGCTACTTGTACAAAAGTTCACTAATCTGTGTTAAGACAGCTGAATTTAGATGAAAGCATCGAGAAATGGCATTCTGTTGTAAACAAGTTCAGGTTAAATTGGAGATTTTTTCCATAGTTTAAAAATTGTAATTTCAGTTTCAAGAAATGAGTCAAACCAATGGAGAAAAACTGTCAAATACTTCATGGTACCTGTAACTCCCTCATCCTCTTCTTTGTAGCGTCTCTATTTTTTATTTTAGGTTTAAGTTTTCCCCAAACACATTTTGAAATCATCCTATTCCAGATATTGAATTATTTTGGTGGAATATTCAACGGCAGAATCTGAAACAAATAAGGAAACCTTGGCAGTAGCTTCATTTATATTATCAATCCGAGGTTATTGGTAATAATAATCATCGCCTGATGTCTGTTTGAATCTTTGAGGTTTGCCTGATATCATCTATTTCATGAATTTGTATTTGGAAACCCTAAATATTCGATCAAGACATTTTTTCTTGAAATCTTTTACTTTCTTAAGATTCCGTTTTTGTGTTTGTGTGAGGTCAGTGTGTCAAGCTTCCCAGCAGGTCATATCAGAGTCAATTTGTGTTTCAGAAGCAATTTTATTTTGCTCAATTAACTGCAGAAGTTCAGTTTTAATTCAAACTATACACACTTTGAACTCATCTTCTAATCAAACATGTATTGTGTTATGCCATCCAGTCCAGTAAGATTCTGAATGCAAGTGGAACTGGTAAACTCCGACCCCGCTGACATCAGGTGGGTGTTTTACAGCTGAGGCTCCAGCACCCGTTTCTGATTGGATTACATTTGTTTTACTGTTGCGCCTGTCTATTGAATGAAAGAGCTGCTGCTACAATGGGATTTAGATTCATTTTAATCTAGCACAATGTTGTTAAATTGATGAAAACTGAGATTTTTTTGACAACATAAGCCCCTTCATAAAGCATTTATTTGGGTCAAGCGTTTTAAGACATACTTTAAATTAATAATAATTAAAAAAACTCAATTCTGTTTTGTTTTGATGGTT
>NC_050532.1:11316279-11317578 GCF_002922805.2 Oryzias melastigma | reverse complement strand
GCCCTCTGGTGTTCACTTTCTGCCACTGCATCAACAATTATGCTTGAATTGTGCTGAACAGTTGATGATTTTCACTTTTACCAGATAGCAAACGTAATGAAATGCTGAAATAATTCAGATGTGGAATCTTTTCACTTTTAACATCCATAAAAATTAAAGATAAGATAAACATGAAAAGGGTGAAGTCAAATAGGAAATGAAGGGATAAATAGGCATATAAAACAATTATTTTTCGATGATGGTTTAATTGGAGGTGATACCATCCCTACAGAAGTAATCCAGTATATTATCCAGCAGATCTATCTCATCTGACCTGATGGTTCAGTCTAGATTTTGTGTTTCAGTCGTTGATTTCTTCAAATTTATTCTTTCTTTCATAGAAGCAGAAAAATAACCTTGATGGTGATTTTCAAAAACAAAAGGCATCACAACAGTCTCATTATATGTAATTTATTTCCCTTTTTGTACAAACATTATTTCATTTCTGTGCACATTGATCAAATATTAGTCAGTTCATCTGATTTTATTAGTTCAAAATAAAATACAAAACTCTGTTAGACAGCTTTTATCTTTAGTTTCCTTTAAACTGAAAACACATTTTAGCTTCATAGTTGAGGCAAAATACTCTTTCCATTCCTGTTTGTTCAGTTTTTCCCTTCAGGCAGCTGCAATTTCAACATTGAAACAGCATCAATTACAAATATGATGAATAAATAACTTCTTTCTATTTTTTTTTATTTCTGACAAATCTCAGACCTGAAGATTTTTTGCTTCCAAAAGTGCTGCTGGGAAAAACTCACAGCCGTACGGAACATATATTCTGTGAAACACGACACTAGTGGCAGCACAATTACAGTGAAACAATACACAAATACACAACAGAAACACTGACATTAGGCCGAAATGATCAAATTACAAAATCTAGTCCCTTTTTTTCCTTCCCTTTTGAATCATTACCAAGGCAGCAGTCCATTCAACTTCAACACATAATTTTTAAATCAAACTTTAATTTAAGACCTAAAGTTTTTTCAAGTTAGAATAAATTATATTATTGCCCCTTTTGAATTAAAACGATGTTTCATGTTAACAGCTGTGATTTATTTGTAACACAACATATTTTAACAAAAATGTAATCTTTTTATGTTAAAGAACTCCAGCATATACAGCTACATGATTTATTTAGGTTTTTATTTTGTAAACTTTTGACTCCAAAAGTGGTTTAGTGTGGTGACCTAACATTCAAGTGGAAAAGGTCCTAATTTTTTTTTTTTTTTTTTTCCAATAAGACAATAATTTTAT
>NC_050532.1:11309105-11314237 GCF_002922805.2 Oryzias melastigma | reverse complement strand
CAGAAAGGCGCATTGGTGCCCTCTGGTGTTCACTTCCTGCAACTGCATCAACAATTATTGTTTTACCAGATAGCAAACGAAATGAAATGCTGAAATAATTCGGATGTGGAATCTGTTCACTTTTAACATCCATAAAAATAAAAGATAACATAAAAAATGAAAAGGGTGAAGTCAAAGAGGAAGTTAAGGGATAAATAGGCATAGAAACAATTTTTCTAGGATGGTTTAATTGGAGGTGATGCCATCCCTACAGAAGTAATCCAGTACATTATCCAGCAGATTTCTCATCTGACCTGTTGGTTCAGTCTATATTTTTTGTTTTAGTCGTTGATTTCTTCATATTTATTCTTTCTTTCATAGAAGCAGAAAAATAACCTTAATAGTGATTTTTAATCATAAAAACATTTATATTAAAGACAAACTCTCACATTTGTTCATCAATTTACTGATTTTTGTCACATGAGTTAAAAAAAAAAGCATCACACAGTCTCATTATATGCAATTTATTTCCCTTTTTATACAAACATTATTTCATTTCTGTGCGCATTGATCAAATATTAGTTCATCTGATTTCATTAGTTTAAAATAAAATACAAAACTCTGTTACAGTTTTTCATCTTTAGTTTCCTTTAAACTGGAAACACATTTTAGCTTCATAGTTGAGGCAAAATACTTTTTCCATTCCCGTTTGTTCAGTTTTTCCCTTCAGGCAGCTGCAATTTCAACATTGAAACAGCATCAATTACAAATATGGTGATGAATAAATAACTTAATTTTTATTTATTTTATTTTTTTTTCATTTGTGACAAATCTCAGACCTGAAGATTTTCTGCTTCCAAAAGTGCTGATGAGAAAAACTCAGCAGTACCGAACATATATTCTGTGAAACACGACACTAGTGGCAGCACAATTACAGTGAAACAATACACAAATACACAACAGAAACACTGACATGAGGCCAAAATGATCAAATTACAAAATCTAGTCCCTTCTTTTCTTCCCTTTTGCATCAGTAACAAGGCAGCAGTCCATTCAACTTCAACACAATATTTTAATCAAACTTTAATTTAAGACCTAAAGTTTTTTAAGTTAGAATAAATTATAGTATTAGCTCAGAACTTTAACAAGTCTCAGACATTTTCGCTTTTTAATTAAAACGATGTTTCATGTTAACTGCTGTGATTTATTTGTAACACAACATATTTTAACAAAATATAATTGAAATCTTTTTATGTTAAAGAACCCGAGCATATACAGCTACATGATTTATTTATGCTTTTATTTTGTAAACTTTTGACTCCAAAAGGGGTTTAGTGTGGTGACCTAACACTCAAATGCAAAAGGTCCTAATTGTAATTTTTAACAATAAGACAATAATTTTATGAAAACAAACATCAAATGTACAGTTTACCATCAATTTTAACATTTTCTTCATAAATAATTCACAGCCTCTCAACACCAGCAAACACAGCGGGTCACAGAACTGCAAACTATATTCAAAATTCTTTTTTAACCAGGTTTAGGGAAAATACTGGCTCATTACTTTAGTCAATTAAGATTTCCCTTCAAATATTGTTAAAGTTAAACTTGCCTGAAGTGCTTACAGGTTTTTATAAATAAAAAAAAGGCCAATTATTAGCATTTTTCCTTATATCCTCAATTTAAACATGAACACAACTTATTTATATAGTAATAATAAATTATTCTTAGAGAATAAATTATTTCTAAAGAACGATTAAAGTCATGGAACTGACTGTTGGTGCAAAACTGTTAAAAAAATATTCTTATTTTAGGTTAAAAATATAGTTTTACATCATCCAGTGATAGTATTAATGTCTACAGTTGTTGATCGTTTTGTTTCAAACGTGTCCACCAGATGGCGACGTGTTCCTGTGCATCTCCTCCCTCTGCAGATTCTTCCACCGTCTGCTACGTCATGGATTCCTTCTGGATCTGGAAGTAGCAGGCCTGCAGCAGAGACACAAGGAGGACTGAAAACCTGCACAGAACTGAACCGCTGACCCAATCAGAAACCAGAACTTTCTACATTTGCTTTCCAAACAAGATGAACATGTTAAATGATTAAAAAAGTGTATATTACATGTTGTGGAGTAAATATTTCAAAAATTAAAGTGTAAATTATTTCTACTCTTCCTCACTGTACAGAGATGTGAGTTGCTGTTGGTGTGGCTGACCTGCAGTGTTGTGAACATCAATCCCATCTCTCCATGCTGAATGTTGGGATCCATCAAGTCTTCTATCAGGCTGACTTCAGCTTTAAGGTTTCTGATTCTGGAGGAGGAGAAAAGCAACAGACGAACGGCGAGTTATTTCCATCACGAAGCACATGTGTCATAAAAATCTTTAATAATTTATGGATTTATGTGAATTTTAACATGTTTGTTCATCTGTTCCCCCAAGTTATCAGATTATGTGGAGTCCCCCAGGGGTCAGTGTTGGATCCATTGCTATTTATCGGTCATACTAACAGTTATGATCCAGTTTCACTTGCTTTAGAACGGTAAAAACTCATAGAATGTGGGCTTTACCACAAAGTCGTACCTGGCTCTGATCACCACATACATGAACAGAGGTAACAGGTCGTCCATGCACCACAGGACGTCTCCGTTCAGGAAAGGTTTCACCTCCGCTTTCAGCTCCTTGAACGTTTCCTGAATCACTAGAAGTTTGTCTCCAGGCGTGAAGGTGGTGCTGCAAGCCAGGGGAAAATCTTTGTTACTTTAAGACTTATTATTAAAAAAATAAATGTTAGTCCCAAAGCTGTCCTCAGCACTGACCTGATTTGCTGCAGAGTCTCCACAGCTGAAGCAAAACAGGCGTCTTTACTGCTGGACACAATCTGCAATGCAGGGAAAATAAGTTCAAAACGACAAAATAAAAGCTTCCAGCTAAGAAAAAACTAAAGATTGTGAGGAGAAAGCTTCTGACCTGCTTTTTCTCCCCCAGAATTGACATCCAGTGAGGCCAGAACTTTCTAGAAGTAAAAAAAAAACAGGAAGTCACATGAAATCCTTCAAAATAAAGTAAAAAAACTGATTAAACATGTATAAAGTGTGTGGCAAACGCACTCCTGCACACCCAGAAAGCTGAGCAGGGATTGGTCGGGCTGCTTGTTGAAGGTGAGGATGTGCTGCCAGTACTGGACCTCCTCCTGCTCCTCCTGCTGACAGTAGAGCTCGAAGAGAGGAGGGTAGAGACGCGGGAGCAGGAGGGGGAGGAGCAGAGAGGAGCAGCTCACCACCACAACACTGATGGAAATCACATGGCAAAAAAGTCCAAGAACATTTAGGGTTTACACAGCAACATGTCATCAAATAATGCATCTCCTGCGTGTTTGGCGTTGACGGTCACCTCTGCCATTCGGTCATCGAGTCGCCTCGACTCTTAGATGAAGACGCAGGTTCAGGTAAGACGCTGCCGTCCTCCTGTAGCCCTGAAAACAGAAACCTGCAGGGAAAATATGAAAGCATTAAACATTTAGAATTATTATTATTTAGAAGACATTCCAGTAAAACAAACTCCTTTTTGGTTTTTCGAGTTATTTTTTCAATTTTGACTTGGAAAGTTCATTAAAAATTATTCGAGAAAAGTTTTAGAGACAAAAGTGATTAAATACTTTTAAAAACTGTTGTGTAAAGTTTCAAATAAATGCTGTTTTTAGCTAAATATAAATTTGGCCAATAGGTGGCGATCACGCTAAAACATTAATCCTTAATCCAGAAGAAGAAGAAAGTATGAACAAAAACAGTGCTTTAGACCACAAATAGTTACTTTAAAAACATATTTCTTTAAAAGATTTTTGAAAATTCATGAATGTGGGAAAATAAAGATGATGATTTTATTCAACAATGTATGTTTAGGTTGACTGAGCGTTAGCATTAGCCATCCTATGGGAAATCTCATTATATGTTAGCATCAAGCTAGATCAATCTGTACTTTTGTTGATCAATTATTGATCTATTAGGCTTAGATGATCAACCCAGCCCTATTCACAAACATGGAAAAAATCCAAAATGCTATTTTAAGATTAGTTTTTCAAAATATATATCCTCCATCTTCAGAAAAATGCCACAAGAACATGTTAAAAACATTGTATGCAAGTGGGTCAGAGTTTAAGAAACAGAGGAAAAACAAAAGAGGAACTAAGAAAAGCTGCAAACATTCAGAGAAATGTTTAAGATTCTTGTAACTTTTGTCTGTAATATCAGGTTAGGAAAAAGAGGACAAATACAGTACTGGTCAAAATGTTTAGAACACCATAATAACCAAATGTTATGGTGGTAAAGTCTAAATAAAGGGCTAAAAATAGCAGACAACTAAGTTATGAACTGATAGAATTTTCTTTTTTTATTAATGAAACCAATTTTGACTTTACTGAACAGTAATTGACCTTATTTAATGGCTCAAAGTGGTTTATTGTGTTAAAAACGGCAATAAAAATGAAAGAAGTGACCATCATGTGATGTTTCAAGATTACCTTCAGGTTTGAAGGGGGTTGAAGCTTTTCTTTTTCCTGCCTGACTTGTTTTGTGTGAACATGGTACATAGTGTGGTTCTGAGGGACAGACCGTACCTGACGATGCTGTAGAAGTGAGTGAGGTAGGCCTGGACCTCAGCGACGGCCTGCGGGAGGAGCCTCCGGTCTGAGCCCACGTAGGTCATCCTGTAGGCCGTCACCAACGTCTCCACCAGCCAGCCCAGAGGGTGGTGGGGGGTCTCGCAGGCCTGAGGAATAGCAGCCATCCATGAGGAGGCACAGGAGACGAGCTGTTGGGAAATGAGTGTTCCTCACAGCCGCTTTTACCTTGCAGAGGTATCTTCTTATGCTGTCGTAGTTCGCCGTGGTGACCGGCTCTACATACTGAGGAATAAACTCCAGACTCTCCAGGAGTTTGCTCTGAGATTTGCTGAGGTTTGGGCTTTAGTGGACATAAACATAAAATGATTTCAGTTAAACGAGACAACATTTCCATCTCTCCAAGTCCATCTCTGAATGGTTTATGAAGAGTAAAATGTAGACTTTGGATGGACATTCTCTATTTATTTGTGATGCAAAAATGTGATTAAAAAAAATCTTTTATGGCTGAATTACAACATTTCTGATGAAACAA
>NC_050532.1:11306749-11308740 GCF_002922805.2 Oryzias melastigma | reverse complement strand
TGTCGTAGTTCGCCGTGGTGACCGGCTCCACATACTGAGGAATAAACTCCAGACTCTCCAGGAGTTTGCTCTGAGATTTGCTGAGGTTTGGGCTTTAGTGGACATAAACATAAAATTATTTCAGTTAAACGGGACAACATTTCCATCTCTCCAAGTCCATCTCTGAATGGTTTATGAAGAGGAAAATGTAGACTTTGGATGGACGTTCTCTATATATATATTTGAGAAGAAAAAATGTGATTAAAAATACATATTTTATGGCTGAATTACAACATTTCTGCTGAAACAAAATTCATCCAAAAAGCAAAAAAAAAATGTCTGTAATAAGCGGTGTGAGAGCCAATCATATCAGTTAGAATATTTTTTCTTCAACTTTTAAAGCTTTAAAACTTTTAAATGTTAAAACAAGCTTAACAAAAGTTATGACACATAATTATAAAACTCCATGGAATAAATCCTTGTTAATACTTTTTTACTCCTCTTTTTTTGCTTTGTTTTTAGATTTTCATATTTTTATTTTGCCTGTAAACTTCTGATCTTTGCTATAAAACATAAAGATATTTTGCTCTTAATTTTGGGGATTTTTACAATGAAAAATGATAAATTTATTCCTCGGAATTGAGTTTTTTGTAAAGATTTTAGATTTGTTGTGAAATTATTGAGTAATATATAAAAAAATACATCTGTAAAAAAAATAAAATCTGGGGTTGAACTAAAAAGATATATGAAGGTACATGAAGCATTGCAAATTAAAAAAAAGTTTAACAGTTTCAAAAGTAAATTGTTAGAGCAAATTGTAAAGTAATAAAAAAAAAATCATACTCAGTTATTCCAACCACTGAATTGTAGATATTTTGCACCTAAAGTTACAACATCTCACTTTTTCCACAAATATATGTATATTTTAATCTAGAAAATACTTTTTTTTAAACTGCATTTTGTGTTTATGTCAAATATTTGCAAATTATTGCAAAATATTTGGTGGGTGTGAGAGGGGCTGCTGGTGTTAGTGCAGGTTTTTAGAGGATTACTCTTAAATGCATGAGTGGATCAAAATACCGCAGGTTTTTATAGAGAAGAGTGAACAGAATAATGCACTTAAAACCTCAAAAAGTAGAATTTTCATGGCATGGCCCCTTCAAAAACATGATTTTCATCAAAGTGGGACTCCAAAGCATAAAACCACAAAGCTTAGAGTGTGCGTGTACCTCTGTCGCCGAGCTGTTGTGATAGTGACAGCGATGTTCCCCCAGGCTGTGGCTCTGTCTCCACTCCCAGCAGCATCACAACCCAGCCGACTCCAACATTCATCAAAGACGCAGCTCCACCTCTGAGCTGCAGGCACCACATACTGACCCAACCTGCTTCACACACGGTTTTGGATTCTTTTTAGAAATCGGTCGTCAGCCAAATAGAATACAAATGAGCATCAAAAACACAAAAGAAGAAGCCGGGAGCTTTAATTCAGAATTCAACTGAAGGAGAACCCAAACATGTCTCACTTTGTGGGGTATTCGTCTTTGCTTTCAGAGTCATCGACGTCTGCTTTGGTGTACACTCCCACCACCTTGAGCCCCGAGTTCCACTCTCCACTGAACATGCCTTTGAGACAGAACCCATTGGCCAGGAGCAGAGCGCCCTGCAGAGATGAGAGAGGGGTCAGCTGGCATCCTAAATTCACCTGAATGCCTAAACTATCTCCTCTTAGGTAACGCAAGAGCATTTTGTAGGATAAAAAAGTTTGTACCTTCCCATTCACGGTCCAGTCATCCGAGAACTCTCCGTGAAAAGTGGTTTCATCCTCCGACACCAGCAGACCTGGACCCTAACAGAACCCACACATACAGAATCAAACCTTTGTTTTTGGTTTTCCTGTTATGTCTTAGTATAGAAGTAACTTTAATATTTTATTTCATGTTAAAGAATCTTTGGGATCCACAGGTTCAAGAATAATTCACATTTCATCATTAAACACATTTCAATACAGTTTC
>NC_050532.1:11302233-11306516 GCF_002922805.2 Oryzias melastigma | reverse complement strand
TAAAATGTGAAAAATATATGTAACAATTTAGTTCAATGAAACATGAAAACAAGGCAAAGTATGAGAAAATCTATGTTTCAGCTACATGATTTATGGTGAATATTAGGGATATAAAAAAATATTGATTCAGTGAAATATTGCAATACTTAATTTGGCAATACATGTGTTGATTTAAAATACTGCTAAGGCGAAATTGGATTATGTATCGCGATACGTATCGTATTGCCAGACTCTTGTCAATGCACACCTCTAATGAATATGAGGCACTGGTTAATGTGTATTAAGGCTGTGATAAAAGAGTTAAACCAATCTAAATCACTTTGGAATAAAAATAAAAATATAAAACATTTTCAATAATTTTTTTAAACCAACCTTAAAAAAACAATTTTTTAGAAACACTATCGATTTTTCAACCTCATAAGAGCCTGTGTGAGCACATAGAACATAATATGCATCTAAGAAAGAAACAAAAGAAAAGTTCTGGTCTCACCAGGGTGAAGCTATGCTTTTAAAAATCTTTTAATCTATAGCTTAATTTAAAAGCAACATACGCATTAAAAAAAATCTACATATAGCTTTTTTCCAATAAAATGTTCCTTTATGCTCTGTGATAATGGTTGGATTGTGGATGGATGAAAGCACTCACACTCATCTTGTTTTCTCTAAAAGTCCCTTCAAAGTACAGACCATGCTGCGAGATGACAACAGCGTTGCCATGGCGCTGATCGTCCAGCCACAATCCCATATACTTCTGCCCCCTGGAAGAAGAAAAAAAAACTTTTAACAAATAATGTTGATTCTGTTTTGCTTTTACTAAATAATTTGAAACAAGAATATATTGGAACACTTAATATATTTAAATCTAAAGTTTATTGTGAAAATCTGAACTAAAACAAAAAAAATATTGCTGATATTATGGCAGAATTAAGTATCCATACTATTATTGTAGCTCAGACAGGATTGTTCTACATACAGTTTATTTACACCATCAAGACTTTACAGTGTTTACAGGCCACGACACAGACCTGGTGATATCATCAAAGACTCCGTATCCTGTCTTTCTGTCATGCACCCAGTGACCAATGAACATGCTGGAGGATGTCCTGGTCAGTTTACCGGAGCTCAGCATGCCATAGCCGTGGCGCTGGCCCTCCCAGAAGCAGCCCTCGTACACTTCCCCGCTGGCGTACCTAAACGCAAAGAACACAGATGTTAGAGTAACAGCAGTCACACTCCTCATGTTGTCAAATGTAGACATAAAACCATTTACGGTATTTTCTGCACTACAAGTCCTACTTAAAAGCTTAATTGCAAATAATAGAGCCAAAGCCAACAGAATTACAACTAAGATAATGGAGTTTATGGCTTTAGATGTGTGTGTGCAAAACAATTCTAAGACTTTTCCGATGTCATGGTTTCCATGTTTTATTTTTAAGTTAAAGTAATGCTTTTGACGATTTGTCCTGTGTTATGTTGTGTGCCTGTATAAATATTTGTTTTAGTAGCACATCTATTGTTTAAATTGATGTTCTGACATGATATAAACGTTGATTTTATTTGAGAAACTTGTCTAAAAATTATTCTTAGCTTTTAATACAATATTTAAGACAAAAAAAACGTAACATCCATTTTTTATAACTTTTGGCCACTATTTGGTATTTGGACAAGAATTTTTTATTATTATCATTCGGCTTTCGCCACAAATTTCATTTCGGTGCATCCCTAGTAGTTGACAAAAAAATGCTGTGGTCAATTCATAAAAACAATTGCTGAAAACAGCTCTAACATATGATATTTCACAGAGACTAAAAAATGAATACCGACTTGTATTTGCCATAACCATGGATCTTGCCTTCCTTCCATTGCCCTTGGTAGCTGTCTGGTTTGTTGGACTCTTTGTTTGGAATTGTACACTCACCGTAACTGGAAAAACAAAGCAATGTACAAAAGTTGATTTAATTTTACAGTCATACATTAACATCCAATGGTGAACGTTTGTGAAAGAGACGCTTCCTAACGAAGGTTTAAAAAACACAGACCCATCCTCCAATCCATTTTTAAAGTTTCCTTTGTACAAGCGTCCATCAGGCCACTTCATGGTTCCTCTGAAAACAAAAGCACGACCAATCTTTTCAATTCTGTTAAAAATCTGAAAGCATGATTCTGCCATTTCTCGCACCAATTCCTTCGTCCTCTTACCTCCCATGTAGACGACCTGCCAGCCACCCCCCAGTGTACTGAGCGTCTCTGAGGCGTTCGTCTGCAGTGAACGTGTAGGACGCCGTGCGAGACATGGCTGTCTGGCCAGGTGAGCCCTCCCCTGAACCCCCCAGCGCCCGATCCACCGCCTGGCTCAGAGACCTCAGCCACTTGTTCTACAGACAATAAAGAAAAGAAAGACATCCCAAGAAGAGAAGAAGTCTAAATTATTTGCTTTACTAAATGTTTAGAAGAAAAAAAATGCTGAAGTGAGTTCAACATTAGAGTACCTTTTCTTGAGGTGATGAGGCCACAAGAGTAAAAACCTCCTCAGGACATGTTATTCTGATGGCACAGCTGGAAATAATCAATCAGGATTATTATCAAACTTTAAGAAAGTTTTGATAGTGACTTGTATAGTTATCATTAACCTTAAAAAAAAAGACTAACAATGCTAATTTATGGAAAACACATTGCACACACACATATCTCAATTATTGCGATTTATTATGAAGGCTTAGTTAACAGTAATCTGACTTTTGTGGTAAACAAAAAGGTACAGACTGAAAACTATGTGCAAACCGTCAAAAATACAACAGTAAAACATGTTTGTGTTAAAGCTTTTCACAACAGACTCACAGTTCGCCGTCGTCCTCGGTGACGGGCTTCACCCACAGCCAACTCAGATGGTAGATGTGATGTACGGAGAGCTGCAGAGTTACAGGGAAAGAGGAGGATTTCATAGCAAAAGGTGCAAAAACTCACAGAAAAACCCACACTCACAACTAATATAGTGTATTCATGATACTTAAAGAATACTCAACAACTGTCAGGATCTATTGTATAAGCAATACCTCATTTGTGGAGTACTTTTATAGCTGAAATGCCTCAAGATCTACGGTTTTCCAACTTTCTAAGTAGTGCTGCCACAAACGATTATTTTAATAGTCGACTAATCACTGAATATTTTTTCAGATTAGTCGACTAATCAGGTCATGTGCAAACTGAATGTAAAGCACACATCTTAACCATCATTAGCTTTAAACTAACTAAAAACTAGATATATAGCATTACCTGCAATAATGCTAGTGTGAATGCTGTAAGCTGAATGTGGCTACTGAAGATGCTAGTACTGATAGCTAAAGATGCTGAATTTGATAGCTAAAAATGCTGAAGTTGATAGTTGAAATTGCTGAAGCTAATAGCTGAAAACACTGAAGCTGATAGCCAGCTAAAAAATTAGCTATATGCCAAATTAGCCTAAAAATGCTGAACAAAAGCCAAGTTAGCCAAAACTACTAGAATACAGCTGAAATATTAGCTAAACTCCAAAATAGCCTAAAAAACAAGACAAAAAAAGTCTAAATTGGCAAAA
Organism: Oryzias melastigma; assembly: GCF_002922805.2. Lineage (NCBI taxonomy): Eukaryota > Metazoa > Chordata > Actinopteri > Beloniformes > Adrianichthyidae > Oryzias > Oryzias melastigma. The sequence goes on along the minus strand of NC_050532.1, from coordinate 11,302,942 downwards.
CAAATAACTAGCATTGAGCTGAAATATTAGCTAAACACCAAAATAGCCTAAATTAGCCAAAGTAGCTAGCAAGTAGCTGAAATATTAGCTAATCTTCAAATTACCCCCAAAAATGAAAAAAACCTAAATTACCAAAAACAGCTAGCATGTAGCTGAAATATTAGCTAAACGCAAAAATAGCCTAAAAACCTTAATTAATACCAAAATAGACCAAAAAGCTAGCATAATGCTATTATAACTTACAACTTTACAACACTCTGACTCCATATAATATAAAGTAACGACTAATCGACGACTCAATTAGTTGTCGACTATTTTAATAGTCGATTAGTCGACTAATCATGGCAGCCCTATTTCTAAGAGCAAAAAATGCTGGAAAATGTTTATTTGGTCACAAACTTTTATTTCTGCTTTTCTTTATGAACTAAAATCCAACATTTTAGGTTTCACTACTTACCGTAAATGTTCTTTTTCAACAATAAAGCGGCTAAATTATAACAAAATAAAGAAAGAAAACATCTAAAATAACATTTTTTTTATTTTCTCAAAGTGAACAAACAGAAATGTAAGTGTCAAAGCTGTGATTTACAACACAAAACCAGCAGGAGAGGGGGGGGGCAGAGAGGTCAGAGGTCACCACGTTTGAATCTTCACACCAAACAAACGGTTAGTCTTTACTAAGAGAGTCAAAGACGGCAGCAGCTCCATC
>NC_050532.1:11296079-11302094 GCF_002922805.2 Oryzias melastigma | reverse complement strand
TTGAATCTTCACACCAAACAAACGGTTAGTCTTTACCAAGAGAGTCAGAGACAGCACCAGCTCCATCTTCAGAGCCCCGTGTTAGTTACGACAGACTGCAGTGACAGACGTCTTTATCTTTACAGGTTTAGTAAGCCCCGCCCACCCAGACAGATGTCTGCACGCGGGCGCCGCCTGTTCAGCAGTGAGGAAAGTCCACGTTGGACAGAAACAACCACCAGAAACATGAAAACTCGACCGTCAACACAGGACCTCAGCAGTAATAAAACTGTAAAACGTTACTGAAACTAAATTTGTGAAACCTCTTTGCTGTTATGGGAGGGTTTAGTTTCCTTTCAGAGAAGCTTTTCTGCTCGTCCTGTGTTCACACTCGATCGTTCCACTTTGACCTCATCAGTCAGAGTGGAGGCATTCAAAAATGCCAGAACCCCCCCACAGTGCACTGCAGCTCAACAGCTTGTTTTCTGGAAGCTAAACTTCTCACACTGATGCTGGTTATACTTACAAAGCTTTTGGAGGGAATAGTACCCTGTGTGAACGACAGACATAACTTTATTGACACAAAACAACAGAAACGTCAGAAGAGAGCCAGCAGCTTTTCCTGATGCTGTCCTGTGGAACAGCCAATTCCAGACAATATGTTCACCGAGCGGCTTGTAGGAGGCAGAAGTGGGCGTCTGATTTTTTGATTGGTTCTGCTGCTGTTTATTTCCATTATGTGATCAAAACAATTGTGGTTAAAAAAAATTAACAAATCTTAAACGGAAAAGCTTCGAACAGCACCATTTTTAAGGTGCAGATATCAAAATTCAATGCTTTTTTTTTAAAGCTTTTTAAGGTATTATTTCCAAATTCATAAATTCAATGCTTTTAAAACGTTTTAGAACCCTGAGATCCGAGCGTACCTGTGTGTGAACGAGGATGTCATTAAACAGGATGAACCAGTGACTGGAGAAGCGGCCGGCGTTCTGCGGAGTCAGGGATCTGTTGCTGCTTTCGCACACCAAACGCCGCTGCGGGAGACGCAGGCCCTCCTGAGGAGCACACATGAGCGTTTCCTCATTAAAGTTTACGTGCCACCTCTCCTAACACCACCATAAATGAGAGTATGACTTAAAAAGAAAAAAAAGAGGCTTCAAAGTAGCTTTCCTCGCCATAATCTGAGCTGTCAGGGAGCCTGTTACAGCTGACAGCAGAAATGCTTAACAAGTCCTACCCCGTGTTATAAAAACCTTCATTTGGGGGGGAGGTCTGGCAGGAATGCAGTTAGCCTCGAGCAGTGAAGTAAACGCTTCAAGCACAGTTGGTGTTGAGGTTTTAGCTACAGAGGAAAGCACTGGGCCTAATGTAAATCATGTTGTAGGAAGTAAAACGTATCCTCAGGACGGAGCAGAGATGGAAGGCTCGTGTGAAGACACTCACTGTAGCTTTACCACAGTGGGTTTTCCAGAAGAGGAAGGTGGTTTCAGCCTCCTTCTTCTTTTTCAGCAAAAACAGAGACAGACTCTCATACTGAGTGCAACCTTGATTGAGCAACTGATACTCAATAGTCGACTGTGGAAGGAAAAGGCAAACAGAGTCGTGTCAGAGGGAGTTTAGGCCAGATTATAGACAAAAAAACAAAAGCAGGGTTCCCACCACGTCGTAGCAGGCCGTCAATCTGAGCAGGGTTCGGTGGTATTGGCTGAGCTGCTGCAGAGGCCAGTGGAAGACTGAAACCAGATCGACTTCCCCGCCGACCGGCTGGTCTGAGCCGCACAGCTGAGAGAGTGTGGTCTGCTGAGCGGCCAGACATTCACTGCGGAGACACGGAGACAGAAGCAATCATCTCAGTGTTTGTTTAAGAGATAAAACCAAAGACAAACATGAGCTTTACTGACAGCACAAAAAAAATAAATCACTTTCCAAATTTGGGGCAGATGTTAATTTAAACCGTTTTCTCGGTGAATCATCCCGAGAAAGTGAGGAGGAATCTGGATCTTCTCAGGATTAAGACGAGCTGTTTAACATAAAACTAAAATGCTCACACTGAAAGGCTGTGAAGCGACTGGAATCCACCCATTACTAGAAAGTCGTCCACCGCAGAGCAGTATCTGAAGTCAAAAACACAAGTGAGATTATTTCTTCTTCCAAATGACTAACAAAAATATATGTTTAAAATCCCTACTTCTTATAAGTATCCTGAAAAAACTCTGTGTGGGTCAGCAGGGAAAGAGACGTCACATCCCGGATGTGCCCATTGTGCAGGAAGTAGTTAAGCGACGTTGAATGGCGGCCGGCAAGAGCACTGAGGCGAGCAAACGTCTCGCAGAGTGTGGAGAACAGCTGGGAGCACTGCTCTCCTAACAGCAGACACAAACTCTCTGAGAACACAAAACAAACAAGCAAAATACATTGAAAAATAATATAAATCAAAGCCCCATTACCTCCTTTTTACCCCCCTCACTAGGCGAGCGGCTAGTTCTGCCTGTGATCACCTGGTCTGAGCTGGATGTGGAAAAATTCATGTAAAAACTTTTTTTTTTTTTTTAATCTTGGCTTTATGTTAGTTTTATCTCCATAGTAACCATTTCCTTTTTTTGTTTGCCTCAGAGTGAGAAACGTCTCTATGTAATCTTTTTGAAGAATCTGCAAAATTACACTTTTGGATTTCCTTAGCAACTGAGGTTTTTTTGTTCTACATTTCTAATATGTAATTGCATTGTGACTGATTAAGCTTACGTCTGTCACGCAGAGGAGAGAGGAGGAGCCTCCTGACGCCGATCAGCCAGCAGTACAGCCGTCTCTCTTTGGAGGCCAGCTCATGGATGGCGGAGGTGAAGCCCCTGATGTTGCGGTTCGTCAACACTGCGCACATCTGACCTCCACTCCTCACGCTGCTGATGTAACCCATCTGCACACAAAAACAAGAAAACACTGCAGTTTTTGTTCACAAAAGGAGCCAAACAAAGCTCGTCTTTGTCTCCTCTGCTCTGCAAGTAATGTCTTAATTTAATATGATAAAACCGCAAATAACAGTTGAATTACTTTTACCCCCTTTTAGAGAACATACAAACACTTTTAAGTGTTAAAGGAACTAAAAAGATGCTTTTTTTATACGATTCAGCTTCCCCAGACTTTATTCTTTGCTTTATACGGATTTTTAAATCGCCATCACTTAATTTGGCAATTGTTACCCCTTTTTTGATGACACATTTCTGCCGTTTCAAAGAGGCTGGGGGAAAATATATGAAGAAATTACTCATTGGGGAAAAAAGCTCCACCCATCATCTTCCTCACTGTCGACCCAGATTTGCAGTTTGGGCCCACAAACCTCGATGTCCAGGCAAAGCTGGGTGGGTCTGACTCTGTAACTCTCCGCCCTGTTGGGTGACCTCTGGCATAAGCTCAGACTCCTGAGCGTGGCAGTTTTTGCAGGGAGGGGCTCCTGCTGCTGGCCGCAGTACAACAGAGCCGGCTGCACGCAGTCACCGTCAGCCAGGAGGAGGGAGTGGCTCTGACCGCCAGACAGATCCCACACATGAAGACCATCAGGGAGCTGCAGGAAGCCCAGAAGGAATCAAATTAAAAGGTTTTGTAAAGTAAAGAATTAGTTGAGAATCAAGTAGGATATTTTTAAAATGTCTGTTTTCTGCACAAACACAATACCTTAATCTGCTGCGGCACAGTGACAGGAATGTTGACATGACCGAGCTGCCCGGATATGTTACTTCCCCATGAGTACACCTTAAGCACACAAGGGCACTTCAATTAGAGAATTTCTGGTTCTCCCTTTGAAAGTCACAGCGGAAACTTTTCAGGGCTATTTTATTCAAACATCCTGAGGTTCAACTTCATGGCTAAAGTTAGACTTGCAGTAAAAAAGAAAAAAAATACTGAGTGAGCAGTCGGAGCCAAAAAATGGTGCATTTTACAAGCTCATTAAGCTAATTCGACATCTACTAAGGTTATTTAAGTTAATTTGGGATTCAGCTAATATTTGAGCAACATATTTGCTGTTTTAGCTAAGTTAAACATTTTTCCCAGTTTTTAGGCCTTTTTGGAGTTAATATTTTAGCAACTTTCTAACATTTTTTAATTTTTGCTAACTTTATATGTACTGGAGTTTTTTTTTTTAGCTATTCTGACATGTAACTGTTATTTTAGCATTATGATTGTTTTTTTTTGACATTTTGGAGTTTAGCTAAAATCTTTGCTACATACTAGCTTATTATTTTTGGCCAATTTGGTACCTAAAGGGGGTTTTTAAGGTAATATGTAATTTAGATAATTATTTAGCAACCTATTTGCTGCTTTTACCTAAATTAGACATTGTTTTAATTTTTAGGCTAATCTGCAGTTTAGCTAATATTTAAGCTTTATGATAGCTGTTGAAGTTAAATTAGACATTCTTTTAGTTTTTTAGGCTAATTTGGAGTTCAGCTGATATTCTACCTTTCTGCTTGTGGCTTTGATTAAATTAGACCTTTTTCCAGTTTAGGTTAATTTGGCATTTAGCTCATCTTTTTAGCAAGCCATCAGCATCTTCAGCTATCAGCTCTACAGCTGCCTAAATCAGCTTACAGCATTAACACTTGCATTATCGTAGGTAATGTTATATATCTATTTTTTTTAATGTTTTCTTATGGGTATTGTGTAAATGCATGAAAGAGTGCGAGTGTTTTGTTTAGTACCCGACAGTGAGCAGTCAGAGCCAGCGAATGGTGCGACCCTGCAGCAACTTTGATCACTTCCTGGCCTGTCAAAGACTTCACACACAGAGGCTGGAGCCTGAACACAGTTCAAATGAAATCCGTTAGCTACCAATCTAAAAATGTAATTTGTATACAGCATATGTTAATATTTTGGGGTTATTTTGCATAGAAAATGAACTGAACCTCTGGTTTAGAGGAGTTTTTATATAAACACTTATATAGGAAGCAGGAAATATGAAAGAAACATCTTTTTCATTAGGTTACATATGAGTAATATTGTGTGTATTTATTTGAAGGGTGAAATGAAAATGTTTTTCCAAACCTGGCCAGCTGATCTCCATGCCCGAGCTGCCCCTCGGACCCTCGGCCCCAGCTCCAGACCTCTGTCTCCAGAGATGGCAGTCCGTCTCCTGCCGCCTCTGATGCTGCAGCCTGAACCCGTCCTCCAGAGAGCGGCCTGCAGGCGCACAGGCGATGACGCTGAGGGGAACCTGGAAAATAAAAAGCAAATGATGCAAAACCCAAGAGCCTCATGGTTGTTTCATCTAAGCGTTTGTTTGTTTGGATGGTTGCTGGACTTTAAGAAGTAACGGCTTCCTTGGATCACAACATCGTCTTTGCAAAGAAGCTGCATCAGACTCGAACAGAGCTCCCGCCAGTGTGAACTCATTACCCCACAAACACAAACAAACCCCACCCAGTAGCTTTGGTTTGATGTCACCAGGAGATCTTAGGAAGCTTATCTGGAACCATCTTGTGAACGCCTGAATTTCCAACAGGCAGACTTGAAAACAAGGAAAGCCGAGACAAACAAAAACACCTGTTGACTGCTATCAGACATCTGTACACCTAAATGCGAGACGTGGGAATTTTGGATGATCTGCAAACTCTTGAAAAATGTTTTTCGGACTGCTTCCTTTTGAAGTTCTCTGCTCGATTTCTTAAACAGGCATCAAAAGGATAGCATAGTCTTCCTTTGACCCTCAAGAACCACTATTTTATTGGTTAAGACAGTTTGATAAATGCTCACAAAGAGTTACTTTAGTATATCTTATGGTTGTAGTAGCACTATTGTTATTATTTTTGACAAAAAGGTGTCAATAATGGTAGAAATCTCCTGATGTGACCCCCAGGTTTGTGTTAGGACGATCTGAAGTCAATGTGAGTTGGCTCATTTTGCCACTAAACCCTTTTCAAAAGGAAAAAACAAGACAGACAGTTGCAAGAACTCAAACCTTTCAGCAAGAAACTCACTTGCCAATAAAAATAAAAATAAAAAAGCATGCACTGTGTTGTATTGTGTGCCACTATGGTGTTTAAT
>NC_050532.1:11288587-11295646 GCF_002922805.2 Oryzias melastigma | reverse complement strand
TCACAAAGAGTTACTTTAGTATATCTTATGGTTGTAGCAGCACTATTGTTATTATTTTTGACAAAAAGGTGTCAATAATGGTAGAAATGTCCTCATTGGATCTCCAGGTTTGTGTTAGGTCAAACTGAAGTCAATGTGAGTTAGCTCATCTCGCCACTAAACCCTTTTCAAAAGGAAAAAACAAGACTGACAGTTGCAAGAACTCAAACCTTTCAGCAAGAAACTCACTTGCCAATAAAAATAAAAATGAAAAAATCATGCACTGTGTTGTATTGTGTGCCACTATGGTGTTTAATTTCAAAATAATCCTGAAAATGTTTTTTGTTGTCAACTTGGACCACTTGCTTTTAGTACATAGCACATACCCCTAGTAGTAACTTGATCAATGAATTAGCTGCACCTATTTTAATTTTTTAAGTGTTTTAATCTGGAAGTGAAACTGTTGCAAAGTTCAATCCCGGTCATAAAAGGAGGGGTGTGCACCGCTCATCATTTTTGTAAAAAACTGAAAATTTTCCAGGTTTCATATCTCCAATTAACCGTCTAATAAAGACAACACGTGGCAGACACTGAAAGGAAATGCATCTGGCTCCACCTATTTTCATTTCTAAAGTGCTTCAATTCGGAAGTGAAAAGGTTGCATTAGTGATAGTGCTAAAGTACACAGCTCGTCATTTTTGTAGAAAACTGAAGAGTTGTCAGGTTTAATGTCTCCAATACACCATCTACAAAAGATAACGCGTCAGACACAGAAATGAACTACATTCTTTTACATGTACACAAAATGTATTACTTTTTCTAGCAGTTTATAAATCACGGCTCACCAAAGCCTCCATGTATGATAAACTGTAATACTCTCCCTGCACTTTGGTTATATCATCCTGTAGGGATCCAGAAATATGTTCTTGAGCTCGTTTGTAGACTTTAGAAATTTTAAGGTAAGCTTAAAACATTTCTGGGTTTTTTTCAGGGTGTGAAATTAATTAAGAAGCTCAACATTTCCTATTTCACTTCACCATTTCTTACATAAATGCAAAAGAAGAAAGTGTTCTTGCAGTCATTTTGAGGGCCCACATGGCAATAATATAAACCACCAGTTTCCTGCCTCTGTGTTTGGGGCACAGGGACATTAATCTTCACATCTATGTTCTCAGAAAGAAAAAAAGATCTTTCCCAAATGAGCGTTTAGGCTCTTCACACTCCCATTCCTACCATGGGTGGGGGTTCCAGGAAGTGAGCGTCTCCTGCTCGCCGCTGCACTCCCTTTTTCGTGAATGTTGGTGAGACTGGAGCTCTTCACATTCTGGAGAGAAAGATGAATTTCTTCCAAGCACAATGGGGAGGAGGAGTACAGCGCAGACTGTCCACTGCTGCTGTGGAACAGAAGGTCAAAGGTCAGCTTGTGAGGAAATCGTCCAGGAATGTAGACGTGGATGAAGAAAAGAATTTTCATGGAGTTGAAGACAAATCCGCATATCTTTTCAAGCATTGATGATTAAAAAAATACCAATAACTCATCCAAACCACCAACCTGCCTGAGTTGAATTTCTAAGGTTTAATGTTTCATGCTATGTTGTTTGAAACTGGATCTCCACGGAATTAGTTTGTTTTTGGGTATCGCTGCAAAAGTCACACTTTAAAATAATACTAAAAATGTAGATTTTAATTAATTTTCAGCTTTTTTGCCATATTATGAGGTCTTAAAAAGCCAAAGGAAAGCATAACTGGTTAAAGTAACGTCAGCCTCACCTGCTAATGTATCGCTTACAAGAAGAGTCGTTTTTATAACTGGAAGCCATCAGATCTGAAGAAGGAACGGATGAAACACAGCTGTCATCTGAAATTTAAAAAAGACAATTTATCGATGATCATAGGAGAAAGCAAAGGTGCAAAAAAAAATAAATGTAAAACTTGAAAATGATGAGAACTCAAACACAAAAATAAAAATTTAGCAAAAAGGTCAAATGAGACGGATGGATAAAGAGTGAATGTCACTTACCTGAAGTGTGGCTGCTCAGTGAGTCGGTTTCTCCTGTCCGAGCCGTGTGCTGCGACTCCAGCGATGAACCTGCCAGGTGTTCGGCTTCAACAGGGAAACTCTTGCTGGACATCCAGAGCTGTTGGGCTCCTGGACTGCTGTCAGTCTGGAATCCAGAATCAGGCCAAGAACCCACAGAAATGTTTCCTCTGAAAGTTTTTGCAATAAATAAAAAAAACTTTAGGGGAAATAAACATTTATAGTTGAGATTTTGTTTCAAATACAACCAAAAATTGTAACTCAGGAACTACTGTACAGTCTATTGTCAGATAAGCCATCTTCAGAAAACAAGCAGAAACTGGCTCTGGAGCCTGGACTGCTGTCCGTCGACTTTCTCCCGGGATGAAGCTTCTGCTTTGGGATTTGTCTTCTTGGAGAACTCTGGAATTCAAATCAAAGACTCGATTATTCATTTTCCAAGCCCTTTTTAATAATAAAAACGTTTTTTTTTTATAATTTAACTTGTGATACAAACTGAACAAAAGTGAAAATTTCATGAATAAAACAACAGATTCTTTCATTGAAAACTAACACAGAAGCCTCCGTTTGTCTGGAAAACAATACAATAACCAGCTTCAAAGTCAAATCAATAATAGATATGAATGATCAATATTGCATTTTCTAAGTAAAGATTGATTCCATTCATTGAATTATTAAACCAGCACTGCTGGAAACAGATGATGGGACGAACTGGTTAAAGGGTGCAATTAAAAATGTTATTTTTGAGGAAAATGATGATCAGAACGATCTGGAATGTAATGCTAACGATCTGTTGAGCTGCTGAAAATGATTTTAATGTTCCTAAAACAGAGACGATTTATCAAGATTAGGACAGGAAAAGTGTCTGATGCCGCTCTTACAGAGACTCTTATGAACCAGGTGGAAATCATATTTTGGCACCAGATAACTCACAATTTTCTTCAACCCTTAAGAACTTTTGGTGATATGAGTGTAAGTTCACACTAGTGCTGCCACAATCGATTATTTTAATAGTCGACTTGATCAACGATTATTATTTCCGATTATTCAACTAATCGGGTCACGCACAAACTAGATGTAAAGAACACATCTTAACCATCATTAGCTTTAAACTAACTAAAAACTAGATATATAGCATTCCCTGCAATAATGCTAGGGTGTATGTGTTGAGCTAAATTTGGTCGCTGAAGATGCTAGTGACGATAGCTGAAGTTCATGGCTGGAAAAGCTGAAGCTGAAAGCTGAAATTGCTGACGCTAACAGCTGAAAATGCTAATGCTAATAGCTGAAAATGCTGAAACTGATAGCTGAAATCGCTGAAGCTAATGGCTGAAAATGCTGAAGCTGATAGCCAGCTAAAATATTAGTTAAATGTAAAATTAGCCTAAAATACTGAAAATAGCCAAAGTTACTCAAAATAGCTAATATGCAGCAGAAATATGAGCTAAATTCTAAAATAGTCTAAAAGACTAAAAATATAAAAAATTTAAAAAAAGCTGGAGTTGGCCAAAACAGCTAGCATGTACCTGAAAGATTAGCTAAAGTCCAAAACAGCTAGCATGCAGCTGAAATATTAATAAAACTCCAGAAAAGCCTTTAAAAAAAATCCACAAAAATCCTAAATTAGCCAGCTAGCATGAAGCTGATATATTAGCTAAACTTCAAATTAGCCTAAAAAAAACTTAAATTTCAAAATAGTCCAAAAAGCTATCAGAATGCCATTAAAACTTTCAACTTCACTACACTCTGACTCCATATAATATAAAGTAACGACTAATCGACTGTTAAATTAGTTTTCGACTATTTTAATAGTCGATTAGTCGACCAATCGTGGCAGCCCTATCACACCGGGCTCGGAAACATCCGTTAAAGCGACCACTTCCATTGAAAAGTCTACGCAAATGCATTTAAATGAGTGTTTTGGGGCTTCACATTCAAAACTCTCCCCTTCAAGCAAGTTTCTACGACTGTTTTTGGCCTCTACGTACAAAACAAGCGATGAAAGTTAAACCTGTTGAACTCTGACCAGTCAGGGACTCGGATTTGGTAGTGGCATATGGTCCTTTTTGATTCATGAAAGTGCCAAATATTTGAAAACTGATCATGGAGGAGAAATTGATAACTGAGGTTTGTGCCCGGATGGAATTATATGACACAACGTCTTTCATATATTGGAATAGAAATGAGAAAGAAATTCAAGATCTCACATTCAGCACACCACATATACCTTCACATCTAACAAGTACAGTTGCTTTAATTCTTGACACATTTTCCTGGTTTGTAGTCCTGAGAAGCTTCTTCTTCAAGTTGTTGGAGTTTGTTGTTTTCCTGCTCTGACAAGTATTTACCTCTATTTTCACGTCGTCCTTCAGCTCCACCCCAAGCGGACAGTAGTGAGCTTCATCACTGGAAAGCAGCTCCTCTCTGTCGCTCACAGGACAGTGATTCAACGGACCTCGCTCCCTTATTTTAGGAGAACTCTGGGTTTTATAGACCTGAGGAGGTAAAGTGCGAACGAGGGCCAGACTGTGGTACGCTCCACAGGCCACCTGTAAGGGAGGAAACAGTTAGAAAGAATGAACATGAAAAATGATCATTTTGATGAACTTTTGTGTACCTGAATCACATGTCTCCCTGCCAAGTGTTCAACCTGTTAGGAGAAAACAATACAGATATTATGTATTTAAAAAACTACTTTAGTAGCTTAACATGTCCAAATGAAAATCTTTCAGCTTTAATGAAATGACCTTCATGGGTTTCTTCACCGGGAAGCTGCTGGTGACCAAGCCCAGCTGGCAGCCGCTGCCCCAGGCCCACAGCTCGTTCTGGGCCGACAGGGCGAGGCTGTGCTCCCGCCCGCAGGCCAGCTCCACCACCTGAACCACCATGGGAGGAATGACCTCCGTGTCCACCACGCTGACCAGGCTGGGCTCAGGCACTGTCGGGACAAATAATTAACTGCAGAACTTTCAGGATCATAATTTTTTGTTTTTTGAAACCTGGTCCTGTTTCCCATTTCTCCAGAATTTTGCTGCAAAATTGATATTTTGACAGACAGGAAATAGAACTCCTGCATAAAGCTTTTGTTGTGGAGGTAAGTCAGTTGCAGACAGACAGGAGGCGATGTAAACATTCGATTGATTAATAAATGTTCTATTTTTTGAGACTCACCGCAGTGAAAATCAGGCATAATAATGTACAGATTAGAGCTCTAATGTAACAAATATGAAGCTTATTTCTTAAATCTACCTCTAGTGCCTCTAGTGGTCATCAAAGGTACTACCAAATCCGGTTCTTTAAAGTTCGAGTACAATTTGGGAACAAAAGTTGGGGGCTTCATCTCACTGAGTCAATCAATTAACAAGGTATTTGAATCACTTTATTTCAACTTAATTGAGGTCAAAAATTTAAACTCATACTAGCAAAGTTTAAAGTAAATGGCTTCCTTCTGGTTAAAGTAAAAGAGGAACTCCTGCACTAAATGTTTGCAGCAAGTTGCATGGGAAAAGAATTTCAGCAATACCACAACAAACTGTGTGAACTTTTGACAAAAGCACACGTCTCAAAAAATTGAAAAAGGAAGGAATAAAATCATTACTGACAACTGAAAAGTACGGCGAAAGCTTGAAAAGGCTTTGTAGAAGTTCAAAGACGTTTTTCCAACCTGAGATGTTTGTGACTGCTCCCCTTTCTGTCAGACCACACTGCCCTGCTGCATTCTCCCCCCACATGAAGACGCTGCCCTGCTCCGTGAGAGCGCCACAGTGGAAGCCCCCAGCAGCAACGAACACCACCGCCGCCTTCCCCAGTAGAGAGACCTCCAGGACAGGGGCAGACAGCGGGACCCTCAGGTCTCGCCATGTAAGCTCTCCAAACGAAAACACCTGACCACCTTTAAGAAAGTCAGAAATGTTAGTTAAGACAACAGCGGCACCAGAACAACACACAAACACACACACACCTTGTGCTAACAGGAGGCCGTGATGATCTCCCAGGGACACCTGAACAACAGAGGTGGACAGCAGCGCTCTCTCTGGAGAAAGCTGCTCAGTGGATGCCGCCGAGTGCCAGACGTGGACGTGCCCTTGTTCTACAGCGGTGGGGGGCCACTCATCTGCAGGGCTGAAGCCGCAAAAACAAAAAACAAAAAAAAACACATGCAGCTTTTGTTAACCCAGATAAGCCCACAAAGCCAAAACATCTGAGCACCACACAATAAAACTGGAAACTAACATCAATGGAATTTGATTCTTTTTTACAAAAATCACAAGCAGAATAATTTGGTATTTTTCCAATACTTACTAGTGTAAACATTAAGGTTAAATGTTTTGCACACCTGCAAAACATATTTCTTCAATTCCAACTTTTGATGCAAATATTCTACATGTGCATCAAAAGTTGGCATCATTTAGCAACCTTTAAAATCCATAAGAACGGGCTCCGAACGAAGACGAATAAGCAATAAACTGCATTACATTCCATCTCATTCAACCGTCAGCTAACAAGTGTTTGCCCTGCAGGCTCTGACATGCAGAGGAAGGAGAATCCTGCAAATGGCTGCAGCAGGAGTGATCGTTTAACTAACAAGAAAAACACATATTTTTACATAAGTATAAGAAAAAACTAAAAGTTAGCTGCATCCTGCTTTTCTGACGCCTGAGGCTTCATCCACTTAAGAAAAAACGCAAGAGAAATTTTGTTAGCATAACTTTAACACTTCTAACATGTTCATGTTTTAATTTGATTTTGTGGGATATGCATGTTTTGTTGTTATTATTATTGCCATTTTAACTGTTCAGCAAAGCAGTTTTTGTGCAGTAAAAGTGCTTTATAAATAAATTTCAATAATAGAAATATTTCCACATGTTTGTTTTTTTTTTAGATTTTACCTGTCTTGACTGTCCTCCATCACTTTGTAATATCCATTTACAGAAGCATCCTGTTTATGCAAATGAATCCATGGATATAAATTTATACATGTTTCTCATATAAAAGTCACTTGTTTAAGGGGATGGTTGAACTCCACATCATTTTTGCAGGTT
>NC_050532.1:11267062-11287325 GCF_002922805.2 Oryzias melastigma | reverse complement strand
AAAAGCGCAAGACAAATTTTGTTAGCATAACTTTTAACAGTTCTAACATGTTCATGTTGTAATTTGATTTTATTGACTGATTGTTTTGTGGGATATGCATGTTATTATTGCTATTTTTAACTGTTATGCAATTATGCAGAGCACTTTTTGTGCAGCTAAAAATAAATTAATTTGAATGATAAAATAAATTCAATAAGAGAAATATTTCGACATGTTGGATGTTTTTTAGATTTTACCTGTCTTGACTGTCCTCCATCACTTTGTAATATCCATTTACAGCTGCATCCTGTTTATGCAAATGGATCCATAGATATAAATATATACATGTTCTCATATAAAAGTCACTTGTTTAAGGCGATGGTTGAACTCCACATCATTTTTGCAGGTTTCTTGGTTCACTAAGCTCCAACTGAGTCATTTGGTTTCACTGAGGTAGTCCTGAAAAACAGAAAAAATAGAACAAAAATCTGAATTTCCGGATTTTTCTGAATTCAACCTTTTTTAATGTTTAACTAGACTGGGGTGGGCTGGGAAGAAAAACAATCTCTTTAAATTAATCGTGGATTATCCTGCCAAATCTTAGAAGACAACAAACTTTTTTTTAAGTATTTAAAAATCCTAAAGAGCTGCGACCTTTCATTTGTAAATCAAACAAGATTTAGCAAATACTCAAAAAGCCATTTAAGGTCACCGGTTTCATCGGGTGAGGCGTGCCACCAACTGAAATGAAAACAGTCGTAATGATTTAGCAAAACTGCACATAAATAATTCACTTGTATCAAGGAATTTAGCTCATAAACAAATATTCAAACGGATAACCCAATTAGAATCCAGCTAGCTTACCGAGACCGCGGCTAAAGAAGCTACGAGGACAAACAGGGACGTCAAACTCGGCAGAGAGTCACTGAGATTTCGGATGCTGCCACCCTGACTAAAACCCGCCTGTCCAGTCTGTATCCGCGCCTAACTGTTACTAAAAGTACACAGATTTGTAATATAATACGAAATAAGCAATAAAGTTAAAGTTAAAGTACCTGTGTTATGACCGTTTTTTGTGCGTTCTTGTTCGAAATTCCTCGATGGTATCCGAGCAGGGACAAACTTCATGGTTCCGCAACCACTTGTTGCCGCAGCTGCTGAGGACGTCAGAGATAAAATATTGTTCGAAGGAGGTCTCACTCACGCATGCTTATCGTGTCGATGGTGGTGATGTTCATTTTGGATTTTTATCATCTTTCTGATTGATCTTATATACAAAATGACAAGTAAGCACCGCTTATATAAAGCATTATGTTAAACCTAAGCTTTGTTTGATCCTGTTTTTGTCTGTTTATTAAATATGTGACAAGGTCAGATTATAACTTAGCAGAAAAATGTACAATACACGTTTTATCTTGTAGTTGTTTATGTACTTTTATTTTGTATTTTTATTAGCAAAGTTAAAATTAAAAATTCAATCTTTTAAAGGTCTCCCCATTTTTAAAAAAAAAAAGAAAAATATATATATTGTTAAAAAAAATCTTGTATTTTTAAAATATTGTTTTATTTTATTTTTTTAGGAGCATTTCTGAGAGTAATTTGTCAGCTTAAGTTTCTGTCCAAATTCTAATATTACAACTAAGGAGACTGGAGTTTCTTTGGGGCATTTTTAGCTTGTTAAATTTTCCTCTGAAAATGTTGTGAGACGGATTTATTACAAATGTATAAATGTAAAGCTAATTACATGATTTTAACCTAATTAGCAAAACTAAAAATCAATGTTTTCAATAATGTAGCCTTTGAAAAAAATCCTGTGCTTTTCACTTAACAATTGTGTCTAAAAGCTTTTAAGAAAAATAAAGTTTTGGCTCAAATGTACACAAGACAAAGTGATTTTATTGCAGTTTTCCGTGTGAGTGGGGTGTTCTCCTGCTTGTATTTGAACAGCAGAGGTCTCACTCATTCCTGCTGCAACAGCAGCATGCAGCAGGATGGTTTGAAAGTATAGTTTCTCCTTTAAGGAATCAGGAAACTTGAGAGGTTGACTGCTCTGTCAAACAAAGACATGCTTGCACTCATCAAGCTTTGAAGAGTGGAGGGCCTCGACCTGAGCTAAATGTGTCCAGGTTGAGCTTTTTAGTCACCAGTTTTACCAAGCAGAGTTAATTTGCAGCTTTGTTGTGTTGTTGATTTGTTTCCATGGCTTGTGAGGTTAAACAGAATGAGATTCCCGATTCCTGGAAGTTTGGTCAAAGATGTCTGTTTCTTTTCAGCACTGCAGTCTGGCAACTATAAGCAACTTTGGAAATAAGTTTAAGATTTTCTGTTTTGTTGAGCTGTAAATGAATGATGATGTTTATAGATAAGAACCAGCCAATAATTCACATTTTAAAGAATGCTGTCTTTCCAGACGGCATTACTTTTAGGTACAACTGGGAAAAACTTTGGTGGTATTTTAGTGCAGATTGTTTACACATATGGAAACACATCTAGGAAATATTTAATTCAGCTATTTGGAATTCAAGATTACAGGACTCTTCTGAAACCTTATCTGGAATAGTAAACGACCCAATGAGGTAGATGAACATTTCTTCATCTTTAGACTCTCTTCACCGGCTGCACTGCACACTATTTGGTACTAGCTAAAATTGAAAACATTCTTTTTAGACTTTTGAAATATTTTACCAGGTTTTAACTTATCTTTTCTCTACACTTTTCCAGGTTTTCTCATAATCAGCACAGTTGAAAAGCCATAAATTGGGAAATTATTATTAATATAATCATTTTGCTTCATACTTGAAATTAAAAAAATCTTCATTCGAAACTTAAATTGCACTGACATTTTGTTTAAATTTTTATTTTGCTATCTTAAAGTTCAATCTATGTTGCCAAGTTAGACTGGTTTTCATTTTTGTTAGTTTGTTAGTTGTTCTAAGAATAAATGCTAGTTTTAAGTTTCCTGCGGACTCATCAAGATGGAACTAAGATTGTATTATTGTTTTGTTCAAGTTTTGTCCTAAAATGGCTCGTTTATACTTATTACACCAGTTCTTTTGTCACTGTAATCAAATGAACTACAATTAGGTAATTAAAAACTCAAAAGACACAATATTTGCTCAGAACTAGCAAAACATATCTATTATTGGACAGTGAAACATTCAATTTGAAGCAATTAATAGATTTTTAGCTTATTTTTTACTTTTTGAGTGATTTTGTGGGAGTTTTTTTTAGTTGTTATCCTAGTTATTTTCTTCTTAAGATTAGTATTCTTTTTCTATTTTTAGGCTATATTTTTTGTCTTTGTTCTTATGAAGAATTGACAATCTTTTGAGATAATAATCTCTGAAAAGCTTATTTAGGTTATTAGAATTGTAAGCTTTAAATATTTCTTGTCAAACTGCAGGTCAGGGGCGGACTTATCACTAGGCAAAGACAAGTGATCGCCTGGGGCCCCCAGCACTCTGGGCGCCCTTGCTGAACACATAAGGCTTAACGTGAAAGTGTTTTGTCTCCCTCTGTCCCTCTGCAGCAATGGCATATTCCAGTAAAGGTGAGAGACTCCCAAGTATTTTCTGTACAAGAGTTCTATTGTACACTGTAAAAACTGGCACCATAGAAATAAGGTAAAAATTCTCACCCCACTGGCAGATTTTCTTTAAACAAGCAAAAATAAAATAAAATCCTTAAATTGAGTAGGAAAAATTGTTTGATCAATAATTCTTATTTTAAGAAAAATAATTCTGACAATTATTATTGGGCTGTGCAACACTCAATAAAAAAACAAATTCAAACATTTTTGTATTTTCAAAAAATGCGATTATATTGCTATAGAAATTTTTTTTCTCAAAGCAAAGGTCTTTTTTGATTCTTATGGTTCCATTTTTACAGTGTAGTCATTTCTTCCAACTATAAAATGAGTGAATAGCTAGTAAATTAGCCCATTTTAATATTTTTTTCCAAGTAAAAATAATGCATATAAATAAATTTCTTTAGCATTTAAATGGGATTTTAGCTTCTAAATGCTCATTAAAACATTTTGATTTTTGACATTGATGCTGTCTAAAAATGAACCAATAAGGAAGTTGTTTTAGAAATAAATAAATAATATAACCTCTGGAGAGGGCCCCATGTTACCGTTCGCCCGGGGCCCTCAAACTGCTAAGTCCGTCACTGCTGCAGGATGATCATAGTGTCTCAAAGAAGAACAAGAACAGCTTGGGTGCCTTCAGCCTTTTCTATGTTTGCAAATGTTTCTCAAATGTGGCACAAATTCCAAATTAAAATAATATTAATTAAAAACTGTCGTTTTCAGTACAGGTTTATAACACACAGAAGCAGTTTTGGGCTCCACGTGTCCTTCATCCAACATGTCTGCTTTCTCTTTTCTGCTTTTTCTCCCTTTTTTCTTTCTATTCACTAATGTTCGTGATCTGCTCTCGTTTGCCATTTTAGTGTTTTCTATATAAAACTGTCCAGCAAGTTTTGGCTCTGACTTTTACGAGCAGCTATAAAAGAGGGGGAAGAAGGCAGAACAAGGGCAGGCGATTCAGAGGAAGAAAATCTAATATTTTTCCTTCTTGAAGCTGAGCATGAGAGCAAGGAGCACAGCTGCTGGCAACAAATTCTAACAGCCTCTTTTTTTTCTTCTGGTAATCTAATATTCATTTCCCAACCGAGAGAGGCTCTGTGTTTGAAGTTTATCTCTCGTTCTCAGCAATAATGTTGTCTTCTATCTTATATCTCAGAATTTCTGTCAGTTTGTTGTACAATAGCCAGAAAGAGAAATGCCCTGTTTTTAAAAGAGAAATGGCTTAGTAAAAACATGAAAAAGAGGAATAAATATCACTGTGAGGCTTAAGAAATGAAACGACAACTCTCACGACTGCAGTAGATGTCAGAATTATCATCAGATTTTCAGCTAGTTACATCAGCTAACCTGACTGTGACTTTGACTCTGATAGCAACGTTCAAACAAGCTCTGGTTAAAGCTCAATCACAGTGGAAAATAAGGGAATCTCTTGACAATGCAGGTCTCTGGGAAATACGGTAGTCCTGGTAAATTGGGATGAGGGCTGCGTGACAAAAATCGCTCTCCGGGTGTGTGCTCACGCCTCTCCTATTGGCTGCGGTTCTTGTAAAATGAAATGCAAGCTGCTATTTCGGAACAAAGCTTACAACTATTTGTCCACTTCAGTCGCACAAAAGACACACTCGCTGACCCGGTGTCGTGACCTGAGCAGCCAGCATTTTCTCCTCCAAATGCTCATAAAACATAACTGCTGCTGGAAAAAAAAAACACAACCTAAAGTTTACAAGGGTTTGTCTACAAGTGCGCCTGTGGGCGGGTGCAGGGTTACAGCCAGTTCTTGGAGGCGCAGCAGGAGAGTGTTTGACTGACACCGAGAGGATGCTGAAGTTTCCCAGCACACGAATCAAAGCTTAGAACTCTACTATCGATGATTGCATTAACAGAAAAATATTGTGCAGAGTAAACTATAATTGACAAGATTCATATGGGCCTGTTTTGCTTAGAATCCAGCTCGCATGAAGCCAAGTTTCCACCAGTTCAGTTCGGGTCACTGCTGTGCGGTTTGAAACTCTAAGCCCCGACATGGTTTGTGTTTCCACCGCCGGGCTGTGCGGGCCCCAGGTTAGGATTTGGCTTCATGATAGATGAAACTGCTTCAAAAAGAGCCTCCCATTATACCTGTGTGACCTGCCAGTACATTCAGCTGAATGCAGTGCAGTGTAGATACAGAGAACCAATGAATAAAATGTTCTTTTGGGGATTTTTTTTCGATGTCCACATATTTAACAAAAGAACCAATTGAGCTGAGTAAAAGTCAAGAAGCTAGAAGCTAAAAGAAACGACAGAGGAGAGAATGATGACAAATAACAGGAAGTCATATTTATCAGTTTTAACATGTACATTTCTTGCTTTTTCTTTGTACAGTTTTGCAACAAATTACCAAAAAGGAAACAACTTTTTTGTGATCGCATGAAGGGAAAGGGCAAAATGTAGGTTTTTCGTGTTAATAAAGTTTATTTATATGGCACTTTTCCCAGAAAGAAAAGTCAAAACGGCTAAAAAACTGAATAAAAAAAGGAAGTAAAACGGCAAGATAAAATCCACATATAGCTACAGCTTGCAGGAAAAACTTCAGAAGTGTCCTAAAAGCATCAGCTGAGTCAACAGAGCATATAGAGGCAGAGTTTGGAACACTCAATCCTTTCATAGTTTTAAAATGTGTGTGAGGAGCAACCAATAAAACCTGACCTGAAGATCTAAGAGACTGAGAGGGTTTGACGTATAATGTGGAGGGTTCTAAAGCTGAGAACTAAAGTTTTAATTGGATTTTAAAAAGTTTGGGTTGAAGAATGTGCAGCGGAGTTCCGAGGCAAAAGTAAGATGGTTTTTAACAAAAAAATAAAATAAAATGGTGACTGAGAGACATTTCTGACTCAAATGGAACACCAACGTTTTAAAGGCTAGACGATGGATTGGGGCAATGGATACTTTTTCTGTCTTGTCTGAGATTAACTGGAAGAAAAAGTACTAAACTAACTTTGTTTGATTGGTGTTAAAGTCTGACTGATCATCTTCCCATCATCCCTCTGTTAACACTCTCTGCTGCTGGTTTACAGTCCCTCACAACTACAACCTAACATCACCAGAGGGACAAAAATAATGAGGGGGACCTGGTTGCAGACAAGATGGCGGCTGAAAATCATTAGCCAGAAGGAAGTCCACAACCAGCCCCCACCCATTGCAAGTTTTTGGTAAAAAAAAAAGAAAAAACTAATATAACAGGCGATCCTAACAGTTCCAATTTTTGGTTTTTTTTGCATTTTAAGCTTTAAACCTTTAACACCTGAAGTGTCGTAACTTCGCACACCATCAACGTCAATTAGCTGATTTGCAGAGAAAAGCGGTTTTGCGCTGATAAGCATCACTTTAAAGCGACTTTTCACCGATATGCAACACATTACTTACATAAAGTGTTTTAAACCGGCGCAAAGCCACTTTCCTCCTTGACAGAATTTATATTACAGGGTAAAACGTAAACACTAATCTGGAAATAAAACTCGAATCAATCAATCATTTTATTTATATAGCATTTTTCATCAGCTTCCTGTTGAGCATAAAGTGCAGAACAAAAAAGACATTTATAAACAAAACAAGAAAACTGGTAAGACACATTAGATAAAAGAAACAATAATAAAACTGACTTAAAAATAGAAAATAAAGGAAACACTGTGGCTAAAATGTGTACAAGTTAAAACATTAGTAAGACGCATTAGATAAAAGAAACAAAGTAAAAGTCTTAACGGTTTTACAAATCTGAGCTCATCTTGCTTGAAATTGATAAAACATTTATCGTCTTTTGACTCATTTTAAGATAATCCTGAAGACTAAAGCATTTATTCACATGAAAAAAGGTTTAATATAAGTCCCTACAAATCTGAAATCTTGTGGAATTTCTGCTTCCGCTGATGATTTTCAGCCACCATCTTGTCTGAAACCAGGTCCTCTTGAAAATAGTGAGCAATATTGGAGCTATCCAACTGTACATCTTTGATCCAGATGCTAAATCAGACAGGGAAAATGAAGACATTCCACGTCACAACTACAAGTTTTTTCCAACAGCATTTTTTCATCTGCTCCTGATTCAACCCATTCTCAGAAACGCAATTTTAATGTTAATATTCTTTAAATAAGTCTTCCATTATGAGAAGAATGCTACGAGAAAATGTTAAAATCACCAAAAACAACAGGATCTCAAATCTCAGCATTACAGCTGTATGACAGCAGCTCACACTGAGCAACAAACTCTGAGACATTCTAACAAGATCTGACAACGTAACTGGTGAAATGATCGCGCCCAGCAGGAAGAGTCTGGCTTCACATAAATGTTCAGACTCCATGAGTCTCATCAATATCACCAACTCTAATACAGTAAACCAAAGAACAAAAGTTCTTTGAACTTTCCTTTTATTCGCCTGTCTGTTTGTCTGTCTGGTCCCGAGTCTTGTCAAACTCTTGAAGCACACACTCAACAGCAGGAAACAGTTGTGCAAACCAATTAAAACGTTTTTGTAATGCTCCACTCGTGAATCAGCACCGTCTGATGCATTGATTTCTTCCCAGAAGTGTTCTCCTCTGAAATTAATGCGGCTGATGCGTCTGACTTAGTCAGCAGTCCAGTAATTTTTTATATGTTCCTTTAGAGGTTTGATGAAATGAGGAAAATATAGACATAAAGAAAAGATTGATTTTTGAAGAGAACATTTCAATGGAAAAATGTTGTTCTTTTTTGTACTTTTGTTGATAAAATTACAATCTCAAATCTAGCTTGTTCTGATAGTTTTTGTTTGGGTTTAACTTTGGTTTTAGGGTTAAAATGTTAGATATGATATTTAAACTTGTAGTAGAGAATGCATTGGGTTATGGAAAGCCCTTTCCCTGATATAAACTTTGTGATGTGTGTGTGTGTGAAGGCAGTATATTTAAAGAACATTGAAAACACATGTTTGGAGTTTGATAAAGAATATTTTAGGCACTGGGTAATTTGGAATGAACAGTGCACACACACACACACAAAGCCTGACTTTGATAGAGGAGCCTTAACATTAGAAAAACTCAACATATCCATCCAAGTTTGATTTTAATCAGAGTTGCACTGAAGAACTTTAATGAATCTGCCTTCTTGACTCATTTTACAAGTTTATTAAATGAAATTGGACCACAAAACTACTGCTTTTTAAAACAATGCTGTTGGATGAAAATTCTATTCTTTATTCTGAGCCTCACTCAAATGTTTATTATGTCTTTGGGGTAATTTTTCTGTGAAATTATGTTGTTACACTGAATACTTGAACTATTGTGGACATACAAAATCTTTTCAGGTCAAATACTTCAGAAAACATTTGAACAGAACACGCTAGAATCAAGTTTTAGAATGGTACAGATCCTTCTTCAGATCAAAATAAATTAATTCCCAGCAGCTAACTTCAGAAAAAAAACTTCAAGGGATTCGATTCACACAGACTTTGTTTATTTCTTCAATAAAACATGAAAAACTCTTTTAAAGAACTTCAATGATCCTTTGTAAGGAAAATTCCCAATCCAAGTTTCTTTTTGGTTCTTTTTGACATAATATAAGAATAAGACTGGAACATTTTTTAATTAAATGATTTGAATGAGTTCGTTTTAATTCACATTTCATTTTATCCTCATTTAAATGTAATTCATAAAATGAAGCATTTTTATAATCATGAATTTGATTTTTGGTTAATTTGTGGTTGTTTTTGGTTGCAGTCAGATCTGACACATTTGATTTATTTACTGGCACTTAACCTGATGGATTCTAAAATAACCATGTGATGGAGAGATCACTTATTTGTCATTGTTTGGCATTGTTCGCACCACCGTGCAAAAACAGTGTTTTTAAAACCCGTCTGAAAGTGTATTGCAAATGTTCTGTTTTTTAGGTGTGAGAAGTGTTGGTTTAGTGAGAAGATGTCCGAAGAAGAGGCCCATAAAAGGCCAGAACAGTGGCCATCTGGCTCAGGTCAGGCTCCCACAGAGTGATGATCACAGTGGTGTGTTCATGCATGTGTGTGTGTGAGTGTGTCTCATGCGGTGCAAGGTAATGACCACAGCTGGGTGTTGGGGACTTCAGACCAACAGGAGGTCACCCCCTAGTTAATCCCACTTCTCCCAAAGTCCCCCCCCCAACTCTTTTTCCCAGTTTTTCGTCTGCTTCTTCTCCTTCATCATTTTGAGTCTCGTCTGTTGGGTTTGTCTAAATCTTTGCGTCTCTGTGCAAAAAAGGAATGAAAACACAACTTTAAAACACTCAGAATGGACTGAAATTGTGGGAAAAAGGGGGTGAAAAAAACTCAGTGTGAAGCTTAGCAGGGCAGCCATTGTGACTTCACCTCTTCCATTACTTTGCATCAATTAGCAGATCACCTCAAAGACTTTTGTGTGTGTGCTGTGGGGGAGGGTAAGCAGAGGACAATTGTGTATCCTCAGAAAAAGAACTGATTTTTCATGCTTTTTAAAGACCCTCTTCAATGAAAATTGTAGGGGGTTTTGTGTTTTTAACACATTCTTGTTGCATTTTTCCTAATGGTGGAGGAAATATAAGAAAAATAAGCTTAAAATTGTATTTTCAGAGAATTTCAAGTTGTTATAAATCTGGAGCAAACAGAAAAATACCCTTGAAAAAGATTGTAAGTAGCTACTACGGCAAGCCTTATGCTCCCTGCTCCGCTCCATGTAGATGACTACAACCATGCACGTCTTCATTTTCCCCATCCAAGCTGACTCAAAGCTGTACAACTGGATAGCTCGATAAAATCACAATTTTTATTGCACTGCTAATGTTAGGTTGGCGTTTTAAAGTCCCCTTATGACATTTTCTTTAAATAAAAACAAACGTTCTAAGTAGTGTTTTAATTATGATGTTTTTAACCAAAATCCCACTACCTAAATGCCATAAAAAGCCATTTTCATGTTGATTTGAAGCCTTCGTCTGCAAAATATCCCCTGGGTGGGCGTGGCTTTTGGAGCTTTTGGTCTCATGGAGATTTTCCAGCGTTCTCAGCCCTGCTACTGTTAGTATTGTATGAAACTCACACTTGAAATCCAGTGACTCATGATACGATACATATCGCAATGTATCCCAAGACTGTACCAGAACAAATTTTCCCTTTTTTTTTAAATACTAATACAAAGTAGTACATGTCTGATAACAACAAATCTGCGAGGTTAACTGAACCAGTGAGTCGGAACATTTAACTCAAGCTGGTTCTTACAAGATCTTCTTGTTCTTGAGCTGCTCAAAGTGTACTCTGCCAACTAGCGGTTGGGAGTTTAGGTGGAAAACAAAAGTAAGATGCTGAAGGATGCTCAGAAATAATTAAATATGTCAGTATTTTAAATGATACAAGTATCGCCAAATTAAATATTGCGATATATCACAGAATTTATTTTTCCCTACACCTGTATTCCAGACAACTATGCAGTGTTTTGATTTAACCTATAACGACATAATCATAATAAAAAGACATAAACAAAATAGATAAAAAAAGATGATCGTAGTGGGACTTTGAATTCAAACATACCAGCATGCTTGTTTTTTTTTTGCAGGGACTTGCAAACTAATGCATGAGTATCTCTCAAGACTTTAACTTCACTTCCAATCTAATGAAGTTATCTCTGAATGACTTCCCCATTTTGACCAAAGTTTGTTTTCTCATAATGCTGTTTGAAAGAAAGAAACTCTTGACACAACCCTTCACTATGCAGCCCAACAATGGCTGCAACAAAAGTAGATTTCCCAACATTCAGATCAAGATGGGGCTCCTACGTAGCGACATTAGCATCACATTAGAGGTAGAAAGGGGTTTTCAGCTGAAATCTGATACTTGCTTGTCTCTCGGGAGAGTTCACTTCTTTTCTTTCTTGCATTTAGCCAAAAGCTGAAAGACAAACAGGTGTCAGTAGTGGTTCGTACGTATACTGAGGCAGCTTTCACTCTCACCAGTAATGATCAATACCCTCTGTAGGTGAAAAGGCCGCACCGCCACTACACAAGTTCTTTTTTCCTCTCCCAGATCATATCTCCATTGTGCTGCTCAAACTAGATAAACCAGTTCAACCCAACTGAACCAGCCATTGCTGCTCTCTGTGAACTGCTCTGCCCTTCAGACTGATAGAGGAACTAATGTGATGGGAAGTGTTTTGACAACCTTTCATACTGACTTGTTTGGTCTACCAGTTTGTTTTCTCACTTGGTGAACTTTTTAGTGCTGTGTAGAACAAAAGCAACTTTGACACTTGTCCTTGCTCTGTCTCTGGACAATTTTTTGGCCATAAAAAGGAGTGAAAATCTTTATGATTTCTCTGTTCCCCCTCAGTTTTTTGTTGAGTTTACTCATGAAAGTTGTTGCCATCAGGTTGGATTTCCTGCATTTTGGGTCGTGCACCACTGGTTCCTGACAGGCCACGTTGACTGAACCAAAAGAATCCGAATTCTTCCCCTACCCCTACATTTAGCCATGAAAATAAAGAGTTATGGAAAAATAGTGTCTTCCGATTCGGCCATTACTAACCCATGGATGATGTCATCACTAGTCACTGGTTTTCTACGTTAGCGTGTAGCTGCCAGTGCTCTGCAAATATTTTAAAATGTCAGTTTCATAACTTTAAAAAGCATGTCAAAACAAAAAGTAATTACTTGTATTTAAATGTAAATTTCTGTTCTTCAGAGCAGACCCATGTGAAAAAGGAGTTCCTATGGAACAGCGTGACTGGGATCATCCTCATGTCAGAGGGATACACACAAACACAACACCAAACACATCCCTAAATATGCAAATATGTGTTTGTTTTTCCAACAGATCATTCAGTTGTCATGAGTTGAAAATTAGGCAACTACAACAACAAACAAAAAAAAAAGTTTTTGTAACTATGCTGTAAATATGTTTCTTTATTGGTCTAATTTAGAACTGTTTTGTTATAAACTTTACCCTAGTGGTCATTTGAGGAACTGGTGCTTCCAGATGTGGAATGTGGGGGTTTGCATTTCAGGGAACAACTGACCTTCCAATCCTCCGCTTTGGAACAGCCTTAGATGGCCTGCTTCAATAATAACAGACTCATTTTTCTTTCCAACTGGCCAATTATAGGAAAAGTTGGGATTAATGTTGGGTGAAGACAGCAAAAACATTGAGACTGACAAACAACCCAATAGTAAAACCACACAAATGTTGTTGATCTATATATAGCTATTTCCTTAAGGAGTTCCCCAAGACATTTTTTCTCTCTTTTTTATCCTTCAACACATTTGGCACAAGAACCAGACAATGGGCGGGATGACAGCAGCTCGCCAGTTCTTATTAAAAACACCAAAGACGAGTATACACCGCAAAAAATAGCGGATGGGTGGATCATTTTTTGGTACAAGTCCAGCTTCTCCCATATAACTTGTATAGATGTCCAGATTTGAACATATCTGCCAATCTGGTTTGGTAACAATCTGTTCACAACCCCAACACGCTCCTGAGGTCTAAACAAACACGGATTCAGACCACTGCCAGAGAGAACTTTGCCATTTAAGACTCATGCCACACAAGTTGTCAGTGAGGAAGGTCTACTTGACGATCTATGCCACCCAGTGCACAAACTGTTTACCTTGCCAGCATCTGGCAGGCAGCATCGCGTTCTGATTTGCAGCCTCAGTGACACTTCTTTTCTTTCAGACTTCTCAAAGCGTGCACAAGCTGACATGACCATCATTTGACATTAAATACTCGAGAGCTGCTCGAACGTTAACGCACCGCAGGTCCACACTTCTACCTGTGTTATTTTGCCCCGAAAATTTATTTTAGTGTCAAGCAGCTGCTTAAGCTGTCAGTTCGATATTTGGGTTGAAATATCTCAGCATTCAGCAGAGGAGTTGGAGCTGAATGTTGTCTAAGCATTCATGGGTAAAATAGAAAGGAAATTTCCAGACTTTCCTGTAGCCCCATCAGGAAGTGGTTTAAAACGTTACATTGACTGTTGTAAAATTGTACGGATTTGTTCCAGCTGCGTTAAGAGGAAATATAAGAGTTCCCGATGATTGGTCTAAAAGTTTAAATTGGTTTGCTAATCACATTAGCTGTTTACATTGTCAAAGAAAAGACACCAACCGCCCCAATACTTTTTTTTTCTTTCAAAATTTGTCGTTAGTTAAAAAAAAATTTTGCTTTTAAATTGTTGGTTCAAAACAAACTCAACAAGAATTATGACACATAATTGTGATACCCCATGAAATTAATCCTTGGAACTTTAAGGTGTTTTTTTTGGACAATTTTCACTTTGTTTTGACTTTCTCTCTGCTTTGTTTGTGGACATTTTTACTCTTTGTTCAGCATTTGTATATATATTTTTTGTCTCTACATGTTTGACCTTTTGTTTTAAAACAGAAAAACAATTATTTCAATTTTTATCATTTTTACTGTGAAAAAATAACCACAATTGCAACTCGGGATTCATTTTTTGTACAGTTTCAGGTTTGTGGAATAATTGTTCGAAATGATCAAAAAATGTATCTGTAAAAAAAAGGAGCTGTGGTTGTATAAAAAAGATGGATATCAAGCATTGCCACCAAAACAGTTTTGAAGGTAAACTATAGTTTAAACTGTTAAGTAGTAAAAAAAAAATCAGAATCATCAGAAATTTGTCTCTGAATTTTGGTCAGGACTGTATGCAGGGAGTAAGCCCGCCTCCACTTCCCATCACCCATCTGTTTACACTCCATCCCGCTAGCTTACAGCCCTTTACACCCTCAAGTTAATATTAGCTGTGCAACAAAAATGGTGAACAATATTGCAGCTATCCAGCTGTAAAGTTCTGACCCGGCTCGGACGAGGAAAACCAAGACGTACATGGATCTAGTTGTCTACAAGTGGATGCATCAGAATGGAGCAGACCTGTAGTTCCTACGTGTTGGGAGTCAGGGCTCTGTGTCCCCCCTGGTCACCAGCGGGAACCATCTCCAGCTTACACTTTACCTCCCATCCGCTCCAGTGCACAGTACCTGGATGCTATTTACCTGACTTTCATCTACAATCATCCACCTGAGACTTAAGCAGCACAGACCCTCACTCAGTGCGATGTATTGTTTGTGCCTCTCTGCCTGCATTACCGAGCATTTCTATCCAGGCCTGATCATCTGTTCAGCTGACCCTACTTCTTCTCTGTCTCTGATTGCCTGCCCCACTCTGTTATTTCCAACGCCTCATCGCTAATGCTCCCATGTGTTTAACCTCTGCCTGCCTGACCCCGCCTTAGCTTCACGGACTTCTAGCTATAGACCAGGAGTCCCCAGACTTGTTCTTGTGAGGGCCACATAATTGATCTTGGCTGAGTTTGTAGCTAGAATAAGTGTAAAAAGCATAAACATTTGTGAATTTTCAGAAAGCCCCACATAGTCAAATTTAAAATAATTAATTTCTGTAATCTTCAAAGAAAAAATAATACAAAACTTGTAAAAATTAAACCAATAAATAGCTTATCTTCTCCCATCACAGTTCAGACTGCAGAAAGATGGAATACAAAGTCACACTCTGTGTAGGTCTAGATCGGCCAGATTGAGAAAAAAACAAACAAACAAAAAAAAAAAAACATGCGTCTCTGATAGTGTTTTGGGGGCCGGGCCAAATGTGGAGATGGATCCGGCCCGCGGACTGTAGTTTGGGACTCCTGCTATAGACTGTCAATCCTTCTGTCAATAAACCTGCTGCACTTGGATCTAGCATCTGTCTGCCTGTTTATGATGCTACGTAACAACTAGAAGCTTTTTCAAATGGCAAATTTTCGTTTGCTAAAATATTTGCATAAAATGAAAAAAATGTTACAAGAGCATGTTAAAAGACCAAAACCACAATTTTTGTTGGAAAGGGTCTTAAACTGATGACCAAAAAACTTTAATAGACTACAATTCGTGACAATTATTAATATGCTTACGGCCTTTGTGTTACCCATAAAACAGATGAGTGTGATCGTCCTAGAAAACATAAAGTGTCAAGAGATGCAAAGCTATCAATTTTTTGTGGGTCTTCTCTGACGTTTAAAAACGAGTTTCCACAGGTTACTCACAAGTCAACGGAGAATCTTCACCAAAAAGTCATTTCTAGATTTAAATAAGGAAGTAGAAGAAGTGGAGTCTGTTCTCTTCCAGCAGCTGTTTCTTTATTTTAGAACGTGCTTTCAAATGATGTATTTCTGAGGCCGCTTGTCTCCTTACTGCAGAGGTCCACATGCCAGAGAACAAGCGTTACATTCCTTCCATACTCTCCGTCGCTCTATTTATGTCATGTCGAAATGATGTTGTAAAAGTTGTTGGTGTCAGTTCAAACACGTCCATTTTATGTCTTTACCTGGCTGCAGTAAAGCTGAGAAATCTCGCTCTGATTTAAAATTCCAGCATTTTAAGTATTCACAAAGCAGATATAATCCAACAGTAAAAAGTAGCAGCTGCAATAAACAACGTTGAAAGGTCAAGACGAAGTTTTTTGTGAAGATCTATTGCAAAATATTTCAATAAGGTTAAATAGACCCATTTGTTTGAAAGAAACCATGACATTTTGTGTTTGAATCAAAACACGGATGAAAAATGATCAAAAACAAATATTTAAACAATGTTTTCCGTTTAATTTTTTGATAAATATACTGTATAGTTTGGCTGTGATTCCTCCCATTTAAAATGATGACAAATGTGAAGCAGTCATCAACTTTCCTGTCAACTAACACTGGATGGAGTTTATATGATTATATTTTATTATTCCCACTGCATCCGTCATGTTTATGTAATATCATTTCTCCTCTCCATGCAATCTGGAGCTCTTGTTCGAGTGCTTTAGATGTCAGCGAGTAACCCTCCTGCTGCCTGGACCCAGCACACTCTGCTGGGGCAAATAAATCGTTCTTTCATCACCGTGTGTGTGAGATCCTATGTGTGAGATACTGTGTGTGAGTTTGTGCGCGCGCCCGTGCGTGCGTGCGCTCAGTCCAGTACTGTAGGCTCTCTGTGTTGCAATGACAGACACAAACCAGCTGCCTGCATTCCTCTCCCTCTTTCCGTCTCTGCTGACTTCGTCCAGGGGATCTCCCATCCCCCCCGCCACTTACCAGCATGCTGCATACATACCACATACTTCTGATATATACATAGGTGGGTAGAGAACCAGAAATGTTACTTAAATGTATCAGCTAAACTGCAAAAGTAATACTTTTTTAAT
The DNA here is from genome assembly GCF_002922805.2 of Oryzias melastigma. NCBI lineage: Eukaryota > Metazoa > Chordata > Actinopteri > Beloniformes > Adrianichthyidae > Oryzias > Oryzias melastigma. Next base: position 11,270,549 of record NC_050532.1, on the reverse strand, counting down.
TAAAAGTAAGACATAATTTAAAAAAGTTTTTTAATGATAAATTAAAAATGTATGTATTAATCAGGGAAAATAAAGGGTCTACTCCAATGAAAACAATGTTTTTGGTGTTTTAACAAGTTTTCAGGATGATTGGGGACATGTATAAAGAAAATAAAGATTAAATTTGGCCTTACGACAGACTGCCAACCTGTCCAGGAAGTATCCCACTTACTTCCTACAGGCTCCAGCAGCACTATGACCCCCAAAAAGGATATAGCGTTTGAGACGAAAGCTTAAAATTACATTTCAGAGTCTTTCTTTATTCAAATAGACCCTTTTCACGGTGACGTCAGACAAAATGGAAACAGGGCCAAAAATGCGAATAGGGACTTTCAGTGTACAGGTTTAGAAATGCAAAGCTGACCATTGAGCATAATTTTATTTAAATAATATAAAGTAACCTCACCAATTTTAACAGAATAATGTAGAATATTTACTTTATGAATGTCCTGCAAAACTGTATCCTCATTTCCTGACTTAGATTGTTCACAAAATACAAACTTGAATAATCTTTCACTATTGGAGGTTCTATTGAAAATATTGACCTTTCATTTGAGCAGCGTGTAAACCATATATGGGTCCACTTGTGTGGACCTTTTGTCTATGTTACATCATTGTGCTTCTATGTTGATGTATTTTTTGCTTGTACTTCAATCTATGCCGTTCTACTGCGACACAGATCGAAGATGCTTGATTTTGACATCCTTCTGTACCCTCCTCATGAGTCTTTTCTGGGCGATAAGTGCCGCCAGATTTCCGTGGCTGCTGCCCACCGTTGGGCAATATATCTTGTATGTGTTGTCCACCAGTTTCCCTTGGGATTAATAAAGTATGATTGATCGATCGATCGATTTATTGATATATTAATCACTAGACAAAGCGAGGTGTTGACGCCCCACATAGAAAATGCCTTATGTCCGGCTTTTGCGAAATCCGTCGCCATTTTGAAACCCGTCGACAGTGATTGGTCCAAGTAAGTCTGAGTCACATTTTTAGGGCTACTACAGTTGCCAATCATGATTAAAGGGTAACCAAACAGGGGAGGATGACTCCACCCACAGCTGAAATTTGAAAATCCAGTCAGAGGGGTGGGTTTTCATTACTGGAGCTGCAGATCACTACGTGGGACGTCTGTAACTTTCATGGTTTGATTAATCACAAAATTAAACTGTAATACCTCAATTAGACTTGTAGGCACACAGAGGGTTTTTGACTATATTTTCAAGAATTAAGTTTATTTTAATGTATCAAAAATGTGGCAATGAACAACAGACAGCACTTTTAAAGCCCCATTTTTTTAGGTCAACAACCCAAAAAATTGATTTAGGGTTTGGTAACCCTTTGAGCTAGTTAGAAGTCCAAACCCTTTCCATTGAAAGCGGGCTCAGGAGAATTTGTCAATCAAACATTCAAGGTGGGGCCAGCGACATGCTTTTACTGAAGCATCTTATTGGTTTATAACTTGAACAACTTGTAATAAAGAAAAAAATATATTTTAAAGAAAATCAGGATTAGAAAGAAGATGTTAAGAATGTTTCAGAGCAAAAATATTCCGCCAAATAAAATGACTGTCTATTTCTCAATAGAAGTCTATGGGATTTTCACTTTTTGGAACCAGCAGGTACTTCCTGTTTGGAGCATGAGAAGGGAGGGGTTAAGTTGTCTATTGAATATACAGTCAGTGGTTTAAACAGATGAATGATGGGAAATGGGGGCGGACTTATTCCATGCCAACAGTCCTGTCTACAACTAAAAGGTGCATTTTTGATGAACTACTGCCACTCTGCAGAAGGTATGTCCTGGAATAAGACAGTTTTTTATTTTTTATTTTACCTAAATCATAATTAAAAGACCACTGGGAACACTTTTAAGATAGATCAAAAAATGATTGAAGTTGGACTTTAAACAGTAATTTAGTAGTTAGTCGAGTGTTTTAGCTAACACTGTCTGTTCATGGTTGTGTTGTTAGGGCTGCAATACTGTACATTAGCGTGTCAAAATCCATTCACTGATGTGTCGGTTTTCATCTCATACATTTCCTGCCTAAATAGCTGTACACACGCTACTGTGTCAGATCTAATAAGGGTTTGGTCAAAAAGTTTTACAACAAAACACCAAAAAGGTAATTCGGGCTTGACAGCAGCACACTCAGTTGCCACCCTGTTTAAGAGGCGGTGTGTGAAAGGGACTTTAGGGTAAGACTTAATTACATAGTGGGGCCCAGACAAATATTGTTTTATGTAGTGTGGCAGGATCTCTCTAAGAATTTTCTCTGAACTTCTCAACCATTTCCATGTAAAATAAAAAAAATAAAAAAACACACAAAATGCTGGCATAAAAATCTAAATCGGATAAAAGCTAGGTGTTACTTTTAATCAGTCTCTAGAGAAACTCATAATGCATCTATATAAGTAAAAAGGCTTCAAAAGGTAGTAGTTTTCCCAAGCAATGAACACCCTGCTTGATGTATTCCTGCAAAAAAAACAACATGCCTGCTGGCTTTGGGAAATCGCCGTGTCTTTAAGCAAAAATTCTTCTTTAAACCAAACTAAACAGGATTTTTCCACTTTAGCTGAACATAAAATAGTCACTGAGTGGTGGGTTTAAAGTGGCACCTCCAGTACTTCACACAGCGGTCCAACTCGAATGAAGCGCGCTCAGTCCAAGCCATCAACATCTTTTTTTTTTCTGTTTATATCTCGCCTTAATCTGCTGAAAATCCATGTGTTTGTATAACTCTTTTTTTCCCTTCCAGCTGCAGTGAACTGCAGTCCAAACAGTGAGTGACTGTCTGGATGCCTGCTGGACTACCCATCTGCTTGACCACTGCTGACTCTATCCACAAACATATGCACTCACACAAACAAACAGTTACACATTGACATGATGGTGTTCGTCCCATTTGACCTGATGTGGCTACTAACTGCTGGGGTTTGCACCGCAGACAGTAAATGAAAACAAGCCGAGGACAGACCCCATCCGAAGCTCTATAATCTTACTACAAGTACTTGCACAAGATCAAAATGACTGTTTCACATCTTTGTGCTTGTGAAAATAAGGACAGTGCACTTGTATGGTTTACTTATCTGACACTGTACAGCATGAAACTTCATCAATTAGCCACATTTGCTCACATTGTCCCAGATTCAAACTTGAATGCTTTTACATTATATATTTTATTCTTTATAGCCACCTGGACATCTACCACACTGATAACAATCTAGTTCACATGTCCAGTCAATCAAACCTACATACATATATTCATAATTTTCAAAATCAGTAGATTTTTTTTTTTTTAGCTAACATATAACCTTTAAATTTTATTTTTGTGGCAGGTTTTTCCCTATTCCCTCAAAAATTTCATTTTTTTCATTTTTTTCCTGGTTTTACTCTTGTCCTGAATCCCATGGTCTATGGATCATACTTTGTTTACATATATATGTTACTA
>NC_050532.1:11252142-11266496 GCF_002922805.2 Oryzias melastigma | reverse complement strand
CTTGGACATCTACCACACTGATAACAATCTAGTACACATGTCCAGTCAATCAAACCTACATACATATTTTCATAATTTTCAAAATCAGTAGATTTTTTTGATAGATAACAATAACCTTTAAATTTTATTTTTGTGACAGGTTTTTCCCTATTCCCTCAAAAAAATCTATTGTTTTCACTTTTTTCCTGGTTTTACTCTTGTCCTGAATCCCATAGTCTATGGATCATGTCGGGTAAAAATAACAATACTTTGTTTACATATATATGTTACTAGTCAAGCTGGGATCATCTTTTAAGTTGTTTTTTCCAAGTGGCATTACTAATGACAATATCATTAGTAATGACATTGCCAGCATGCAGTCAATACATTTATTGATTTAACATTTATCCATACCTGAAATAGCACTTTACCTGGACGTTGTAACATAGTCGGAGAAGTTTAGTTTAATGTTTAGCACAAATATAAATACACAATGAAGATTCATAAAAAGAAACACAAGTACCAGTAGTTCACAAGTAGCAGAACTTGTTTAAAAAAGCAATAAAATTCAATTAAGGGCAGAAAACCAAAATATACAACCAATTTAGATAAAAGAGCACAAATAACTGAGATACATTTTAAGATAATAATAATAAAAAAAAACAATTTGACCTATGAGAAACAGGTCTTTTTTGTCAATCAAGACAAAATTCAACAAAAAAATGCAAGGAAGGCTCATTACAAAACAGAAATTAAAGTTTTTAATTTAATATTGTTTACAACACTTTGAGGAATTGCAGGTTTTTATAGCATGAGAGAATTAATTCCAAAGTTTTGCTGCCCAAAATCTAATTGAAAACTGACCTTGAGAAGTGAGAAACGTAAGTAGATAAAGAGCTGAAGGTTTTCACGTAAAATGAGAATGGAAATTAATGTAAATTAACCATAAAATATGCTGAGAACTCCTGAGTAGGGGTGTGTATTGGCAAGAGTCTGGCAATATCACGATATGTGTCTCATGATACGATACATATCACGATATTGCCCAAGACTGTACCAGGACAATCACTCGTTCTTATCTGAGCTCGCTACAAGGCAGGCACCATGACCCACGTTTTTATATGATACTGGCAGCAACGTGGAATATAGTTTTGGTTTGGTACCCATCCCAAGTAAAAACTAAGTAGCACATGTCTCATAACACAAACTGTGAGGTGGACTGAACATTTAATACAAAATGGCTCTCGCTAGATCTTGTTGTTTTGGTTGCTGTGCTGCCAAATAGCAGTCACGGGGTTTAGGTGGAAACACAGGGAGGTCATTGAACTACATTTGCTCATAAATAATTAATTAAATATAATCCTGTCAGCATCTGAAATCGATACAAGTATCGCCAAGTGAAATATCGTGATACATCGCTGAATTGATTTTTCCCTACATCCCTACTGCTCAGGTATATTCCCTTCATGAAAAAGAATATTGTATGTGAAAACACAGATGTGAAAAATATTAATATTATAAATTGAGAAAATTAGAAGTTGAAGCAGATGGATTCAAACTACACATTCAAAAATGCGCAACAGAGATGTGTTTTTGTTCTTTTGTCAATTTGCTCTTTTTTGCTTGCAGTTGACATTTAATGTATTGACTTACTTGTAAAGCCTTTGTCTCTTTAATTATCCGTGCCATCTGCTTTTCTCGTAATTAAATTATTGCTGGATATAATCAAATTAACACAGATACAAGTTGACCATAGTAGAAGCAAAGGTCACCAACAACAGTTGGATTACATTTAATTTAGTTTTTAGAAACAATTAGATGTTTAGTTTTTCTGATTTTTTAAAAGAAACATTTAAAGAAAGATTTTCTAAAGGTTAGATTCAAATCTGTGAGTCAAGTGGCTGCTCTGTGTTTAGTTTGTTGTAACAGCAATTACTATCCCTTATGGGGGTCTTTTTCTGTGAGCGGTAAAACCCTTTGAAGACTCCATGCTTGTTTAAATGCTTGAAATTTGTGTTCGGCTCCTCTACTTTATTACAAATCTTAGCAGTAGCACCCATGAGCTAAGGGTGGATTTTTGTGGGGTAGAGTAAGGCCATCTTGCATGCATTAGGATCTGAGCTTTTGAGAGTGGTTTTGAATTGCTAAGTTGCTGAATGATACAAAGTAGGACTAGCCTTTGGAGAAACAAGTCAGATTCAGCAACTATTTTTACCACAGCAACAATTTGGCAGCATTCCGTGAGGACTTTCTTTTTGTCGTCTATCAAGAAAGTGAACTCTCTGGTCACTTTTCTCTGGGACACATCATATAACTCCTCTGACATCTCCTTTTGGCTAAACCTCTCCTCCCACTCCTTTTCCTTCTCCCCCTGCCCTCTTTGACCTTTTCTCTTCTTCCTGTCCCTTCCCCCATCGCAGCCCACCCCCACCATCTTTTGAGCCCACTCAGGGCAGAAACACACCAAATGCAGCGGGACTGGCATGCGGCAACGCCATTCATTCCCTCCAAACCTGCTTTTCTTTGCTCACATGATCATGCTGCCACTTTAAATTACAGCTGCCTTGACAGTTGTTCTCACTCCCCCACAGTGAGGAAATGGTGTACCTTATTGTTTGAAATGATGCCCTAAACCTGACCAAATAAAACATACCCCTGTTTACTGCTTTAAAAAAATCCTTTAATGATTTATTTAGTTTTTCTACTTTTCATTCTAAATCATTTCTGTTTACACGTCCCACTTTCAGTGCTTTTCTACTTTTAGTGTGTAAATAGTTAGTAAACTGTACTTTTGTATCAAATTGTTAGAAATGAAAAACTTTTATATTATTTTATATTTAACATGTTTAGACACAATTCTCACAAATCCATTTCTTTTAAAGTTAGAAAACATTTTTCACTTCATCTTTTGATCTATTGTAAAAGCGCTTTTATTTGTCTTTTTTTAGGCTAAATCAAAAACTTCAAATTTTCTAGGACATATTTTCTGTAGAGCGGCAGAAGTTGATCAGAAATTTGCCTCTGAGTTGTGTAGAGTAAGCCTCCCCTGATTTCCCATCATCGCTTTGTTTACACTCTCTCCTCACAGCCCATCGCAACCCCAAGATAACATTCGGGGTGCTACAAAAACGAGGAGCAACATCGGAGCTACCCAGCCATACAGTTTTGAGCCAGATGCCAGCTCGAACGAGGAAACACACATGGACTTAGAAAGATGTGTTTGTCTGCAAATGGATTCATCAGAATGGAGCTGAGCAGGGAGCTTATGTAACAGCAAACTTTTCCAAACTTTTATCTGCCACTGACTCACAACAATTTGAATAAAGAAATACTCAGAAATGCAGTTCCAATTTTAATTTTCTTTATATATGTCATCCATAATGGAAAATGGCACTAAAAACGCATTTTTTTATTGGACTATCTTTAATAGAAACTTTTTAAATTGTTTGTAATTATGCTCTGTCCTTTTTTGGACAATCATTGGTTAAAAAGTAAAAAGCTCAAAGTAAATTGGTCAAAAATTAGGGAAATAAAAAGTTTTACAAAAATACCTCACCAGAAAAAAATATATATTTAATGGAAATCTCTAGTGTCAAGTAATTACTGTAGCATATTTCCCTGCAATGGGGAAATAAAAACCAATCAGGAACGAGTCGTGTAGGAAAACAAACGCCCGGATTGGCTGAGACGAGCCGCTGGTTTTAAGGCACCCCGTCCTCCATTCGAGGGGGGAGCCTGTGAAGGGAGTGGGCGCCTTGAAACCGGTGGAATCTGCAAGGAGTGAGAGCGAGCTTCTGGACTTCCAACCGCCCAGCGTGTGAACCGACGCTCAGCGTGAAGTTTAGCCTCAGTGAACAAAATATAGGTCATTCGGTGCCGTAAGTGTTTCGCTTAAGTGAGAAGTTTAACGTTTAGGAAACGCTGGGTTTTTTTTACTGCTCGTATTTTTGGAGGAAAACTGACTTGGAAGTGTTTTCCATTGAGTGGGAGTGAGAGTGGACGGCTTGGAGTCACTTACAAAGAACATTAAGAAGTCATGACGCGACGGACATATTTCTTGGATTTATTACCTTAAAATACAAGGAAAACTCGACTTGGAGTGTCTCGTTTGGACTGTGAGCAAAGTTTCGAACCCGCTGCGGACTTTTTTCGTGTTTTAAGCTGTTTTGAGTTGCCCTAGTTGGATCAAAGTTTTTCTTTCCCTCCCCCTCCTCCTCAACTATGGCGGCGGCCAGGTTATCCTCTGACTCCTTGTGGCTGCGGATCATGTGGCTGGTGTGCGGGCTGTATTTGCCATCCGTTTCGGCTCAGCACTACAGCGACAGTGGAATATCCGTCCCGGAACACGGATTTTGCCAGCCCATTTCCATCCCACTTTGCACCGACATCGCCTACAACCAGACCATCATGCCAAACCTCCTGGGTCACACGAACCAGGAGGACGCCGGACTCGAGGTGCACCAGTTTTACCCGCTGGTGAAGGTCCAGTGCTCCCCCGAGCTCAAGTTCTTCCTTTGCTCCATGTATGCGCCGGTGTGCACCGTGCTGGAGCAGGCCATCCCCCCGTGTCGGTCGCTGTGTGAGCGGGCGCGGCAGGGGTGCGAAGCCCTCATGAACAAATTCGGCTTCCAGTGGCCGGAGCGCCTGGACTGCGCCACGTTCCCGGTCAACGGAGGCAGCGAGATCTGCGTTGGCCAAAACACGTCCGAACCCAGCCACCCATCCTCATCATCCCCACATGTGCCTGAGTTTGTAACGCATCCACCCAACAAGTTTCCGATCCAACCCCAACCTCCATACATTTATCACCAGTTCTCCTGCCCCCTGCAGCTGGAAGTGCCTTCCTACCTCGGCTACAGATTTATGGGGGTCAAGGACTGCGGGGCCCCTTGTGAGCCCACTAAGCCAAGTGGGATCATGTATTTCCGAGAGGACGAGGTTAAATTTGGCCGCCTTTGGGTTGGCATCTGGTCCATCCTTTGTTGTGTGAGCACTCTATTCACCGTGCTCACATATTTAGTGGACATGAGGCGGTTCAGGTACCCTGAGCGACCCATCATCTTCCTGTCCGGCTGTTATTTCATGGTGGCTGTGGCATACGCTGCTGGGTTCTTCCTGGAGGACAAAGTTGTCTGTGTGGATAAGTTCAAGGTGGAAGGCTTCAGGACTGTAGCTCAAGGGACGAAAAAAGAGGGCTGCACGATCCTCTTCATGGTGCTGTACTTTTTTGGAATGGCCAGTTCCATCTGGTGGGTTATTTTGTCCCTCACATGGTTCCTCTCTGCTGGGATGAAATGGGGTCACGAGGCAATTGAAGCCAACTCCCAGTACTTCCACTTGGCCGCCTGGGCGGTACCAGCCATCAAAACCATCACCATACTCGCCATGGGTCAGGTGGACGGCGACGTCCTGACGGGAGTGTGCTTTGTTGGGATCTTCAACGTGGACGCCCTACGTGGGTTTGTGCTGGCCCCACTTTTTGTCTACCTGTTCATCGGCACGTCCTTCCTCCTCGCAGGATTTGTGTCCCTCTTCCGAATCCGCACCATAATGAAGCACGACGGAACCAAGACGGAAAAGCTGGAAAAGCTGATGGTGCGGATCGGGGTCTTCAGCGTGCTCTACACGGTACCAGCCACCATAGTGATTGCGTGTTACTTCTACGAGCAGGCCTTCAGGGAGCACTGGGAGCGCACCTGGCACATGCAAACCTGCAAGCGCTTCGCCGTTCCATGTCCGGTCCACAACTTTGCTCCCATGACCCCAGACTTCACCGTGTTCATGATTAAGTATCTGATGACCATGATAGTTGGAATTACCTCTGGTTTTTGGGTGTGGTCAGGGAAGACTCTTCAGTCGTGGCGGAGGTTCTACAAGCGACTTGGCAATGGCAACCATGGAGAAACAACAGTGTGAGAGTTGGAGGAATAAATGGCGCCACATTACAGTTTTGGACAAAACACCATAAAAAAATGAGGTTGAAAAGCTTTTTATGTCAACATTTTCCCCCTCTTTGGATTCCCCCTTTCCAGTATTTGGCAACAACAAAACTTTTTATCAGTTGCCACAATACGTTGGATGAACTTTTTCTCATCAGTTACACCAAAACTATTACTTTCCCATCCATTTTCGGACTGCACTAGTCCTTGGACTGAAACCCCAGACTGGTATTTGCATATTATCAATGGTATCCTCATGTTATAATTAAAATATTGTAGTCCATGTTTTTCTTGCCATTTGTAGGTGGACTAACAGGAAAGACTCATTTGTCGAGCAGCATGCCTGCACTGCTGCAAATGCTTTTAAAGGTATGATTGTTGCATCACCAACAACCTTTGACTGTGAATTCAATACCTGCTTTTAGCTGAACACAGAAAAAGCTGTATTATACTAGACTTTCAGTACACAGCTGCATCTCTTCAAGTGAGAGAAATTCTTTCAAGTCTGTTTTAATGTGCCAAGATTTTCACAGAAATATTTTTCTTCTATATTTCCTTTTTTTTTTTTAGACTGAAGAGTATTCACTAATGGTCACTATATGGATGAATGAAGTTTTCTTATACTGGTTTGCACAGTTATTGTTAAGTGTAAAAAGAATGGCTGTTACAGAACTGACTCACCTTGGAGCTCGCATTTTAACGAAGCCACACAAACGCCTAATGTACCCGCTGTAACTGAGACACACCGGGCCCATTGTTGGCCTCCGTGTGTGGTCCTTCTACAGTTGGATTCCCTATCAGAAAGACTTTCTGTTAAGCCTCTAAGACACCCAAAGTAGCATTTTTCCTGCTCCGCGTTTAATCCGTGGGAGTGTAAACGGCTGCTCTGGAGGAGGCTTTTATTCTAGCCGAAAAAGTTCACACCTGTTGAGCTTATTCCCGTACCGTCTTCCTTTATGTTCTGAAGTTTTTTTTTGTGCTTCTACGCAGACTGAACAATTTGTTGTTGTGATGTTATGTTGGTATCTGGACTATTTTAAAGATCCTAAAAGAGAACCGTGAAACTGCTGTCCAGAGTGTCTGATCTGTTAAGAGAAATGTCAGTGGAAGGTCAAAGGTCGCAGCATTGCAGGGATTTTTCTATTTGAAGAATGCAGTGTAGACAGATGCGATTAAGTTTAGCCATTGTTTAGTGTTTTCTAGGGACCGAATCACCTCAGTGTGTAGCAGATTGGTAATGCAGCATGTGTGATGTCCATGTTATGTAAAACATTGGTTGGCTTCAGCTGGTTTGTCACATCACATGATTGAAACATTGTTTTTTTTATATATAAAATGATTTTTTGAACTATGGAAGTGGATGAAGTGAATGCTGTCTATTAGATGATCAATTGAACACTACAATTTATGCGTGACAACACAAGTCACATTGTTGCTCTATTCACCTCTGACTAAACAATGAAATTAGGAAGATGGCATGGTGGCATGTGACCACGAGGTCATTTTGCTCTTTAACAACATCCCTTATAAAACCTAGGAACGGTCTGTAAACGTAGGTCAACGCGCAGCTTCATGGCCATCCTTAAATTTCCAAAGCTGTGCTCTCAATCCATCTATATTATTATTATTAATATTATTATTAAAAAGTTTCTGCTTTGTACCTACCTTTGTGTTATCCTAAAGGCAGTTTGTATATAATAAAATTGTGATATTTTCCATGTGAATGTACTGCATACCTCAAACCCAGGTTAAAGTCGGCTCAAATGATTGACGTTTTGGAAGTGAGTCAGCAAATCCATACAGTCAGTCACTGAGTTTTAATTGTTTTAACCAAATAAGGTAAAGTAATTCTGCTAATGCCTTGAGACAGCTGAGATCTGCCATTTCCAACGACACTAGACTGACTTCTTTTTTCGTAATTAACTGACATTTTTTTTTTATTATTTGCTTTTAGAACAAATCCAAATCAGCAAGTAAAAAAGAAATTTAAGACTTTGTATTTATGAGAGGGTACTCTTGTTTTTGTTTTATTTTTGTCTTTTTTTTACTCCTTTTCCCTTTTTACTGAGATAAGCCTTTTGCAAGTGTACATTTGAATAAAAGTGATATAAAGTTTGTAATGCATCCACTAGTCTCGTGTGTTTATATATTTGGTTCACAAAGTATCTCGTGCTTATTTATCATCAGGACCTTGTAAGTATTTTATATTGCCTCCAAAATACAATTCTTCCATTTAGGTGAAACTAAAAATTAAAATTGTTCAAATGTAAAGCAAAAAAAACCTTGAAAATCCTACTATAAACTGATGTTTTTGTGAAATCATATTAATTTTTAGCTATTTTAAAGATAAATGCATAAAAGATGATCCAAGCCAAGAATAAACACCATCATTTGAAACATTTTATTTTCATTGTAAACTAACAGATCCCAGCTATGCTAATTGCTAAAGGTCTAGAATTGAAGAAAAACTAGTAACACACTGACCTCTCATGGCCACAAATAGAAGTTATGAGACTGATGTTCAGTGTTTTACTCACATCACTTCTAATTGAGATCAATTGCAAATAAGCATTGGTTTAGTTTTTGAAATATTTTTTATGAAATAATAAAAAATGCCTACAAAGAAAATTCAATTTTCTTCTGTGCTCAGGAATACTTTAATTTGCATTTCCATAAAAAAACTAAGGAGGAAGTTGAAACTAGAAACATGCAAATAATCTTTTATCTCATTCTATCAAACTTCTTGTTTTAGGTTATGATGGTTACCAAAAATATGGAAATATTTCTAAGTATTAGATAAATTTAGAAAACACATTTTTTCGAAGTTGACAGTAAAAATAAAGATGTTTTTGAAATGTCATCAGTTTAAAGAAACCTGATGGTTCCTCTTGATTCTGATGTGTGCAGCATTCAGCAACACATGAAGCTTTCCTTTACCAGCAATATTAAAAATGATGATTCAAATTTAAAAAATGTGAAATTCTGAGAAATTTCTAGAAGAATGTTATCAATTATCCACTACTGTGTCATTTACTGTTAATGTTGCAATAAAATATTGACAGAATTGACTGCTAAGTTTTCGTAATGAATAATTTCTTATTAAGTCATTCATTCATTGATCTCCTTGTCCACTTTGTCCCCTTCGGGGTGGTGGGGGTGCCGGAGCCTAACCGGGCTACTGATGGGCGAACGCGGGGTACACCCTGGACAGGTCGCCAGTCTGTTGCAGGTCTTACTATTAAATAATTTCTTAATAATGTTCTTGAATATATTTTTCCCCCCGGTTTTAACACATTTTAATTTACCACATTTTTTTGCTTTAGCTCAGGGGTGTCAGAATCCAGACCTTGAGGGGAAATGAATTTCCCTATTGGCTAAATAAACCCGATTCAGGTCATCAGCAGCAGGTAAGACGCTGCCATAAGGCAGGCTTTCTAGAAAGGGAGCAAGATGCTGGATTTGGACAATCCTGCTTTAGCTGCTTCAACCAATCATGGTTTAAAAAATAACCTTGCATTTTTGTTTCTTATAATCTTTATAATTTAAGAAAAAATACACAATTTTGCCCTTTGATAATTAAAACCAAATGGCTTTAAATTCTTAAAAATGTTCCTGTTCTTCAAACATTCTTTGAACATTCGTAGATTCTGGCAAACCTTCTAGAAATGTTGACGGTTAAGCAAACAAGAAGCTCTTTCACTTTTACTGTTTCTTTGTGCCTTTTCAGTCGTTACATGAAGGACATTTTGTGTCATGAAAATTATAATGCACAGTTTTCAAATTACAACGTTCTTAGTAGCAAATATATATATATATATAGATATAGATATAATGTAGCGTAGCCACATATTTATATAATCTCTAATTGTATACAATATTGTTTATGAGGATTCCAGTTTGGAATTTTTTCAAGGCTTTTTACTTATAATTATAAACATTCTTGCAATTTCTTTTCATGTGTTTAAAGATATGTCAGAATCTTATGTGGTTAGAATTCAGTCAATCATGTTTACCGGTAATATACAATTCCTTGATGTACATTAAAACATTTGTTTAAATTTGTCCCTTTTCATTCCCCTTAAAAAAACAAGATTATTTAACCTTTTACATTAATGCCATTACTTAAGCATGTGTTTGTTGGTGTGAAATGTAAATATGACAGAAAATGACCTTATTAAAAGCATCCAGTTATGACACTTTTGCATTAATGAAAAAAACAATACAGAAAACATCATGTTTTGTTCAAGTTAATAAGATGGAAAAAAGTTTTACCTGAGAGACCTGATGTTTCGATAGACAGTGAAGTACATCAACACTTGGTAATTACTGTCAGTTTTCCCTTGAGTTTAATTTAGAGGGTTTTTTTTTGTTGTTGTTGTTTTTGTTTTTTTTAATGTAGTCTTTGAACACATGAGACTGTGAGAGCAACCTGGACAGAATTAAACTGTTTCTGTGAAATAAAAATGTGACAAGTTTTTATAATTCTCTACAAAAGTAAAAGCAGAAGAAATGTATCAAAAAATAAAGTTGTATGAAATTTATAGATTCATAGAAATAAAAATCTATCAACAGTAACACAATGATAAACACATGTCCATCTACATCTGGGAACTGAAAAATGTGCTTTGTTCTCGTCTTATTTCACTTTTTATGATGTGGTTTAGTTGATAAAACCTTTCTGCTTTAAAAAAATAGTGACATAAATAGACAGAATCCATTTAGCTAATTTGTTTTTATGTTTTATTAAATTGCATATCTTTGCAAATTTGCCAAAGTATGGTTTAGGCCAGGGGTGGGAAAACAGATACAGCCCAGCTAGCTAATCAATCTGGTCCACCAAACTAGAATAAATTCAACTGATGACTCTTTTTAATGTTTTACTTTCTGGTGTCTTCCCATAGATGGTGCACTAGAAATAAACTTTTGTCTATAGGTGCAGAAAGGTACTCTATATTCAGGTACTGATGTTATTTTTCCGACGTTCATGTGTATTTTCCGAGTCGGACAGTCACTTTTCCGATCATTCCAACACCACAGGAACGCAGCGTTTCTCTAATTTTGCATTTTTTCCCGAAGGACATCAACCCATCTGTGCAATTGGCTGTAAACCTTTGAAATAAAAACGTAAAAATATTCTGTTTAACAATATGTGCATTTATTTTAAATCAAAATAAAAGCATGTTTTTTGTCTATATAACATGTTATTTATTTCTATTAAGAGGTGGAATTGCTAAAACATTGCACAAATTTGCTCCTGGTCTGGCCCTTGTGTCAAATTTTAAAACTCTTTGTGGCCCAAGAGTCAAAAACCTGCCCAACCCTGATTTAGGGTTTCCTGAGTTTTAATTTCTCCATTTGAGATTATATAAACTTCACTCACTTGCTAAAACATGTATTTAGCTTCACTAAAGAAAAATGATAAATCAGTCAAAGAATGCTAATGAAAACAAGATGAGAGTTGATTAAAAAACTGGAAAATGTCAATTTGCAGCGATTAAGTATTCAGAATGAAAATTATTAAAGAGGTTCTGGTAGTCATGAGGTCCGTTCTGAGTTTAAACCAAAAAAATGATCTGTTTTAATCAAAGACGAATACAAAAAGAAAAAAAAAAGATGGAGTTTGGTGTCCAGGCAAGAAAAACAAAATGTAAAAAGAATGTGAACAAATTGTAATTTGATAAAGTAAAAAAAGGCTTATTTGTTTCTGAAAAAGAGAGCCCACGTACATTTAACTTTTGAAAGTCTTAAAATAAACAAATTCCACTTTCAAACGGCTTTTCAGTAAAGAGAGAACATAAAAGGAGCATTCACACAACCAACGGAGAGTAAAAAGTTCTTTCTGGTTAACCAAATTTCAAGTGTAGTCGCTGCAAAAATAAGAAAGAGAGAAAGAAATTGATAAAAAAAAAAAGATTTCCACATCAAGTGGATTATAACTTAACTGTGTCCATCACCCATAGTGAAATAAGCAGTAGAGATGATCTAGAAGTCCAACATCAACCTTGGACTGACTTCCTCTTGTGGGGAACGGCTGAAAAAAAGTCAGATTTAGCAGGTTAGATTTCCTGTCGCACGTTTTATTTATCAAAGTGTGGATAAGGAACCATAAAAACCAAGACTGGAACCGGTCCAGTTTGGAATATCATGGAAACTTGATTAAAAAGATCGTGACGGGTCAAAACGAGGCAGATCTTCTGTGACAATGAGTCTGAAATGAGATGTTACTGCAACAAATACTGATCTAGGAACTTCAGTAAGTATAAATGCAAATATTTTGTCATTTTAATATGACAATGAAATGTGTACAATATAAAAATGAGAATGTTTTTTGCAAATAAAAATAAATTAGTGAGAAGATTTTTAAGTGAAAGACAACAAAAATGTAGGAAAAAATGAATATAAAAGATAAAAAGTAATAATTTTAAATACGTTTTTCAAAAAGTACAGCTTAGGTTTAATATCAAGATAATCTGGTTTAATATTTTTTCTCCAAATGGAAAATCTGAGGTTTGTAAATGAAGACACGCCCCTAACAACCTGGACGTTTTTTTTCTCCATCCATCCTTTAAATCCTCGCCTCCGTCAGCGACTCCCGTCTTCCATGTCCAGACGACCTCACGGCCAAATGCAGAACTCCACTGGTGTCGTTCTCTTTTCTCTGTCAGGCATCAGTGGAACAGCTGCCTACCGACTAACACTCTTCTGTCTCAGCTTTCTTTGCTACAGTCTGATATGGATGGTGAATGTGTTTCTCATTCTGGTCATAATATTCGACCAAAGCCTCCATGAACCCATGTACATCATTCTGTGTAACCTGTGCATTAATGGACTCTATGGCACTGCAGGCTTTTACCCCAAGTTTCTCTCCGATTTGTTGTTTGACAGACATGTTGTTTCCTATACAGGATGCTTTCTGCAGATCTATGTTATATACTCCTATGCAAAGGTTGACTTCTCTATTATAGCGCTGATGGCTTATGACAGATACGTGGCCATCTGCAGACCCCTGGAGTACCACTCTGTCATGTCGTTGCAGAGGACTGCAGGGTTGGTGATGCTGTCCTGGCTCGTTCCTCTGAGCATTGAGATGACTGTCGTAAGTCTAACATCGACACTGAAACTGTGCGGCTCCCACATTGACAAGCTTTACTGCGAGAACTGGTCGGTAGTCAAGCTCGCTTGTGGTTCCACTACAGCAAATGACATAACAGGACTGATCTTTGTCACTTTTTACATCTGCCATGTGCTCTGGATCGCGTTTTCGTACGTGCAGATCATCAGGTCAGCTCTAAAGTCCAGAGAGGGGAAGGGGAGGTTTGTGCAGACTTGTGTGCCTCACTTTTTGTGTGTGATCAACGTCACAGCCTCTCTGCTGTTTGACATCATGTACTCCAGGTACGGATCCGCATCTCTGCCGCAGGCTCTAAAGAACTTCATGGCCATTCAGTTTCTCCTCGCTCCACCTGTTCTGAACCCCGTGGTTTATGGGCTAATGCTGACGAAAATTCGGAGGAGAATGATACGAGTCTTATATGTGGTGTGTGACAAACTCAAATTAAAAAGTAATCAGTGAACATGATTGAAAATGTGCTTTTTTAAGCTTTATATGGTCCATTCTGAATTCTGTTGTTTCAAATAATGGGGGGGGAATATTCACATCATATGAAAAGAACATTTATAAAACAAAATCTATCACACAAGGGGATGTATTTTTATGTATTATAGAAATGTTGAAAAGGGCAATCATGTAATCATTAAAATAAATCATTTTTCCACTTAAAGGAAGAGTCTTTTGTTGCATTTAATGTTAATAATCAAGTAAAAAAGTTTTTTATGAAATGTATTTTTAATAAAAACAAAAATCAAAAGTTTCTTACTAGTTCGTTTCAGCCAAAAAAAACAAAAAAAAGGACATTTTAGGATGTACACAATAAACTGTTCCATGCACAAACTGTGCAGTAATTTAGTTGCAGAGTTTCTCATAACTCAATGTGTCAAAAAATCTGAAACAATCCAGAGATATTAGTTTTCCACAGGAAGTGACTTGTTAGAGGAAATTAAACACAACAGAGGAGGAACTATTCAAGGATTAACAATCCGTTGTTAGATAGACCTCAAACAAGCACGTTTATTCTCATAAATGAAGGTGCATCACAAAAAATGAAAATTTTAATAACTAATAAAACTTGAAAATGTTATCTAAAAATTATAAGTACATTTACCCTAATTGCAATAATATAACCCTGAATTAAAAAAAAATACAATTTATTTTGCTTTTACAAAAGTGAATGAAAATAGGTTTTTGTTATTCATGAAAAGTAATTTTAAAAACTGGAAAATAACTTCTAACTGTGACAGTTTGTAGATGGATGTGAGCATCGTGTGTGCTTAAAAAATATGTTTTACTTATTTCTGACTTAACTAGATCCCAATCCT
>NC_050532.1:11249326-11252134 GCF_002922805.2 Oryzias melastigma | reverse complement strand
ATGCAAAAAAAAAAAAAAGCCAAGCACGTCACATTTATTTCATATTATATTATAATAGGATCCACAGCAACTTTGACAAGAGAAAATTAACCCACTTTCGGATTTTCATGTGTGAATATTTCTAAATGGATAAAAAGAAATAGTAAAAAAAGTTATTCTTAAGGGAGGAAAAAGGTAATAAAAAAAACAAATGAGAGTTTTTTTCAATTGCAAGTATGTTGATGCGCAGATCAGAGCTAAACATCACACACACATCACGGCTTTATGAAGTATTTTTGTGTCGTTAAATGATGTGCATATATTTAAATAAGTTTAACATTTTCAAAAATAAAAATGTTCTTTGTATCACATACAGAACCTGTGAGGGTTCTGTGGTTTTGTTGGTTTGTTTTTCGGTCATGTTCTGAGTTTCCCTGTCTCAGTCACACAGTTCTGGGCCAGTCATTATTCACAGCTGTTTTCATTTCAGTTAATTGCCCTCAGCCTTTTTGTTGTCTGTTCTGTTATCAGTTTTTTTAAACTCCGTAGTTTTTTTGTCATGTTTTGGTTAATTTTTTGAAAGTTTTATGTTCCTGTCACCAAGTCTGACCTCCTACATGTTGGGTCCCCCACAACTCCCTGACAGATGCAGAGTAATTATGCTTTTACATTCACTTCTTTTCCTTGTGTAATATGAGTTTTGGCTGCAAAAATATTAAAGTTTTAGCTAAATAGAATTCTTAACAGTGAAACTGCTAATTTTATGATTAACCACTTTCTGTAATCATTTTTTATTCCTTTTTAAGTGTTTTTTTTAAGTTAAATTTGCTGGTGTACAGTTGATTGAAAATGTTCATTAGACTAATTTCTACTTTATATATTAAGTGAAAGGAGCATCCATTAAAAAACAAGAAAAAAAAGCTGTTTGGAATTTTGCCACAATAAAAAAAATCCTCCTCAAGCTGAAACTCTAAAGCTGCACAGTAAATATCAGGGATTCAAATTAAGTTATTATGTGCTAAAGATCCAGTTCAATTTCTATGTGACTAAACTTTTCTTTAAATGATTTATAACTGGTGTGGGGCATTTCTCAATCTAGTACAGTAAAGTAGAATGAAAAAGTTGAATTTAAGCAGCATTTTCTCCTAAACAGTGCATTACTCATTAATCGCTTTCTATCGATCCATAATTAACTTTAATATAAACAAAAAATATGAGCACTTTTCATCTAGTTTTTCTGAAATATAAGTAATAACAAATGCATAAGTTGTCAGTTCTATGTGGTGAAACAAAGTTAATGAATCTAAATGTTTTTTTGTTATTAGTTCTCAGCTAGAACAAGAGGTCTGATGGCTAAACATGAAAAAGTTTCACGTTAACCTATGTTTCCTGAGAATATTTCGTAGTCATATAATGACATATATTTATATATATCTTATCCACCTTGGTTGAAGGCCCAAAGTGATTTACACTCCAAATCACCCATCCACAGACACATTCACACACTGATTGATGTGATTTCAATGAGGAAGATCTACCTCATTTTCAGATACACTAGAGTGCTGAATCTTCACTCCACACGTCACTCATCAATCAGTCCTCGCTCTGAGCCAATAGCTGAAGTGTTCACTGTCTCCACAGTCAATAACAACCAAATTCCTGCTTTAAAATTCATGGAAGTTTGTTCATCCACATTCCACCCCCGTCCGGTTCTCCTCCTGGCTCTTTGCTTCGGCACGGTTTGGTCTCAACCACCATCACCATCTTGGCTCTGGGGTCTCTTCACATGGTCCGAGGTCATCCCAAGCATCCGAAATGTCTCCGGTCCAGATCCCAACCGCCAAAGACTGCTACCTGTGGATGCTCAGTTCCTGTTTCACATTTAAATCTTTCAGTCACACTTTCAAAATCTCTCCTTAATGCCACATTTCTTATGTTTAAATGGTTCTACACCATATTAAACTGTCAGTGCAGTATTGAACAATATGCAGTAAGAAAAAGACACTGGATGTTAAATGTAAAAATATCGGTAACACTTTAGATGAGGTGCTGCAAAACACTCAAAATAATGTTGACAAAGATAGTTAATACATTTGTTAAGCTTATGAGCAATTTATTATTAGGGCCTTTGAGGACAATATTCTCACATTACCTGTTAATTAATCTTATTAAGTGCGTTAATAAACCTAATTTGGCTTATTGTGCTCATAAATGTCTTAATAACACCCTATTAACACATTAATAATGTTTGTTAATGTGTTCATAAAGCTTGTTAATGAATCTTATTATAAAGTGTTACCAAAATATATTCTTTAACAAAAAAAATGCAAGTTTAGTGAGTCTTAGTGTTAAACAAATATAATTTTGATAGTGACATCATGCCAGGCTTAAACCCTGATATTTAATTGAAGGTTTGGTATAAAAATGTTGACTTCTGAAAAGCCCAGCAGTCATTTCATACTTTTTTTATTCAGCATATTGATTTATTTTACATTAATTTCGTTTAAAATGTAACTGATTTAGACAGCAACCCCCCCAGAGAGACTATTCTGTTTTTTAAGAGCTTTGTGCTGCATCCATAGAAAGGATGGTCAACAGGTCATTAATTTAAGTCTACGGAGAGCAATTAGACATCTCTGGAGAGATGGACTGAAGACTCATTTTCCTCTTCACTCTTATTTAACTAAGTAAACAAAGAAAACAAAACGTTTATTTCCACTGATTACTGATCATTTGTCTTTTATCTGTTTGGTTATTTTTTTTTAAACATCAGCCCTAAATTGGAGTATGTTTGCTTGATTACAATTCTTTAAACCTTTTTTTTTAGAA
>NC_050532.1:11248101-11249195 GCF_002922805.2 Oryzias melastigma | reverse complement strand
ATGGTTTTTTCTTCTTCATTATGCATTTTTTGGCCCCTGCGACTTATACTCCGGTGCGACTTATAGTCCGAAAAATACGGTAATTGAAGGTTTGGTATAAAAATGTTGACTTCTGAAAAGCCCAGCAGTCATTTCATACTTTTTTAATACAGCATATTGATTTATTTTACATTAATTTCGTTTAAAATGTAACTGATTTAGACAGAAACTCCCCCAGAGAGACTATTCTGTTTTTTAAGAGCTTTGTGCTGCATCCATAGAAAGGATGGTCAACAGGTCATTAACTTTAAGTCTACGGAGAGCAATTAGACATCTCTGGAGAGATGGACTGAAGACTCATTTTCCTCTTCACTCTTATTTAACTAAGTAACAAAGAAAACAAAACGTTTCTTTCCATTGATTACTGATCATTTGTCTTTTATCTGTTTGGTTATTTTTTTTAAACATCAGCCCTAAATTGGAGTATGTTTGCTTGATTACAATTCTTTAAACCTTTTTTTTAGAAAAGACATAATCCCTGAGATTAAGTTAATACATTGAGAGTTGTTTCAGACTGGTGATTTTTTTATTCTAAACATAAAGACCTCAGTAAGTTGTATATAAATGGAAAAATGAACCAGGTTTGTTTTTGCTTGTTTTACTCAGATCCATATTTATAATTTATTGTTTTTTTTTTTTTTTTTTGGACAAATATGATAAATTTACTTCCGTCTTCGTATCAAATAGCAATTCTGAAAAACCCTTACTAAAAGGAATAAGAAACAAACACATGAGCCAACTTTTTATTCACATACATTTAAATATAAATCACTGTATTATATTTTTTCAGTCTTTCAAAATAAAATCATTAATAAAACAAAAAACATCCACTTTATTTACATTTCAACTGTTCAAGCTGTTAGTTCAAATTCATCAATTTCATAGTGCAGATATTTCTGTCTTGATCATCAAAAGATTTGGAGGAATCTCTATGTGTACAGGACATGTTTCCTTCAATCCCTCTGAAGAATCACTGATCAGCATGATTGTGTCTGCTCCCCACTTGATGACATGTTAGTGCATAAACAAAAAAGTAGGAACCCTTCTGTTAATGA
>NC_050532.1:11241245-11246426 GCF_002922805.2 Oryzias melastigma | reverse complement strand
ACCTAAAGGTCATTTTGGTTAACATATATGCTCCTAATTATGATGACCCTCTCTTTTTTTCTCATGTTCTGGACCAGCTGCCCTGTTTAAATTCTCAAATGCTTTTTATGGGAGGGGATTTTAATCTGTGCATGGATCCTGGGTTGGATAGGTCATCGCCAAAACCAGGCTATGTCATGTCCAAATCTGCCTCTCACTTACAGTCATTCCTCTCTACCTATGGTATATCAGATACTTGGCGCTTTTTACACCCACAAACTAGACAATACTCTTTTTCTCAAACGTGCATCAGTCATATAGTAGGATTGATTATTTTTTTACAGATAACAAGCTTACGCAGAATGTCCAGTCGTGTGACTATCAGCCCATTGTTATATCAGACCATGCACCTCTTACACTGAAACTAAATATACCCGACTTTTCTCCTCCTAGAAGGCAGTGGAGATTTAACTCACTTCTGCTAAATGATGAAAATTTTGTTGAGTTTATTTCAGACCAAATCGCTCAGTTTCTGGAATTTAACCTGAAACCTGATGTCTCTATGGCATCTGTTTGGGAAGCCCTCAAAGCCTACCTTAGAGGCCAAATCATATCTTTCTCAGCCAAAAAGAAACGTGATTCATTATCAAGACAGAAGGATCTGGAAAGACAAATAGCTGGCATAGACTGTAGACACTCTCAAAATCCCTCTCAGGACTTGTATAAAGAACGTTTAACACTTAGTGCTGAATATGACAGGCTTACATCACATTCCATTGAATATCTACTACTAAGAAACCGAAGTAATATTTATGAACACGGTCATAAGACAGGTGATATACTAGCAAGACAACTGAAAGGGGCACGGGCCAAGCAAGTGATTAATGGGGTAACGGCACAGGATGGTACATTAATAACTGACCAGCAGGGAATAAATGAGGCCTTTCAACTCTATTATAAAAACCTGTATAACTCTGATTCCTCTCACTCCAACCTTCTTTGTGAATTCTTTCAAAATTTACCAATGACAACCTTGAGTTCTTATGAAGTTTCAGTCTTAGATGCACCTATACAGCAGCATGAAGTCTTAGAAGCAATAAAAGCTTTAAATCCCCACAAATCTCCCGGCTTAGACGGTTTGCTAAGTGAATTCTATGCAGCCTTTGCAGAAAAACTAGCCCCCTTAATGACTACAATGTTCGTGGAGTCTTTTAGTAAAGGCATCCTTTCTAGCAGTTTAAATCAAGCCTGTATCACTTTACTTTCCAAAAGGGATAAAAATCCTGTGGAATGTACCTCGTATTGGCCAATTTCATTTCTAAATAGTGATTATAAAATTCTTGCTAAAGTATTAGTCAGTCGGTTGGAGGGAGTTTTACCTAGCCTCATCTCCTGTGACCAATCTGGTTTTGTTAAAAACAGACGCTCTTTTTTTAGTATTCGTCGGTTACTTGACATCTTGTAAACCCTCAGTGTCAGCGAATCTGAGTGTCTCCATTCTATGGATGCCAAAAAGGCTTTTGACAGGGTTGAATGGAATTATCTTTTCAAAACCCTACATAGATTTGGATTTGGCAGTTCTTTCCTATTCTGGATAAAGCTTTTATATGCCTCTCCTTCGGCTTTGCTACTTACTAACGACACCTATTCAGAACCCTTTAGACTACACCGTGGAACTCGCCAGGGCTGTCCCCTCAGCCCACTTTTATTTATTCTGGCTATTGAGCCCTTGGCAATAGCCATTAGGAATGACCCTTCAATTCATGGCATTCCAAGATGGGGTATAGAACACAAACTGTCCCTGTATGCAGATGATCTTCTGCTGTTTATATCTAGGGCAGAAGAAACCATCCCCAATATTCTTAATCTTCTTGATAAATTTGGAAAGGTGTCAGGTTACAAACTAAACCTACATAAAAGTGAGCTGTTACCTATTAACATGTCTGACTCTTCTTTAGAAAAAATCCAGGTGCCCTTTAATGTTACAAATCACAATTTGGTTTATCTTGAAATAACTGTGACAAAGGAGTTTTGCAAACTTTTTAGGGAAAACTTTTAGAAACTTAAGCTGAAAATACAGAAGGAGTTAAAAAAAAAATGGTCCCCCTTATATCTCTCATTAGCTGGGAGAGTAAATGCAGTGAAAATGTCAGTACTGCCTAGATCAGGGGTGGCCAACCCTGGTCCTCAAGAGCCTCAACCCTGCCTGTTTTCTAGTTCTCCCTGACCAGCTTGCTGCTGATTAGCGGACTCAAGTAATTCCACATCCTGATTAGCTGAACACACCTGATTTAGGTTGTCAGCATCAAGCATTCCAGGGAGGGCTGGAAAACAGGCAGGGTTGAGGCTCTTGAGGACCAGGGTTGGCCACCCCTGGCCTAGATTTTTGTACTTATTTCAGTGCCTTCCAATATACATCCCTAATACTTACTTTAAGGAACTTGATTCCATTATTTCATCTTTCATATGGAATGGTAAAAAACCACGTCTTCGAAAAGAATACTTGCAGAGATCAAAACGAGACGGTGGGCTATTTCTCCCTAATTTTCGTTATTAATATTGGGCTTCTAACCTATGTTGCATGACCTTTTGGACACATTATTCTGAGAATATTGGTCCTCCATGGGTGGAGATGGAGAAGTTGTCATTCAGACCTTTATCACTGTCATATGTAATGGGTGCTCCACTTCCACTATCAGAACCCCTGACCATTCATAACCCTGTTGTGCGTGACTCAATTAAAATAATTAAGCAATTCAGGAAACACTTTGGGTTTTTAGGAATGAGCCTATTTACTCTGATAGCATCACATCCTTCCTTTCCACCCTCTTTGTCATATACCACTTTTCAAAGATGGCACCAAGCTGGTCTGAAATGTTTCAATGATCTTTTTGCTGAAAACCAACTGGCATCTTTTCAACAACTGTCCAATAAGTATAATTTTTCACCATCACACTTTTTTAGAAATTTACGTCATTATATGATGACATCAATCTCAGACTTTCCAAACAAACCCCCTAAGAATGTATTAGATGACATTTTCATATTCAATCCAACTCAAAAGAAGTCCATCAAGAAAATACTTAACATGTTTCCACACGTCTCCCTCCATGCAAACCATTAAAACGTGCTGGGAAAAAGATCTGCAAATCATTATAAAAGACTCAGAATGGGAGGAAATCATGACAAAAGTCAATTCATCTTCCATGTGTGAGAGGCACCGCCTAATACAGTTTAAAATAGTTCACCGTGCACACCTTCCCAAATCTAAACTCGCTAAAATGTACCCACAAATCGATTCTACATGTGACAGATGTAAATCATCAGAAGCGACTTTAATTCATATGTTTTGGTCCTGTCCGAAAATACAGTGCTTTTGGAGAGATTATGTGATGCCTTTTCCTGTATGTTTGGGATCAATATACCACCGAATCCATTGATGCTTTTGTTTAGGATTATTGATGAGGGGTTACCTCTGCCTTCAAGGGGTAAGAAGATTATTGCTTTTTCAACTCTTCTAGCACGTCGTCTTATTCTCCTCAAATGGAAGGACGCTGCTCCACCCACAGTTTCACACTGGATAAAAGATATATTATTTAATTTAAAACTTGAGAAAATGAGATGCACATTAAGATCTTCTGAACAAAAATTCAACTTAGTATGGGAACCCTTCTTAACTTTTTTTAACCACCCATCTACAAAAGTGATAGAATTACCTTTCAACATTGTTGTTGTCTTCTGGTATTTTATTTACTCTTTTCTTTATTTTTCCTTACTAGTTATTTAAGTACTATATCCTATCTTTTTTTTTATTAATTAATTAATTTATTTTATGTCTACATACATGTGCATATATATCATAATGCAATAATGTACTTATAACTGGTATAATTGTTGGCAGCAGAATGGGGGCAGAGAGGTGGGAGGGGGTGGCTATTGTTTGTATTGTCTTATGTGGAAAACATAATAAATATATAAAACAGAAAGAAAAATATCAGTCTGGTTTTAGAATGAAACACAGTACAGAGACGGCACTTTTAAAGATCGTTAATGATCTTAGAGTAAACTTAGATTCACAAAAACTTTCTGTTCTGGTGCTGCTGGATCTTAGTGCCGCCTTTGATACAGTAGATCACCAGATTAGATAGACTTAGGAGTCATGTGGGCCTCTCTGGAAATGTTCTTAAGTGGTTTTATTCTTACCTTTCAGATCGACACTTTTATGTAAGTATGGATACATGCTCCTCAGGAATCCATGAAATAAGTTGTGGGGTTCCCCATGGGTCAATTTTAGGTCCTATACTTTTTAACTTGTACATGTTGCCTCTTGGGGATGTCATCAGGAGACACGGCGTTGACTTTCACAGCTACGCTGATGATACTCAGCTCTACATCGCCGTGTCTCCTGATGACCTTGAACCTGTAAATACTCTTTTAAATTGTATTTTAGATATAAAGTCATGGATGGCAGAGAACTTCCTTCAACTCAACCAGGACAAAACAGAAGTTTTAATCATCGGTCCTGAAGACAAGAGAGAGAGAATTTTACCTCATCTTCAGAATTTTAAACCTTCTCACTGTGTGACAAACCCGGGCATTCTTTTAGACTCTGAGCTGAATTTTATTCCTCATATCAAAAACGTCGTTAAGACAGGATTTTATCATCTCAAAAACATTGCCAGAGTCCGCCCATTCTTCTCTCTTGCCAGCACAGAGGTGCTGATGCATGCTTTTATTTTTAGTCGTTTAGCTTACTGTAATGCCCTGCTCTCTGGTTTACCTCAAAAATCTCTTTCAAACTTACAATTAATCCAGAACTCGGCGGCACAAGTTCTGACGAGGACCAGGGGGCGGGAACACATTACACCAGTTTTAAAATCGCTGCATTGGCTTCCTGTGCGATTCAGTTGTTCGTTGTTCCCATAGACTGTATATAAGAATAACTGGACGAAGCAAGCCCCCTACTTCCGTGTTCCATATAAGAAGTACCACTGGGTTGCAAAAAGGCCAAAGTCCCATTGACTTACATTGAGAAACAGACAGTTATTTCTCCCTCATTTTATATGTCATTCTTCCTCTGCTGCTTTCTGCTTAACTTCTTTTTTCTAATCCTTATTTTTTTTTAAAGATTTTTTTCCATTACCACAAGTTATTAGAGTTATAAATTGACCAATCAGATGGCTCAATAAGCATTTGTGGGTC
>NC_050532.1:11236699-11240516 GCF_002922805.2 Oryzias melastigma | reverse complement strand
AGATTCGATGACTCAGCTATGACTCAGACCAATCGCTGAAGATTGTTTGCAAATGGCGGTATCCATTTCAGGAATTGACGGTGAAAGAGGCGGCCTACTTTCGCGAGGAGAGGAAGTAATGCATTTCCAATGGGGGACCTCTGCTCGATCTGTCCATTGTTTTTTACAGTCTATGGTTGTTCCTAAGGTGAGGACCAAAACTCATGGTGAAGATTTGTTTCATCATTACGGTTCTCGCCTGTGGAACAGCCTGCCGGAGAGTCTCAGGGCCGCAGAGACCGTAGAAGTTTTTAAGAAGAGACTCAAGACCCACCTTTTTAATTCTGCTTTTAGTTGATCTTATCTGCTTATTTATTCTATTATTTTTAATATATTATTTTATTTATATTGTATTTTATTTATTTCATTTTATCATATGAATTTATACCCATTTTTAATTTTGCGTTTTGAATGCATTTTATTTAAGCATTTTACATTGGTTTTAACCCCAGTGTTTTCTGTGAGATCTATCATATCAGGGCTTGTCTGCTTGGTCTGGGGTCGTTGCCGTGGTTCTCGCCCTTGCAGGGGCGGCTGGAGTCCTGCACTGCAGCCTCACAGCTGTGGAGTTGGCTCCGTTTCTGTCCCGGTCTGGGTGGGCGCCATGGCGATGTTCCTTTGACTGAGCTGGTCCCTGGTATGATAGAATCCTCAATACTGTTTCTTCACAGCAGAGCCAAGCCTTAAGTTTATATTAAGGTTATTTTACAAGTTTCTTAATTTTTCTTTTAAGTTTTCATTGTGTGTGGGGTCATGGGTGTATGTGTTATGGGGAGGGTGTGTGTGTGTATGAAGGGTGGGTTGGGCTTTTACTGTGTATATTTTGCTTTTAAATGTGCAGCGCTTTGAGTTGCTGTAAGTATAAAAAGCGCTTTTATAAATAAAGTTTGATTTGATTTGATTAGACCAACATTTGTAAAAATGTTGTCTATCAATGTGGTAAGCTCTGTGATTGCTGGATAAAGCCTTCTGCTATACATAAGATCAAGAAAATTTGAGCTATTTTTATCCATTGGCACATTTAAGAGGCTCACATTAAAGTCTCCACAAATTAAATTAACAAAAAAATCTCCTCCAATGCATCGAGAAATGTTTTAACACAGGCTTCTGGAGTTCTATAGAAACAAGAAATTACAATATTTTTTTGTTTTTACACTTCAATTTTCACTGTTATACATTCTAACAAATCTTCATTTGCAGTAGACATACATTCCACCATTTTACATTTCAATTCTATAGAAACAAATAATGCAACTCCACCTCCCCTTTTAGATACTCTATTGACATAAAACAACTCATAACCATCTAAATAAAATTCAATTCATTTTTCTTCTATCAACCAGGTTTCAGTTAAAGCTACAACTTGGAATCTCATCTTAAACATTTCCAAATAATCTTTTATTTTACCAAAGTTAGAATACGTACTTATGGAATTAAAATTAAAGAAAATGTTTTATCCGTATCAGTTTCCTTTATGAAGTCATCATCTGTATAATACTTGCAAGTATCTGGAAACAGATTAACAAAAGTGATCTCAGAGTCCAAGTTATATTCAAAATAAAAAAACCTGAGTCTCTGTAGCTTCGTCTGTAGACAGCAGCTCTATCAGTGACATCATATCATTCATAAAGCTCAGAGTTTTCTTCCAGCACAAGGCCATAAGTGTCAGTTTTAACATACCTCAAATTATATCACTGCCACTCTTTTCATGGGATTCCAAAGAAGAACGAAGACTCTCCACAGTAGATGTTAAATTCCCAACGGGAGCATGTTCGTTTCTGCCGCGAGTAGTTTCCCATCCTGCAGGCTTCCTCCCAGTCCAACTCTTTGGGAGCTTCCATTGTGACACCAAACTCGTTTAATCCTTCTGGTGCTTCCCGAGGACAGTTAAAAATATTAAACTTTCCATCTTGCAGGAACAATTTTAATTTAGCTGGAAACAGAATTGCGATGTTTAACAAACAATTTGACTTTCTGTTCCTGAAGATGTTTTCTTGCACTCCGATATTTTGCAAATTCATTGAACACTTCCCTTTTTAAGTCCTCGTAAAAATAAATCCTCTGATTGTTAATCTTAACAGTTTTTTGCGCCCACGCGGCATGAAGCACTCTTTGTTTCTCCTTGTAACTCCAAAACTTTACAATAATTGATCTTACGTATCCCTTTGGTGAGGATGAGATCCCTGTTGCGCTGTGCGCTCTTTCAATGCAGATTTCTTCCCGTATGTGCAGTTGATCAAAAATCACTTTTTCTATGAATCCTACCATGTAATTTCCTTCAACTCCTACTTTGACTAGTCTTTGCTATTTTCTGCAAATACCATATTTGGATTACCACCATTGTTTCTGTTAGGGACTGTGCCGTTGTTAGTGTTATTTTTTTTTTCATATTTAAAGTCTTAAAGCTGCGCAAACACAGCCTTCACCCCACCACAAGTAATAGAGGTACATTTAAAAAAATGAAATAGCATTTCCAATATTGACTTATTTTTGAGTCACAAACGCTTCCATACAATAGAAGCATAAAGATAATTGGGTGTAGTTCGTACAAGTGTTACCTGGTAAACCTTTGAAGCCAATGACTTGTTGTACTGTGTCACAATGCCAGTGGATGCCATCCTGGAGTCCACACTGTCAGCCCATGCTGTTTTACTGCTCCCATGTTCCTCAGATCCCTCTTTCCAGGCCTCCTGATTCTCTGGCACACAAGATCTCATGTGATCCACTTTACTCACCCACTCCCTGAAAGTTAAGAGGTGAGGTAAAGTTATTAGAAAAACAGGTTTCATACACTTGATTTGATTAGTCTCTAGCATACCTCACAGGAACTCTTGTTAAAATACGTCAGTGGCAGAAAATTGTTCTTGTTGTTGGAGACTTTTGGAAAATAAAAGAAACCTGTATTCCTCATATTCTCTAAAATATGCTACTTTAAAGCTAAGTATTCTTTTAATATATTCTTCTTATACTATACTGAGTGAACATTCTGGCTGCCATTGGAAAGCCTCCACCAGCCCGGTTGCAAGCCCACCAAAGAGCTACTATGGCCCGAAGGAGAGTTTATATTGAGGCCCGGGCCACTCAATAGATAGATCAATCGATCAAAACCTAATGGTCTGACTGGACAAAAAGACTGATGTTATTCACTTGTGTTTGCGTGCGACAAGCACAAAAATTCACTTTGGCCACACAGGATATGTACAGCCTAGGGCTGGGCGATAAAACGATAATTATCGTTATTGCGATATTACTTTTTTTCGATAGTGAAATGAGTCTATTGCGATAAACTTTCCTTTTAAATGAACACGGGAGAAACCCTCGGAAGAGCCGCGCTTCTTCTTCTTCTTACGGAGCGGCTGATTCTAGGAGACAGAGGGGGGGCACGGAGGCCCCGAATGATGACAAAAGGACAAAACAGAAAACATTATTTCAGTAAACCAATAACCAATATATAATCGCAAATACTTTTATTTTTAATGTAAAGGTAACGATGTTTATATATTTTGTTTTGGAAACATCGTCACCGGTCCCCCCTCCTCTACATTGAAAATGGTTCGGTCCGACTGGATTGTTCTTCCGCAGGTGCGCTGTTTGTTACCGACAGATCCACAGAGTGTGAGGGAGAGAAGACACGCTTTAAAATCAGGAGTTTAAACACCTGATTTAGAGGAGAATCTCCATGAAAAAGAAAAAAGGAGACAGTCCGTCTATTGCCGCGCGTCACGTTTCACGCGGGGCTGAAAGAGGAGAGAAGGAGAAACTGCGCATGCTCCTAACA
>NC_050532.1:11229426-11236501 GCF_002922805.2 Oryzias melastigma | reverse complement strand
CAGTCCGTCTATTGCCGCGCGTCACGTTTCACGCGGGGCTTGAAGAGGAGAGAAGGAGAGACTGCGCATGCTCCTAACAGCCGCGCGCAGGGGGGCGGGGACTCGATTGTGGTTCTGGAGTTTAGATGAGTTTGAGGGTTTTGTTAAAATATTAACCAAAAGCTTTTGTATGGAGCTTCGAATTAGAATAATTTGTTGTTTTATTGTGTATCAAAAATGAATTTGTTAGTTACATTTGTGCCGTTTATGCTCATTTCTTAATGAGGTGATCTAATAATAGTAAAATAAACTTGTTTTTAACGACTCCTGACATGACACTAAATTAAGAGATCTTATGTGTTTGATCAATCCTCCAACATGTACACATGTCAGATGACTGAGTGAAATGATGATTCAATCTATTATCAGAACTGTTTATTTTAAGATTAAGTTTACATTTTATTATCTTCTGCTGCACAGGAGTACCTATAATTTCTATTCAGAAGAAATTCGAAAATAATATAAAAATAACTTCAATATATTTGCTGCTTTAGAACAATGTTTTTAAGACTCAATTTTATTTTGAAATGAACTTGTATGTGCTGCAGTCAGATTAAAATAAATCAGAAATTCTGTAAAGCCTATTGAAAACATACCAGCGTTATGGTTTAACTATTGCGTACATTATGTATATGTACAATATTTATTAGAAATATTTAAATGTTCCTCACAGTTAGTTTCAATACTACAGTTAATACAAAAAATAATGAAAGTTTAATTTGAACTAACTAAGATTTAATGGGGGGAGGGGGGTGGCAAAGATAAGGTGTAAAAATCTGAAGTCCTAAAGCTCTTTGCAATAAAGATTACTTTGATTATTTGATTTATATCGTTTTTAATATCGTTATCGCACAAAATGAAAAAAAACGATATCGCAATATGAAAATTCCCGTATCGCCCAGCCCTAGTACAGCCAAGATGCACATTGCTGCATTGCCAGCAGTAGGCTAAATACCGTTCTGGGTTGCACATATATTTAAATTTAAAGTCCCATTAGCTGTCACACCAGGGTTTGTACATTTTTTCCCCAGTTCACCCATCTCCTGGGGGAGCAGTGAGCTGCCAAAACAGCTATGCTCAGGAACCATTTGGTGTATTAACCCTAACCCTTCCTCGAGGTCCGTGTGAACCAAGACAAGAGTTCAGCACTGGCTGTATGCATTTAGAACCTTAAGTGTGAATAGTCACTTTCTAAAGCTACGGTCACATATAAAACTGCCACCACGCACTGAGGAGGCATCCGCAAAATCTTCACATTTAGCTGCTGCCACCTGATTTTTTTGAAAATTGTTGGCGTGGTCATGAATTCAGATGGCAGCAGTCCACCTGCTCGGTAGACCATGGCAATGCTCCCTGCAAGCTTGCGCAATCGCGCACAGCTCACACATTCTCAGCACACAAGAAAGTGTGTCCAGAACACAAAATAAAATTATATACTAGGTTACTTAAATTCCCAAACTATTTACATCAAAAACAAAGTTACAAACTCAAATTCATTAGAGGCGTGGCATTCATAGACAAACTGAATGGATCATTTATGTGAACAAATGGACTTGCAGCCGGCTGGGAAACATTCTTTATTTCCTTTTCTTCCTCCTTCCTCCAAGTTTCACACATTCACATAATTGTTCAAACAAGCTCATCCTTCTTATTTCAAAAAAAAGGAAATAGGGGCAGCTGGACACATGAAGAAACATTCCTGCCAACAGACTGCCGCTGCACGACCTCTACATGTACCAGGGCGGTGACTGACAGATGTCAAAAGATGTCCAAAAAAAATTGTCTCATCGCTGTTTAATTTGAACTTTTTGGTGATATTTTTGTATGTGTGACCGTAACATAACCAAAAAGGACAACTGCAGCAAATGTTAGATGAACAAACTGAAAAAACTACAAACACCATAGTGCTCCTGCTAGAGATTAACAGGAATGTAAGTTAAAATGCTCACCAGTTGTCTACTTTGTCTTTAGTAGATTGGTTCTCTTCATCATCACTGAAGTTGAGTTTCTCAGTGTAATCTACCTCCATTTGCGCTCCTGAATGGTCACAAAAGAAGAAAAAAAAAAAAAACCAAAATGATAACCTTAATGCCTTTTTTTTTAACCAACCCATTCTCAAGTCATACTGATGTTAAATGTACGCAAAGAAGTTTCTGACCTGCCCAGCCCTCATCTCCATCAGTGTCCAAGTTATCAAGCTCCTTAAGCTCTGTTGCACTAATGATAGATGGCCTGTCAGGGTCTTGGACCCAAGACTGGGAAGGTGGCTGCTGTGAGCGTCCTGAACGAACATTTCTGAGGACCAAGCATAAACTCGTTAAAGTCCCACTCAAACTACATATATATTTTTTCTGTTGTAAATGGTTAAGTGGTCTTTTAATCATAATTATGCCCTTTTTATCCAAAATCTAAAAGCCCATCAATCCAAACACTCACCCCTGCTAGCTCATAGAACCTCAAAAGCCCAAGCTGACATTAGCATTGCAAAAAAAAGAAAAAATGGCGAGCAATGTCAGATACCAGCTCAGATGAGGAAAATAGAGACACAGAAAAACTCCCAATTAGTCTAAAAAACCTCAGTAAATGCCAAATTAGTCAGAAGAGCTGGCATTTTGCTAAAATGTTAGCTAAATGCCAAACTAGCATAAAAATCCACAGTAGATACCAAATTAGCCAAACAAGCAAGCACAATGCTATTACAACAGCTAAATGTCAAATAATCTTTAATATATATATATATATATATATATATATATATATAAGTGTAAAAGATGTTGGTTGAGTCCAAACAGCTAAAATTGTGCTAATACAAAGGCTTATTGCTAATTTATTTGAATCAACTCATACAGCCCACATTCATCTTACAGCATTCACACTTGCATTATCACATGTAATGCTATACATATCTACAGTTAGCTTGGATTTGTGAGTTGCTGTATGCTAGCAGAAGAGTCTAAACCAAGAAATGCTAGGAAATTAGCACAGCCGATATCTGCAGCATCAGTCCCACCCAGAACCAAGAGGATAACGTTGAATGAGGTCCTGCTGTGCTGCAATGGATATGACTTTAAAAATAACACAGCCTTTTAGATTTTGGCTAAAAAATACATAGACCTGTAATGTCACACAAAATGGTTATTTGCGATCATATACAGAGTGACTTCTGGTTTACAGGATCAGAATGGCAATCTGACAGCTGAATGCTGTTTAAAGCTATTTTGCGTGAATAATATTTAGTAAAGAAATGTCCTAACCTGGTTGTATTTGTTTTCCCTTAGATCGTTCTCAAATCGAAGCGCAAATGTAAATTGTCCTGCAGAACACAGCACAGCTGCTTCCCCAAATTCCAATGATTGATATTAAACAACTCGGGGATTATTTCTCTCTGACAACCCGGTCGAAGAGAGACGAAGGTTAAAAGTACTTCATTGAAGCTACTTGTTTGATTAGGAAGGTAATTACGATTTTATTCTTCAAATTTATGCTAACGCTAGGAATGGCTTTGGGGATGAGACATAGAGCTGCAGAAGATCTTTTCTGCCAAGTGGAAGTTGCCAAAATGTCTGTGTTCATAAAATCACTAAAAAAAGAATAAAAGTAAAAAAATAAAAGTAAAATAAACTAAAGTAAAACAATATCAGCGTGTGTTACAAAAAAGAAAAACTAATAACTAGGGTTGTCAGATTTCTCGCGTTAATTACACTTTAATCTGACATGTGCCTGACGCCGACAATTTTTTGACGCATTAATTGCGGATTTTCCTTTTACGTGCCTTTCCATACCGCGCGCAGGCGTCCCTAAGTCATCGCTCACTAACTCACCGGCTGCTTTCACTAGATCACGGGCGGGTCTACAGCCACCGAGCTGCTAGCTAGAACCGGCCCGGCGCCAGGACCTGGAGAGCTCCTGCACCCTAACCCGGCTCCGGTTCGCGTCCAGTACCACGTCTGGTGGTACCGGCTCGCGTCCGGTGCCGCGTCCAGAGAGCTGCGGACCTCCGACGCTCCGAACAGCAAGCGCACCGGGGGACATTTTAAATGTAGTTTAAACAACGCCAGTTATTTGTACATGAAAAGATAAATCTCAGCTTTGAGTGTGTGGCCCGTCCCTCTTTCGCCACCCACAAATATACAAAATATCCCAAAGTTCTGGAGGTTTAAGCGTGATCCAGCCCCAGCATAGCTGTCTGTCTGCCGGTGTAGGTAGCAGATGTGCTCGACCTGTCAGATCGGCTCGGGGGCTTGCGCATAGATGACGTGTAAGATTCTGATTGGTCCGGACCATTAGACCACTGTCACGTGACACGGGGAATGACACACTTCCGCCATAACAATGCACGGATTCTTCCCGAGTAAAAAAACGAGGAGGTCCGAACAAATGTTATTCGCACGTATTTTTTTCTAAATACATCCTGCTAATTTTTAACTTTTTTCTGGTCGCACGGACCGGATGAAGTCCCGCTAGAATATGCAGCTCACGTTCTGCTCCGTTACACAAACAATGAGGAGAGCAGACGTTAGTGAAGGAGCTGTCAATGCCAAAATAATAAATAATAGCTCGAGAAGATCTTAACACTTTTTTCCTTTCTTTTAAAAAAAAAAACAAACTGTATTGTAAACATCAGTTTCAGTACAGAAAAACTGCAAATTAGCCAACTCGTTTGTTACAGTTGTGTGACGTCATCACTAGTCGCAAGTCCCCGAGCCGATCTGACAGGCCGAGCACATCTGCTACCTACATCGGCATATTCATGGCGTGAGCTCCGTTGGACACGTCGCTGCATCGAGCTGCAGCCAGAAAACGCAGCGGCAGTAACAGACTGAGTGTATCCCGCTTTTCTCAGTCATTAATGTTTTAAAAAAAAAAAGTTAATTGGAAATGATAAATCTTTATTTCATTTATTACTGCAGTTCAGCAGAGGAGGAAAAGATTTGGACGTTGAACTTTGATTGAAGTTACTAATTTAAAATGCCCTTCACTTGCACCTGGGCTTTTGTTAGGCATTTCAAGTTACAGCCTTTTATTGTTAAGAAAGTTTATCTCAATACAATGTTACAAAATAAAGTATTTCTGATGAAAACTATTAATTTTGCCATTCTTGTTTTCATAATTAATGTAGAACTGCTAAATTTCACGAAGCACATATTTTTTTCCTAAAAAAGGCCACATATTAATTTGTGATTAATCGCGAGTTAACTTTGGACAAACGAGATTAATCGCGATTAAAAAATGTAATTGCCTGACAGCTCTACAAATAACTGTTGAGTTATTATCTGATGTAGCTCCTCTTATCGTTTGCTCATAACTGTGTCTGATTCCCAAGGAATAATAAAGGTAAACAAGAAAAAAATAATTTGAAACCTTCCTAAAAATATACAAGGAAATGATTATTCGCATGCAATTTCTAAATGCGTACGGCCAGAGCTGAACGTTTGTCTTAGCCCTCCTAATTTTGAAAGCTGAAAATATGTGGCTTTGTAGAGACACTTCAAATTTTTACTGTGCCACTTGGTAAACACCCCTATTTTTATTTTACAATTAGCTCTTAAAATACTCAGAAAAACAACAAATACCTGTTATTACAACAACTAAATTTGCCCTTAGGTGCAATTAAAATACGTGCAGCAATGTACATCTTGGCTGCGCCCATTACAGGGGTGTCGAACTCAATCGCACGGGGGCTAAAATCCAAAACACACCTCAAGATGGGGGGCGAACAGGATAAACACTTATTGAAAACACTAAAACTACATTTTTAAAACTTAATAACTTTTTAACATTATGAATAAAAAAAAAGAAGGAATATTTTTCCAGAATAAATCAACTTAAATCTTAAATAACTTTCAATATTTTACTCTACATAAAAATATACTTGGTCAAAATTACACAAGTTAGAAATAAGCACAAGATTGGGCCATTAATAACAAAATATAATTACCCGGAGGGTCAGATCCAGCCCCACAGGTCTAGACTTTGACACATACGGCTTATGTTATCAGCTTTTGTTTTTAATCACACTTAACATACATGCGAATAACATCAAGAAAAATAGAACCCGTTAAAATAGAACCGTGCTCAAATGAAAGGTCGATATTCTTAACGGAACCTCACATATTGAAATATTATTTTAAATTTGTATTTAAATTTGTGATTGATCTAAGAGGGGAAATGAAAATACAGTTCAGCAAGATGTTCAGAAAATAAATATTTTACATTTTTCTGTTGAAATTGGTAAGGTTACCTTTGATTATTTACATAAAATTGTGTTAAACTGCGTTCATCTGTCAGCTTTGCCGTTCTAAAGCGTAAACCAGAAGTCACTTTACACACGATCAGCGATATCACCATTTTGCCTGAGGTCACCTAAAATTGAGAACAATTTTACAATAGAAAAGAATATAGTTGGAGTGGAACTTAAAAACACCAAAAACATGATTTTCATTTAATTATTTTTAAGGAACATTGTCAAATAAACTAAAAAACACACTTTATCTCTAAGGAGTCTTGAGCTTATTATTAAGTAAATGTGTATAAAACTTTGAGATGAAGTGCCCAATCCAAAGTCTTCCTTATTCCCTGTCCCTCCATTTTAAGGGGTCTTTGAAGTGCAAGTGGTTTCTGAAATATATTTTTTTAATATCCTCCCATTCAAACGGAGGGATACAGAGCCCTCCTTCACGAGGGGGTTCCACGTCATTCGGAAGGAGACGCACTTTTCTTCATGTGGATGCGCTCTGAAGCACAGGAGTTTACATTTAAATGTAAATAATAAATTTTTGTTGTAGGATTACCTTTTTAAAGTTATAAAATCAATGTTATGCTTATTTGAGCGCTGAAAGCTCCGCACTAATGCTACCTGACCGGCGACTATTGGAGGCGTCATCGAGTGGAAGTGTAAAGTTGGAGACATTATTTTTCATAACTCTCCGTTTGGAGGGCTGGAGAGGGATGAGCCTGAAGATAGAAATGGAGGGTGTCATGTTCAATGTTGTCAGTGGGTATGCCCCACAGGTAGGATGTGAGCTGGAAGAGAAGG
>NC_050532.1:11220146-11222377 GCF_002922805.2 Oryzias melastigma | reverse complement strand
TTTACAAAATTCTTCATGGCCTGGCCCCTCCTCCTCTACAGACATTTATTACAAAAAACACAAACAGGGCTACTAGAGCTGTTTCCAGAGGTGACTGCACTGTTCATCTCAGGAAGAGCGCCTTTAGTCAGGCTGTGTTCTCCTTCAGGGCGTCTCACACCTGGAACTCAATTCCCACAACAATAAGACAACTGACAACTTTGAGCTCATTTAGCAAACAGATAAAATCATGGCTTTTAGACAATCAAAACTGCCACCACGGCTCTGTATGAACTGCTATTTTTTTTTCTCCCCCCTTAAATGTTGCTTTTATGTTTTATGAATTTCCTGTTGTGTATTTCTCTATTGACGACCCAATTTGTTTTTTCTGCTGTTTTCAGACTTCTGTATACCTTTTATGTATTGTTTTAACTTGTACTTTTACTTGGAGATGAACAACCTTTTCCATAGGGACTAAAGATGGAAATTAGTCTAAAAGACTATAATCTTATATATCTGCATTTTTAAATGTTTTATTAATATATGCTGTCCCTGTCTTAAATAAACAATCAATCAATCAATCAAGGCATTTTCATTTGCATAGCATCACGCTTTGTGTCAAAATTTAAATGCAAAATGCCAGAGGCTGGTCAAGGCAGGCTTAACAACTTCATTAATTTGCTAAATCACCTGTTCAACTTAGAAGAACTTTTCCCCCCTTTAAGCTCCAAACATGTCTGTTCTAGAAACCAAACATTGTTCTTTTCTCCTAAGTGCCAAATCGTGAGTTTGCAATAAAGTAAAATGGAGATGATATAATCCATATTCATGCATGTTATCCAGAATGTATCCATCTAGATTAAAACATATGAATACATTCATTCATCATCTTGTCCACTTTGTCCCTTTCGGGGTCGCGGGGGTGCCGGAGCCTAACCCGGCTACTGATGGGCGAAGGCGGGGTTTACCCCGGACAGGTCTCCAGTTTGTCTTAGGGGCCTCAATCACATACACTCACACATTCACACCTAGGGGCAATTTAGAGTCACCAATTAACCTTTTTCAGATCCCCCAGGCGGGATTTGAACCGGGGCCTTCTTGCTGTGAGGCAAGAGCGCTAACCACTGTGCCATCGTGCAGTCCATATGAATACATACATGCATAAATATTTATAAAAGCATAAAAAAACATACATACAGGGGATTAATCTAATGACTTAAACTTTGACTTTGTGATGAAGATTTTTCATTTAACATCAAAGCAGATGCTAACAACCAGATGCTACCTTTTACTGCCTGTGTGACAGATGAATGAAGAAAAAAAAAAAACATTGTGAAACTGGTATTTTTTTTTTATAAATAATATGATAAACTGAATTCACCTTTCCTATAGCTTTGTTATCTGAAAGTGTGAAATAGCCCAGAGTCGTTGCATATTAGACTGAGCAGCTCCTGCTATATCTCAATAAATCCGTATGTGGAGGAAGTAGGGCTGTAACAAGTATCCAGGTGCTCGGGTACTTGCGATTTGCTACCAAAAATTCAAGTACGGATATTTGCGACGTAAAAGATCGCCGATTCGCGATCTTTATAAATGTAGTAAATTGTAGTAAAATATGATCATAATTTCATATGGGAACGATGTACTTTTGCTCTGAAATTCAGATTAATGGAGGATTTTAAGCTTACGAACTAAAACAAAGCCAAAAGAGCCGCGGTACTGCCAACGGAAGTAAGCATATCTTCGTGACGATGAAGCTTCCGGTTTTCAAACTAAAACTAGAGAGAGCTTTTTTCTGTTCAGAAACCGAGACAGAAGTTCCGCTCACAGGCATAACTTCTGAGAAAATGAATTAGCTTTAACATCGGGAGCTTTAGCCTCAGTGTTTACATTCTTTTTGACTATGGTAACTCTTCAACATTTGACGAAATCAACGAAACTCCAGCTTATCTGAAGAAACAGACTCGCGCTGCTGAGAGGCGGATGTAATCAACGGGAATCAGCTGATTCTGCTGCGAAAAAAAACATCTTTTTCATACGGGCTCTGCACTAAGTAATGCTTAGAATGTAAAAAATTGAAGAACTTTGAGGATAGAAAACTGTGGAGAACACTGTGGAGAACATTTTCAGATTCTGTTGTTAAATTATCCAAAACAGCAGTGATTTTTATCCTTTTTATGTTGTCTTACTGCTGAACCAGAAGATTGACAAAAAAGTTTAAAATTACCAAATGTATTTTTATACCACTCTTT
>NC_050532.1:11216394-11220138 GCF_002922805.2 Oryzias melastigma | reverse complement strand
GGGGGGGGGGGGTCCAGTTTTGTTCATGCTGATCTCCTGTTCTAAATAAAGGTAGAAATAATGATTAAAAACAAATATTTTTAATTTTCATCCATCCAGTAAATAGACATACACTTAGCAATAAACATTATAATAAAAAAAAGTAAGAATCGTGATTCGATTCGTGAATCGAATCGGATCGCCACCTAAGCAATGATGCACAGCCCAAGGAGGAGGGCTGTTGGTTTTGTCTGTAAACAGCAGATTAATTTTCTTTGAAGTCAAAGGCTTTTTGATTTCCTCACTGGCTCTTTTCTTCTTGAAGTTACTTTCCAAATATGTTTTATTGTTTGGTTTTTGTTAGCGTTTTAGTTTTAGGCTACTGACTTAGCAGTCCCAGTAAGCCGCCTAGCCGCTTTAAGTCACGGGAACTAATGCACTGATGTGCTAAACTGAATCTGAGTTCTTCAGAACTTTTTTCAGGGATAGAAAAAAAACAAAACGTAAATAATCTGTTCAATTTGTATTTTTTGTTTTTCTCTCTGAGGCTTCGTATCAAGTGACCCACAGACCAATAATGCTGGTCTGGGCCCCGCTGTCGTAACCCTTGCGCTTTCCTAGGAATGTTTACATTAAAAGTGGAGTCATGTGGACCCAACAAGAAAGTGCGCTGAACTTTTTTTTTTAAGGATTTTTTTATCTTCACTGGTGTCCGTGGAAGACATGAAATCCTGTCCTCCTTTGTCATGGTAGGGATCACACATCAATTTAAGGGTAGGGTCATCTGGACCCATAAGAGAGCAGGAGAGATAAATTGAATTTAAAGCAAATCATGTATTGAAATGTAATTTATTTAATATTATATCGTAAATTGCAAAAAATTACCATTCATTTTCAAAATGGTAAAGTTGCTTAACGAATTGTAAATTAAAAAATTGTCATTTGAATTATGACATTGGAAACCCATGGAAATATACAATGCAATTGATTTTGCTTTTATTCAATTTTTTTTTAAGTCGTCATTTTGAATCATATTTGTGGAATTGCATTTTCAAATTGTATGATAAAAATGTCAATTGAATTGTTGCTTGAGAATTGCATATTACTATGAATTATGACTCAAAAAAACTTCCATAAAAGTGGTCCCTCGCTGTATCACGGTTCCCCTTTTTTTTCCCCACTGGCCTTGTCAATCAATCTCACCCTGCTGGTCAGAGTTGCAAAACTTCGACTGCAGACACATCTTTGTTTTCATTCTAATAGAGTAGTTATTTTTCTGACGGTTTGAACTTTGAGGGTTTAAGCAAGAGAGAAAAGCACGAAGATTTTCAATGCCATTCTGGGAAACGTATATAAAGTATGTAAAAAGTGGTTTTACAGATTTAAAACAACTGTAATCTTACTTGACAGATTTCATCAATTGTACGTTACTTTTAGGAAAGTAACCCCCGCAACAAATGAGGGAACACTGTACCACAATTTTTATTCTAAAACATCAAACCAACTTACATAAGGTGGCATCATGCTTCTGAAAGCGGGGTCGAAGTGAGTTGGTACCCCTGCAGGAAGTTTTTCTCCCCCGTTAAGTTTAGGTTGGGCAGGGGCAGAGGGGGGCAATTTCTCTCTTTCCCCCTTCTCTCTTTGGCTGTCAGTGGTTACAATATGAGTAGAATCATCGGGTTCTGCTGACAAGGTAGAAGTACCCTGACTTGCTCCTCCTTCCGCTTGAGCCCTGCTGTCCATCTCAGTAGGGCTGGATGGGGTGTTTAAATTTCTGCCTCCACCCTCACGCCAACTACCAACATCTGCAAAGATAGAAGGAAGAAAGACATTTCTTTTAGGGACAAAAAAAACTGAAGATGTTGGAAGATGCCAAGACATTTTTTCAATTCATTGTGTTACTTCAGTGTGTTTGTCCCTACTTTGGGGTCGGAGACTAGGGCCTGGTCCATAAAGCTCTTCATCTTGCCCATCCCCTTTCTCAGCCTCGCCAGCTGCCTGCAGGCTGGGAAACTCTTGGTGAAAATGGCTACTCACTCGTGAAGATCCTGTACAATCCAATGCCCAGAATTACAAATAAATCTTCAGTCACCTGTCAAGGCCGTGAGTAGTAGATTTCAGAAATTAAAGTGTGAGCATATTTACCATCTGGCTGTGTCTGCTTGTTGCTTGCCCAGGAGCGGCTACTACCAACAGACAGCTCCTGTGACACTATAGGCTTATTCTGAGGTGGGGGAGTTTCTTGCTGCCTGCGAAAAGTTAAAAAAAAGCTGTTTTAAAATTACTGTAAAACTCTTTTTTTCTGGAAAGTATTTGGAAAGTATCCAGAAAGTATTCAAAGCTCCTCACTTCTTCCACATTTTATAATGTCACAGCCTTATTTCAAAATAGATTACATACGATTTCTTCCTAAAAAAAAAACTTAAAAAAACAAACATTACAATGTGAAAATAGTTATTTTGAAATTGTTGCAAATGTATTAAAAATAAAAAAAAAACCTGAAAAATGTATATGTACACAAATATTCACAGCTTTTGCTGTAAAGCTCCAAAGTGAGCTGAGGTTTCTTCTGTTTCTCTGATGAGCCTTGGGATGTTTCAGCTGCCAACATGTGGTAAATCCAGTGGATTGGATACGATTTGGAAAGGTCCGACCCCATCTACATAAGGTCCAGGGTTGACAGTGCATGCCAAAGCACAAACTAAGAATGAAAACAAGGGAATTGTCTGTAGACCTCTGAGATGTGATTGTCTGGAGGCAGAAGGCTGGGGAAGGTTCCACAAATTTCTGCTGCCTTGAAGGTTCTAATAAGCACAGTGGCAAGTTTGGAAACACCAGGACTCTTCCTAGGTCTGAACGGCCATCTAAGCTGAGTGAGAAGGGCCCAATCACTCTGTCAGAGCTCCAGTGTTCCTCTGTGGAAAGAGGAGAACCTTCCAGAAGGAAAACCACCTCTGCAACTCTACACCAATCAGTTAAAATCAATTAAAATAAAATGATACCAAAATAGGAGTGTAACGACTCATTTTAGAGGTGCAAAGGATCATAAAACTCACAATTTGGAAGGTTTCATGGTTTTAGAGTAATGGTTCGGATAATATTTCAGATCTGTATAAAGAAAAAAACAAAAGGAAAAAATAACTGTAATCCATCACACCCTTCACTCATTTTAACAACAATTGAATTCATATGATAAATTGTGGTTGCTAGGAGTACAACAGATCACAAAACTCATTGTTCCAATCGTGTCACGGTTTTATGCCTCGTTTCCAGAGTGGTCCAGACCGGACTGGATTGGGCCGGACTGGACTTTTCAGCATTTCCATTACAAAATGAACCCTGTAAGCAGGTCTGACTGGTACCATTTTTAGATCCGCGTTGGTTGTAGGTCCATTGGAAAATAGAATGGACCCGCGAGGGCGGAGCTTCTGTCATCACACGAGGTAACCCATTGATTGGTGGAAAGGTTTTACGACAACAAAAAGCGTCCGCCTTTCTAGACTCAAGATCCAAACCGAAAGTTCTGTCTTCTTTTTGGCTGGATTTTTCCTCGCCCCGGTGTTGAACCTTTCCTGCATTGGTTCCCAACTGTGGTCGGGGGACGCAGGGGAGATTTTCTCCAGGCTGAAGAGCTGCTCTTCCTCCGGGGTTCTCCTCCGTGTTCGGAGCTTCAGAGCCTCTGGAGCGCAAAGCCAAAGAATCAGTTCTTACAGCAACTTTTTATTATTACTTTTCCTTGCTTTGCCAATTGACAACAACTGTCGG
>NC_050532.1:11213324-11216294 GCF_002922805.2 Oryzias melastigma | reverse complement strand
TTAGAGACAACTGAGATTTTGTGGCCAGAAAAGGTGATGTGGGTGGAAAGAGAAACTGTCTGCGTGATGAATAAAAGCCCTAAGTTTTCTTAGGGTTGAGTGTCAGATGATTTTCATGTAGCCAGTCATGGAAATGCTGCAGATCTGTGTTGAGTCCGTCATTAATCATGTCAATGTTTGGACCAGACAGGAAAATAGCAGTGTCATCAGCATATAGGAGCGAGCTGGAAAATTTAAGTACAGT
Organism: Oryzias melastigma; assembly: GCF_002922805.2. Taxonomy (NCBI): domain Eukaryota; kingdom Metazoa; phylum Chordata; class Actinopteri; order Beloniformes; family Adrianichthyidae; genus Oryzias; species Oryzias melastigma. Next base: position 11,216,050 of record NC_050532.1, on the reverse strand, counting down.
GAGCAGTTGGTTTATGTACAAAACAAAAAGTAAAGGGCCCAGAATGCTGCCTTGTGGAACGCCCATGTCACACTCCAGCGTCGGTGATGTTGCCGAGCCAATTTTTACAGTCTGAGATCTGTTATTTAAATAGGATGCAAGCATGTTTACTGCAGAGGAAGAGAACTGAAATGAACTGAGTTTGTTTAATAAAATTTGGTGATTAACTTGTTAAAAGCTTTGCTTAAAATCTATGAATATGAATCCTGTTACATGGCCTTTGTTTAAAGATGCACGAATCTACTTTGTTAAAAGCAGCAGTGCTGTCTGGGTTGAACGAGAAGGACGAAAGCCATGCTGGAAGTCACTAAGCAGATGATTGTTTTCAAGATACATGATTAGTTGTTTATGTAATAATTTTTCCAGTAATTTGGAGAATATTGGAAGAATTGCGATTGGGCGGTAGTTGGAAACATCAATGGGGTTGCCAGACTTGGGGACAGGGTGGATAAGGCTGTTTTCCACTTGGCAGGAAATACAGATTGTCTAATACACAGGTTTACTAAATGATGAGTAAGTGGTAGAGAAGTGCTGGCGTGCATTTTCAGAAAAGACATGTTCAAGTTATTTACATCAGGGGTATGAGAGACATTCAGTGAACACAAAATGTTATGTAAGTCAGCTTGTGAAATTTCTCTGTGTTTTTAGTAACCTGTCATTTGTTAGGGAGGAGGCCTTCTGTTTTAGGAGCTGCAGGATTTCAGGAGTCAACCAAGGAATTTTACTCTGTTTAATGGGAATTTTACAAGTAGTTATGTACTTTTGGCGTAAGATTTCCACTTTATTGTGAAAATTTGATAAGATGTGATCTGGATTTTGCAGAGACAACTCGTTACTCCAATCAGTATTGGCTACATCAGCATTAAATTCTGATAGTTTTGAGTTTGGTATTTTAGTAACACGATTATGTTTGTGAGTTTGTGGAAGTTTAAGACATTTCCTAACGACATATATAAGTGAATGATCTGAAATTGATGCCTCTATTGTTCCAGAGATACCATATTTACAAGGTTTGTTAGTGAATATGAGGTCTAAAATAGAGTTGTGTGTTTTGCCAAATCTGGTTGGTTCCTTAATTAATTGATGTAGACCAAGTTTTGTTGCTGTGGATTTAAGAGATTTGGATGAATTATGAGTCCAGTACAAGTTAAAATTGCCAAGAATAGTAAGCTCTTTAGTAGTAACAGATTTTAAGATATCTGAGAGCTGCATTAAATATCCAGTTCCTCTTATATTAGGAGGTTTGTAAGTGACAATAATTGTAACTGACATTNAGACCAAGTTTTGTTGCTGTGGATTTAAGAGATTTGGATGAATTATGAGTCCAGTTCAAGTTAAAATTGCCAAGAATAATATGCTCTTTAGTAGTAACAGATTTTAAGATATCTGAGAGCTGCATTAAATATGCAGTTCCACTTATATTAGGAGGTTTGTAAGTGACAATAATTGTAACTGACATTTCTTTTGATAAATGAACAACAGTTTAGCACCGATGGCGTTGAAAACCAGGAAGTCTGTCGTCAGCGTCGTGGGAACAGCAGGTTGAGGGAGATCAGTGGTGTCATCGCTCCTTCGGAGGCGAGATGGTTGATCCACAAGGACAGGCTCTGTGAGCTTCCAGGTTGCGAGGATCGGGTCGCCGCAGGAACAGGTCAGGTGATCTCGCTCAGAATTTGCTGCTGCCGTCGGATGGAAAGAATTGTATGGAATTTGGACCAAACCAGGGGTGTTTGTTAGCTCTCACAGGGCTAACAACCCTGTTACACAGCGAAGGACCCAGTTCAGCTGGTCTAAGGAGCGGACGGCTTTGTCCGATTGAAGTTCAGTTACAGATGTTCGAGAATGCCGCTGACGCCGGAGTATTTTACTTTTATGGCTTGTCCAGGCAGAACAGTTGTGTTTGTGGTGTTGAAAGGTGTAGAGCAGCATCAATGGGAGGAATGCGGCAAATCTGGTGAAAAGCAGACCTGCAGACGTCTGTAAGACCAGATTTATGATGTTACTTTGCAGCAGCGCTTCACAGCTCTGCGTGCCTGCTGCCGCCATGATGCCCATTGAATAGACTATATATATATATATTATACTTAAATTAACTCACACAAACTGAAGTCAGGACAGACGTGAATAATTTGGTAGATTTGCAATGCATTTACAGCACAAATTTGCCAAAAAAAAAAAAAACAGATTTAAAAGACCTGTGGACTGCTTTTGGAAGCCTGCAGATGACTGTGTGTGTGAGAGGGAGTGTTCCGGGGTCGTCATGGCAACGAGTACACAGAGGGAGCCGTGCGGCTGCGTCCTTCTTTCCCCTTGAAATACAAAGCTTGCATCTTTTCAACCGTTTTACTCAGAGTAAAAGTAAAAACACCGTCAGGATCCAGAGACGACGGACTAAAACTAATGCGTTTCATGTTTTTATGTCCATATATACATCAATAATCACAGAGGGAAAGAACAAGATCCAAGCATTAAACAATTATGTACTGCCACCTATCAGATATTCTAAGGGAATATTCATTTTATTTTGTTTAAACTAGAAGTAAACATGTCTTCCCCTCCCCCCAGAGCAGGGGGAAGGGGAAGGGGGGTCATGCTATGATGTCATGGTATGACATCATCATTATGTTATGACATCATACATAAAAGCATGTTGTCATACATAATATGACATCATGAAGTTTTGTCAT
>NC_050532.1:11195441-11208748 GCF_002922805.2 Oryzias melastigma | reverse complement strand
CAATCCTCAGTAATAGAACTTGGCTTTTGAGACATGAAGTGTCGCCTCTCTGGAAGAACAGGGGCCTCAGTTTGTGCAAGAGGTTGAGAGATACCAGGTAGTTAAAGCTGGGCTCACCTCTACGCACAGTCTGGGCTCTGAATCTTGGTTCCGTAAGAGGGGTTGGAGTCTACCTTTCTGGAGTTGCACGTGGTGAGAGGTGGAAGGTCGGTGTGGACTTCCTTGTGAGTCCCCAGCTCAGTCACTAAGGTTTTGAGTAAAAAGAGACTAATGTCCCCCACCTTCAGGTGGGGAGTAGGTCTCTGACTGTGGTTTCAGCCCATGGTTCAAACAGCAGTGAAGAGTACCTGGTCTTCTTGGTGACTCTCGAAGAGATGCAGTGCTCCCCCGCTTATCTGCATCTCATACTCACGGTTTCACATATTCGCTGATTTTTTTTTTCAGTTGCGTGACATTCCCGATTCATTACAAAAAATCAAGACAACTCAAGACGATTGTATGAGACTTTTGCAACTGAAGGAGGTGCTTCGTGTATCTCCACTGTGAGCTACTCCTCCTCCTTTCTCTAGGTCAAGAGGAAGAACACTGTAGTCATTTCAAACAACCGTCAGCCTTGTGTCTTGGACACTTGGGTACAGGCACAGAACTATCCACTGATCACTACATGGTGGTGAGTTGGATTCACTGGTGGGGAAGGAGGCCGGAAAGTCTTGGGAGAGCTGAACATAATATGAAGGAGTCTGCTGGAGGGTGAGGGCGGGTAGCGACTGCGGGCCATCCAACGCCGCTCGCGGCTTTAATTTTTTATTTAAATTCTTTAACTGAGGTAAAAATCAATTCTTTTTTTGTTTACCTACTGCTGACATTACACTAAATTAAGACACCTCCAAACTGCACACACGTCAGATAACTACTAAAATTGATGGTAAAATGTTTAATCTATTGTTATATTGGTTTATTATTAGAATATTTTTACCTTATATTCTTATTTTATGTGTTGTTGCTATTCAGAGTTCAAGTTCTGGAATATCAAGAATTTATTTGACACATGATGTATTTTATTTTGAAAGGAACTTGAATGGGATGCTGTCAAAATAATCACACTAGAAATATAACACTTTTGTAGTTAAATTATAGAAAATATATAAAAGCTTCACTTAATAGATTAATGATTTAATGGCCATAAAAACATGAACAGAGTTTATTTTTCTAAATATTTAGGTGGGACTTCACAGCTTTTACTGGGTTTTGGTTGGTGAGAAAAAGGACCAAATGGCTCTTTTTGTGTTAATTATGTTAAAGAATCTAATAACAGATGGAGAGTAACAGTATATACTATTTTTTTTTTAATTAGAAAAGAGTTGAAATGTGGAAAGTAGTTCACTCTGACTAAGACATAAAGAAGAAAAGATGTCAAATGTCTACAGAGATCTGTCCTTTTACTCTTTTAATGACAGATACGCTCCATTCCCATACATTTTTCCAAACTATAGATTTGCTTACAGCTACGGTATCATTATCAAAAAAGAAAAAAAAAAAACTTCTTACACCTCTAACTGTATGATAAGATCTGCAAAAGCCCAAATGAATCCAAAATCCTTGCATTCCTCCTCAGTTCTGCGGCCCCTCCTTCGTCTGAGCTGGGCTGTTTGAACACACTCGTCAGCAGCTCTGGTGAACATGCTGACTTCAAGAATTACCTCACAAGGAGGGAGTGATTAGAAACCAAGCAGAAAAGCAACATCTCCTGGAAGAAAAGAGCCATGAATCAACCAAAGTAGTCTAAATCTCTTGAAGAATGATTTTTCCAGAACGTTTATCAGTAATAATAAATTCAAGGATCCGATTTTTTAGTGCTGATGTGTTGAAATGTGGTTCCTGAAGTCCATAGCACAAAAAAGGATGTGGTTTGTTTGCCTTTGAAGCCTCATTTTTAACTGGACGGGGTAAACAGGTGTCTGGATGTTGATGTCAAATTTGAGAAAAGACTTAAATGCAGACAAACATGACTTATATGTGGCTTTCTTTAGGTTTTGATTTTTGCTATGAAACATTTCTAACTTTTTCTTTTTTTGTTTTTCGAGGGTGTAAGAAAAACAACCAAAAATGACCCAAAAAAAGAGATTTAAATGATCTTTAAAGGTATTTCCTAATTGTATGTGCTCAAAAACAAAAGCCTCCAGATGTAGTTTGTGGCTTTTACCAGTAGAGGGCAGTGTATTTTCCTGAAAGTTTAAAATAGTATTGAAATGTTTTTGTTTTTAATCAACCACATTCACCCTCCAATTTTGAGGAGTGTCAAAAACCCATCTCTAGTGATGACCATATAAGAGTTATCTCAAGTGTTTTGGAAAAAAGCTTTTCAACAACCAGGAAGATCTCATGTGATCCCTGAAATCTTGAACTTTCCCTGTCTATATTAAGGTGATATAGATATTCTTTAGCTGAAATATGTGTTTATTCACACTCCTGAAGTTCTTCTCCAACCTGTTGTGAACGTTTTTGCTTGTTTTTAAACATTTTTTTTTTCATTTTTCTGTTGACAGTTTAAACCACAAAAAGGCTTCTGAAAACCACTTATCAGCTATTTCCCCCATAAAAATAAACTTCTATAACAACATTTTCTTATTTAATTATGCTTTTTAAAAATACACAAGACAAAAATTACTTTTAAAAATGCAAAGGTTGTCAATGTCCTTGGCAAAAGGTAATGGATTTGCTTATATCTGGAGAAAAACTCAAAATATATTTTATTTTTAAACGTTGAAGATCTTCTGTGGAACCCAGAAGATAAAAGACAAAAAATTCAGAGCTTTTGAAGTTTTGGCCAAAGAAGAAGGCATTTATACCCTCTTTTTGAACATATTATTAGGCTTTGTCATTTTAATTGAATAAATGATGTTAAATTAGCATTAAAATATGAGAAGATAGCATATATTTTCAAGTGTTAAATGTGGATATTTTGGGGGGGATTAATGTCCTCAGATCATAAAGTTGTATGTTTATCTGCAAAAAAGTGCACCATTGTCACAAAAATAAAGCAGCAGCAGAAAATATGACTATGTGGAAAATTCCTCTTTGCACATGTGCTGGTTTGTTCCACAGGTTGACATGCGGTCTCTTTATTTAATACGTGTTCAGTCGCCGCCCCTCTATTAATATGCAGTGCATTGGTTCAAGTAGATTATCAACAACCAAACACAGCCCCGGTGGTTCTCAGAGTAAATCCTTCAGCCTCTGGTGTAAGAAGAAGCGCTCCTCGGCAAACAAACCAAAATGCAATGCGCCATCCTCCGGTAGACTGTCATTCTTCATCTCTTTTTGGGGGGGTGGATGTGTTAGTGGGGGGGAGCAGCTGCAGCTGCAAGCTTAGATTTGTTGTATCTGCCGGGACTGCTGGGAGGACGTCGACTGCAGCGCACTGCGATGCTTAAGGAAGTGTGTCTGCTTGAGATGCTCACTTGAGATCAGCATCATCAGCATCAGCACCAGCATCCTCCGGAAGGGAGCTGGGAGGTGGCGGTGGAGTTTCTGCGCGCACCTCTGGGCGCACCACCGAGGTCTCTGCAGAGCTTTTCACAGGGAAACCGTCTCCGCTACGTGACTCCAAAGCTGCCCTGGATCTGTAAAGGGAGGGGAGGGGGGGTCTACCGCGGCACCCCACCCGTCTCGCTTAAGTTCGACTGCAGGCACGAGGAGCAAAAACCGCGCGATCCCCAGCGCAGGAAGCACCGACACAGCGCGGCTGGCAGCGTTTTTTTCCCCTCAGCTCCTCTCTGCACCTCTGCGTCAAAAGGTAAGCGCAGCCACGCAGCGCCGTCTGGCATGGAGGCAGAGGTGTTCGCGCTCCCAGCAGTGATGTAGGGGTGGTGGTGGTGGTGGAGGGAGATGATGACGCGCTGAGCGGCTCCATCTGTCATTAAGCCACCGCAGCAATGACCTCCGCGCATCATGATCTATTTGGCACTCGAAATGGGGGGGACATTTCGAGTGCCAAACACCAAGTCTCCTCTGGAAGAGGGAGCTAAGGAGAAAATGACGTAGGGAATTCCCACAGTAATCCAATAGCGCACGATGACACCTGCACATTCCGCCAGTGCGGTGCTGGAATGGCCTGCTCAGTCATGTGTGCGCGCGCACAGAGTGACCAGAAAAGATTCAGGTTGGAGGCAAGCTGTTATGTAACGCAGTTCTGCTGGATGTGAGGTTCACGTCTCAGCTTTACTACCTCTGCTCCAAGATGCTGGAGGTGCACAGAATTCTAATCAGCCAAACATCAAGACACTCTTGGTGCTCAATTGTTCTGTTATTTCCCTCACAACCTGAACATTTTGTTATTAATTTAAGGCACATTTCATTGAATTTATTTGGAGTTTCTAGTAAAATACCATATTTTCTCTTCTTTTAGATTGGTTTGTTGATTTATTTCAAGCACTGATTGTACACAATACAACCAAATCCCACAGATTTATCAAACTCCTTAAAGAAATAAAGAAACGCATTGATAAAAAACATATCAGAACAAAATAATTGTCACAAAGAGAGAGTTTTACTGTTATGCATTCCCACTTAGATCACATTTCAAATATAGCGATTATTAACTAAAGTAGAGTTAGATTTATTGCTTGAAAATGATTCTAATAAATCCTCAGACCACAAAGTCCTCTCTTTTTAGTTATAGGTCCAATTTTTGCACAGATGTTTAATGAAAACATACTTAGTGTATGTGTGTTATCCCACAGAAAGATGCTGGAAACATGTCACGAAAGGCACTATTCGTTGCTGCAAAATCACCTCACGCTGCTCCGCATTGATGCCCCACTCCTGCAAATTGGATTTGGATAAAAGCATCTGCACATCTTAATTGTAGATGTAAACATTCTTTACCTTTTGTCTAGCTGCTGACTGCGCCGTATGCCGTCACCAATGCTGATTCTTCTGGACCTGATGCTGACAGAAGTTCTCGTTAAAGCGGTGCACACAGTCTACGCTCTCTAGAAATGTATTTATTTCTTAAATTGTCATTCAACAGGCCTCAGAGTAGAAGTGTGCTTTTGAACACAATAAACTGATACAAATATTTTGATTACACCTAAAAGTTAAATCATTTTACATCAAACTCACTTCAGTAGTGGAATTTTGATGTTTTATTTTAAGTGATATCAGTGGTGGAATGTTGATGTTTTATTTTAAGTGATATATGCAGATATATGATTTATATGCAGACAACTAGTGATCACAAAGTTCCTCTTTTCCAAGAAGTAGCAAGCGTTTCTATTGAAATTCATCTGAGGCTAAAGGTCTCAGAAACTTGCATCAAAACAACAATCTAACATATGAATTTCTATTCAGATTTTTAGCTTATATAACTGAACAAAATTATGGTAGAAGGTGTCATCTATTGGTCAGAGTGGATTAGAATTAGTTTAAAGGACTTATTCTTATCTACTGCTAAACAACTGTGTCGAGTTGTTGCTCAGTGGCAACGTTCTAAAAGTAAAACTTGCATTTACATTTATTGATTAGTAAAAAAAGTGTACTCTACACCAATGTGTCATGATTATATTTGATAGTAAAACGAGAAAGGAGATGACGACTAGAAAATGTTTGTTGATAAAGTAAATGCAAAAGAAAAGGCATGAGGTGATGGGGTGTCATAGTTTTTGGATAACTATGTAAATACTAATAGAGAAAACTACGGAAGACTGTAAGGCTATTGATTTACTGTTCCTTTTAGATGTTATTCCAAAAAAGGGTTGATTTATGTTTCTATGCATTTTTAAATAATATTAATAGTAATATTTTACTTGAAAATTTGAATAAAGTTTAGAGAGATCCTTAAAATTCACAAAACTTTATACATTTCTCTTCTTGTCAGTCACTCAACTATTTTTTTTTCATTGAGCGGAATGACATAAGTGAATAAAACTAAGTAAGGCAATGAAACAAAGCTTCAAGTATAAAAATTTCCTTTACTAAAAGAACAAAGTAAATTTAAACTTTGTTTTACAATGTTCCTTTAGAATACTTGTAAAGTGGTCTCTACTTTCTTTAGAAAATGTCATGTTGAATACAGTATCTGTTTCATTGATGGATCTGCTTCTGGAGTTTGGGTTAAATCATAGCAGAGAACAGCAGTCAGTGAATTCCACCTGATTTCAAGGAGAGAGGAAAACAAATAACAGTCAAAGCCAGACTGATGACTCGTCTGCTCCTGATTCACAACAATTTGAATAAAGAAATCCTCAGGAATGCAATTTTAGCTTATTTTTTTTATATACAGTCTGTCCTCCATTAGAAATCCCACAAGACAATATTAAAAACACTAGAAAACGCACTGTTTATTGGAGTAGCTCTTTAAAAAGATCAACAGACCACTTATATAGTAATAATAATAATAATAATGGATTGGAGATTTCAAACTTTAAAAGTCACATTACTGTTGTTGTCTGATAAAATAAAAAACTTCAAAATTTGACCCAAACCATCCAACTGACAAGGCAACTAAAGAAAAATCTTTCTGGTGAAAATTTCTCAAAAACAAACAAACAAAAAAAAACAACGAAATAAAATCCCAATTAAAATAAACACAACGCAATATTGATTTTAAAGAATAAAAGTAAGTCATTCAAGAACCCACAATAATTATGTAATAAACCCAATTAGTCTATGAATAAACAATAAATAACTGCAAGATAAACAGAAAACTTAAATTAATTAATCAAAAAAATTATCTACTTGGTTTTACATGACCAAGAGGCCCTTTCTCAAATGGGAGAAGCAAGAAATGTGTCGAGAATTTTTATTATTTTAATTATCATCTATTTGAAAAAAATAGTACTAGAATTTTGAGAATGGAACAAGAATGCACTACCACAAAAGTTACGTTAATAATGATAATTCAAAGAAAAACATACAGTGAGAGACAAATTTAAACTAAAAAAAACCAACCAAATGCAGTAGATAAGTCAGGACAGTTGCCTCAAATGTGAAACCACACTGATGTGAAATGTAAAAAAAAAATATTTTAACATTAAACTTTGCTTTGACTGTAAATTATTTCAAAAAACGTCAATTATTAAGAAGAATATTTGAATAACGGCAAAAATGTTCCAAATTAATTAAATCTTCAGTTTATATGGTTTGAAAAATATTGAATTTATCACCAAAAACTCACTGATAGAGATATAATTGAATCAAACATAAAGGTGAAATTTGAAAAGTTGAAATTAACTTTCTTAACAAAATAAATCCTTCAGCCTCTATTTGACGAAGGCAAACGTTCAAACCCTATTTTTGAGTTGATCGTTTTGACTCTCTGACATCTTGGGTTTTTGCGACAGAGGAATGAGCTCCAAGAAGAGCACAAACAGCTTCGACTTCTTTTGTTCCTCGACTTTAAATCTCACCGAAGTACAATAAGATCTGAGCTCCTCTGAGTTCGTGCCAGCTCTCAAGGTGTCCGCTCCGTAGGGCCGTAAAGTGCTGCAGTCACCTCCACAGGGGCGGGAGGGGGGTGAGGGGGGTCCCTCTGCTGACATCTGCACTACCCCCCCCACACACTCACATACAATGGGGGAGCAGGGATCCCTTCACCAAATCCATTTGGTTTTAAACAGAAGACTTCAGGATGTGATGCTGCGCTGCAGCGTTCAGCCACGTGTGATCTATATTCAGCCAAGACAGCATCATGACTGAACATCAAAAATAAGAAGTAGATCAAATCCGAGAGAAGCTGCGTTCTTGTTACCGTATGATCCGTTAGTCTATTTTTACTTCGTCAGAGTAAGTCACTAATCCAGGTCAATCTGGAAGGCAGTGGGGATGGGATTATAAAAGGAGGCATAGGAGTCTTTTGGAAGAAAAGTGCTGGACAGAGTCCAGATTGCTAAATGTCTCAGCTGGAGTCGTGAGTAGTTTTTAGCTGATGCAGTTCTTCTTTAGCGCAATTTTCTGGAACTCCCAGTCCACATCACTGTTAGAAAATGTTCGGTAAACACAAATTCTGAGCCCTTACATAACCACGAGGCAGCTACAGATATACTTAGTTTGGCTGCTTATAGCCAAATAACCCTCTGCCCGTGGATGGAAACTGCTCCTCCTGTGGGTGTTGTTGGACGCAGCTCGAGGCCATGTGCACACGTGAGCTGGATTTACGTATTCCTGCATCTGTGATGAAGGTTTTATTCTCTGCTAAATCCCTACGTGACGCTTCTCTGTCTCTGTGCATGAACATGGACGTGCATGCGATGGGGGCTGTTGGGGAGTAAATGGTGGACTGTATCACTGATTCGGGTTTGGGTTTAACAGTAATCAAGATGGTGTACCGGTCAGAGCACAGGAAGGTAAGAAGAGATGAGGCTCCAGTTGGCAGGTGTTCTTAATTTATTCCAGTGCTGAATAGTATTGCAAAACACAGTCTGTAAATGACAAAGGATGTCTATTATAATGACATAAAAGGCATAAAAATACTTAATGTAACTAAATAAAGGTATAAAAACAAACAAGGGAAAACGACTGCATCGTCACAAGCCTAGAGTCCTCATAACAAATAAAATAAATAATCAAATCTGCTTTAAACCCAACTTAAATATCATTTCCCAATAAAACGGGCAAAACGGCGACCTCTAGTGGTCGAGAGAATTACTGCAGGGAAAGAGGAGAAATGCACGTAACTCCCGCGGTGCATTATTAAGCGCCACAAACTCTAAAATCAGGTCATACAATTATTTCTTAAACTCAAAGGAACATTAACTAAGGATTTATTTGGTAATATAGGCGCTGCTAACAAGCTGCAGGACCTGCTAGAAGTCAACATTGCTAGCTTCTGAAACACATTCTCTCAAACTTAAACAGGGAAGGAAAACAAATGAAACAGCAACTTACGTTTGGTCAATTACTTAAATGAATACTTTAAATGCAGCAACTGGGGTGAACAGAAGCTAAACTGGACAGGATTCTCTCAAACTTAGGTTCTCTCTCTGCTGCCTCTGGCACGTGGCAAACTGAAACTAACTGGGTGAATGCACACAAAAAACACAGAAGAAGAAAATGCGATGTCGCATGCAGTGACGTCATCACAATGGGCTGAGCCTTTGTAACAGGGGCCATGCTTTGGTAATCTCGTTGAGTCAGGAACATTCAGGCTCTCCTTGTGTCAAACGCAACAGATCCTGTTTCAATGGCAGGTCCGGGTAAACCCATTCAATGCACATACTGCGGTGGAAAGGCCAATTCATCAAATGTGTTCAGTCAGAAGTGAGCTGACAACGGAGCCGTAAAAAAGACATTTTATATGAATCATCATGCAGGTTGCTGGAGAACGAGAAAAAATATCAGCCTGTCTATTGGGAGACTCAATCTCATTATCAATAAAATATGCAACAGACATTTATAGGAGATGTCTGGAGTTTTTGTCAGTTTTTAAGCACAATTGTCAAAAAAATAGTGACGAATAATCCACCAAAAACAGCATTAAATGAATGTTTTTTTTAAATGCAACAAGATGAGACAGTTGTTAATAAATTGCTAAATGAAAAATTGAGAATTGAAATCCCTTTATAGTCAAGCTTCCTGCTCTACTCCATCCTGATGCATCCACGGCAGACAAACAGATCCAAATACGTGTTTGTTTTCCTCGTCTGAGCTGGAATCTGGGACAGAACTAGACCAGCTCCAATACTGCTCTCCATTTTTGTTGTACCGCTAATGTTAGGATGAAGCTGTGAGGGGCTGTAAGGTAGAGAAAGTATGTAAACAGATGGATGATGGGAAGTAGGGGTGGGTTTACTCTGCACCAATAGTCCCGCCCAGAACTGTGTAAGTCATGTAAACTGAATTGAAAGGATCGCAAGAATAAAACAAATTGAAATTGAATTGATCCAGACTCTGGTGAGTCAAAACCAATTGATTCTAGATAGTTATCGGCGATGCCTAGCACTAATCGGAGTGAGCTTTTAATCAGAAATAGACATATTTGTGCTAATATACATAATACACAACACAATGAATCCATTAATTGTGAAATTTGTCAAAAACATTTGAATTATTTTTATGAAAACTTACAGTATATAATCCCACCTACATTTCATTGAAGTGTCAAAAAATTTGACAATAATTTTATTCGCTTTCACACTGCACTCTTGAGAATGGAGAGGAATGGACCAAACCACCTGGACATATTTAATAATGTCAGTGGGTGTTTATTTGAGGTGGAATTGCTAAAAAATCTGCACTAATCTGAGAGAATGTTTAACAAAAACCTTTGACTGTCCTATAGAAATATTTTTTTTATGCAACACTCACCAACAAGACATTTTGGCTTCCAAATTGAAGACATTGTTGTACATATGCCCTTTGAAAAAATATGGTCAAACATGCATTTTTTATTTCTTAAAAACTGAGGAAAAGGGGAAAAAAAGTCAGATTCTATGAACTCAGTCTTCTTGAAACCATTACCCCGGTGGATACTGAGGTCACACGCCTTCTTTGCTTTAAAAACAAAATGGCTCATGCTGAGACTGAAAGCGCTCCCCAGGCATTTCCCAAACTGGCATCTGCTGATTGAAGAGCTCTCTGGGAGGCAGATAACAGCCATGTGTCTCCTCTCCCTGTTTCATCAAAGCAGTCTGCACCGACTAAAACCTCACAGAGGCAGACGTGGAGCATCAGGGAACAATAATGTCATCCTTATGTTATAATAATGTATTAATGTTCAAAAGGGAAGCTCAAAATGACATTAACGGTTACATTTTTTTAGAAATAAGGGGATTATTTACACATGCGCCCTGTTAAGTGTTGTGAAGGAGGGATTAACTATCATGGTTAAGCTGAATCATTTCTGGAGGTTGGAGCTGGATGGAGTTTATGATGTTGAATCATCAATTTTCTCTTACAAATCCATTGTTTCTTGTTTTCCCATCTCTACAGGTTATTGCAGTGAAATGGATCACAGCACTAACAGTAAAAACCTGCAAAAAGATCAACAACGGAGCCTCCTGCATGGAGGAAATCCACTCCTCTGATCAGAGACCTCCACCTCTTCTTCACCTGGAACAAATAAATGAAGCAGATTTTTGAGGAGCACTTTCCTTGCTAAGAACTTCCTCTTGGGTCTGTTGTTTTCATAGCTGCCCCCTTTCACCAGTTGCACATCATGCGACCTTCCCTCGCCACAGCGGTCCTGCCAGCTAGGACCCGCTCCCACAACCCTCCCAACCTGGCCGTTGGAGGCCGCGAGCATCTCTCTGCGCCCCGTCGGCGCAGCCCTCACCTCCGGCACACCCTCAGCCCAGAGAACCTGCGGACGCTGGCGGAGAGGGGGGGCGCCGCCGTCGATCCTACCTCAGTCGTCAGCGGTCCCGTTGGGCTCACCCGGGCCAACAGTGACACGGACCTGGTGAGCTCCCAGAGCCGGTCCTCACTGACGGCCTCCACTCTGGAGTACACTCTGAACCGAGGCCAGAATCTGGTCATAACCTGGGACATTAAGGAGGAAGTGGACGCCACGGACTGGATTGGATTGTACCACATTGGTAAGGTTCTGATTTGAGAATTTTTCAAAATGTTGCTGATGAGATAGAGCAGACGCTATCTTCCATTTGGGTCGATTTCCTGCAGACCACATCCCAATAGGAGCTTGAAAAAAATAAAATACTGACTTACATTTATGCCAATGTAAGTGGTAAATTTTACTAAAAAATAACACATTTTGGTAGATAAAATACTTTATAATTGCTGACTGAGGTTCAGATGACTTTCTTTCAAAATAAAAGCACCCTGAACCACACAACTTTATGAAGCAAATTTTGTAGTGTGATGTCAGCAGTGATTATCTATCTATCTATCTATATCTATAAATTTTTTTTTTTTTATTGTTGTTGGTGCATCTCAACCAGAAGTTTGAAAATCTAACAAAGTAAAATTAAATCAGAAGTGTGACTTTCACCAACTAGTTTTAGTTTTTGGAAGGATCTCTGCTAAAATAGAGCAGAAAATTAATTAAGAGTTAAAATAGTCACACAATATAAATAAAAATACAATCAATCAATTATTATTATTAGTAGTGGTACCATAGTCCTGAGCCTGCTGGTGTGATGCGAGCTCCAACTGTTTTTAGAATGAATTGAATAAATTTTTACTTATTTTTTATTTATATTTTCAAATTAAAAACATTTTATTTTGTTCTTTACCTAGAGAGCCACAAAGGAGGGGTCACTGGACCACATGCGGCTCTGGAGCCTCAGGTTGCAGCCCCCTAGATAGAACAACATTAAACCTTAAGTTATAATTCTACTAATTTTCAGTCAAGGGGTTCAGATGACAGATTTAAAAATCTTTCAGGTGCTTCTTAAAATACCTTGTTTGTTGACAGTGGTGTGTAGATAAATTGTGGTTATATATGAGTCAAAAGATAACAGATTAGAAGAATTTTTAGTGTAATTTGTTGTTATCTGTTAGAATAAAGGGAAGATTTTCAATAGTTCATGTCCAGTTAGTATGACAGGTCTTTCTCCTGTGAGAAAAATATGATTGAAAATATCCTAATTGGTGAGTGTTAAAATGTAATGTGTTCAAAGCTCTTTAAATCTGCTTTAGGATGCGTCCTGAAGTGGAAAACAACAATCACTTCTTTAAAAATGTGTAAGTCTTTGGGCTGCACAGCTTTAGTGCTCCCAGTGCAGCAGACTGAACCCTCTCACAGGGCATGGACGCGTGCATGTGTGAGTTCATGCTCTGATGTGCTGCAGCACAGATGCACAATCAACTCCAATGGCAGCTAAACGTTCAAGTGAGCTTTCACTTTGATTGGGTCGATGCTCACTATGCTGATAGCTTAAGTGCTAAGCATCTTTTACACTCGGCGAAGGCAGAGGTAGCCTGTTATTTGTGGTTTTTGGATGGATTTATTATTTTTTTTGTTTTATTGAAAGCAGCTTGCAGACCTCATGGAGAGTTCACTAAATTATACAAAAATATTTGAATGATTAAAAGCCAGAGACTGGGTCTGAATTCAAAATTCAACATGTGAGGGCTAAACGTGTGGCAGCCTTAAGTTTTATTTATTTCTATGCCAATAATTAGTTCTTAGCATCAAATTAAACGTTTCCTTTTTCAAAAAAATTTTCAACCTTAGTATTTTACGCAGCATTTTATGGTCATCAGCATCACTTTTCAGGCTAATAAAACATATCTTAATGGAATTGTGGAGATGTTTAAGAAAATATGTAAAACTCGTCCTTTAACGTAGCTTTAAAGTAGTTTTTTTTTACAGGTTTGCATGATTAAATGGGATTTTATGGACTGTT
>NC_050532.1:11128990-11194099 GCF_002922805.2 Oryzias melastigma | reverse complement strand
TTTTTAGAAATAAGGGGATTATTTACACATGCGCCCTGTTAAGTGTTGTGAAGGAGGGATTAACTATCATGGTTAAGCTGAATCATTCTGGAGGTTGGAACTGGATGGAGTTTATGATGTTGAATCATCAATTTTCTCATACAAATCCATTGTTTCTTGTTTTCCCATCTCTACAGGTCATTGCAGTGAAATGGATCTCAGCACTAACAGCAAAAACCTGCTAAAAGATCAACAACGGAGCCTCCTGCATGGAGGAAATCCACTCCTCTGATCAGAGACCTCCACCTCTTCTTCACCTGGAACAAATGAATGAAGCAGATTTTTGAGGAGCACTTTCCTTGCTAAGAACTTCCTCCACTTCTCTTCTCTTTTGGGTCTGTTGTTTTCATAGCTGCCCCCTTTCACCAGTTGCACATCATGCGACCTTCCCTCGCCACAGCGGTCCTGCCAGCCAGGACCCGCTCCCACAACCCTCCCAACCTGGCCGTTGGAGGCCGCGAGCATCTCTCGGCGCCCCGTCGGCGGAGCCCTCACCTCCGGCACACCCTCAGCCCAGAGAACCTGCGGACGCTGGCAGAGAGGGGGGGCGCAGCCGTCGATCCTACCTCAGTCGTCAGCGGTCCCGTTGGGCTCACCCGGGCCAACAGTGACACAGACCTGGTGAGCTCCCAGAGCCGGTCCTCACTGACGGCCTCCACTCTGGAGTACACTCTGAACCGAGGCCAGAATCTGGTCATAACCTGGGACATTAAGGAGGAAGTAGACGCCACGGACTGGATTGGATTGTACCACATTGGTAAGGTTCTGATTTGAGAATTTTTCAAAATGTTGCTGATGAGATAGAGCAGACGCTATCTTCCATTTGGGTCGATTTCCTGCAGACCACATCCCAATAGGAGCTTGAAAAAAATAAAATACTGACTTACATTTATGTCAATGTAAGTGGTAAATTTTACTAAAAAATAACACATTTTGGTAGATAAAATACTTTATAATTGCTGACTGAGGTTCAGATGACTTTCTTTCAAAATAAAAGCACCCTGAACCACACAACTTTATGAAGCAAATTTTGTAGTGTGATGTCAGCAGTGATTATCCATCTATATATATAATTTTTTTATTTTTTATTGTTGTTGGTGCATCTCAACCAGAAGTTTGAAAATCTAACAAAGTAAAATTAAATCAGAACCAAATGACTCTTACAATGTTTTTGGACCGTATTACAATCCTCCAGTTTTATTCAATAATAAACAATTTGCTTTATAATCAGACAGAACAAATTCTGGTTGTGCTTACAGACCTCAAACTTCTCAAAATATTTCACAAACTACAAAGCTGCTAAATGGATTGTTGGAGCATGATCACAATCAGAATATTTTTGTTACCACTGTTGATGAGTGTGACTTTCACCAACTAGTTTTTGTTTTTGGAAGGATCTCTGCTAAAATAGAGCAGAAAATTAATTAAGAGTTAAAATAGTCACACAATATAAATACAAATACAATAAATTATTATTAGTAGTACCATAGTCCTGAGCCTGCTTGTGTGATGCAAGCTCCAACTGTTTTTAGAATGAATTGAATAAACTTTTACTTATTTTACTGTTTTTTTAGCCAAAAAATACATTACATTTTCAAATTTTAATTTTTTTTATTATTCTTTACCAAGAGAGCCACAAAGGAGGGGTCAAGGGGCCGCGTGCGGCTCCGGAGCCTCAGGTTGCAGCCCCCTGAGACAGAGCAACATTAAACCTTAAGTTATAATTCTACTAATTTTCAGTCAAGGGAATCAAAGATTTCAAAATCTTTCAGGTGTTTCTTAAAAGATATTGTTTGTTGACAGTGGTGTGTAGAGAAATTGTGGTTATATATGAGTCAAAAGATAAAAATTAGAAGAATTTTTAGAGTAATTTGTTGTTATCTGTTAGAATAAAGGGAAGATTTTCAATAGTTCATGTCCAGTTAGTATGACAGGTCTTTCTCCTGTGAGAAAAATATGATTGAAAATATCCTAATTGGTGAGTGTTAAAATGTAATGTGTTCAAAGCTCTTTAAATCTGCTTTAGGATGCGTCCTGAAGTGGAAAACAACAATCACTTCTTTAAAAATGTGTAAGTCTTTGGGCTGCACAGCTTTAGTGCTCCCAGTGCAGCAGACTGAACCCTCTCACAGGGCATGGACGCGTGCATGTGTGAGTTCATGCTCTGATGTGCTGCAGCACAGATGCACAATCAACTCCAATGGCAGCTAAACGTTCAAGTGAGCTTTCACTTTGATTGGGTCGATGCTCACTATGCTGATAGCTTAAGTGCTAAGCATCTTTTACACTCGGCGAAGGCAGAGGTAGCCTGTTATATGTGGTTTTTGGATGGATTTATTTATTTATTTTTTATTGAAAGCAGCTTGCAGACCTCATGGAGAGTTCACTAAATTATACAAAAATATTTGAATGATTAAAAGCCAGAGACTTGGTCCGAATTCAAAATTCAACATGTGAGGGCTAAACGTGTGGCAGACTTAAGTTTTATTTATTTCTATGCCAATAATTAGTTCTTAGCATCAAATTAAATGTTTCCTTTTTCAAAAACATTTTCAACCTTAGTATTTTACGCAGCATTTTATGGTCATCAGCATCACTTTTCAGGCTAATAAAACATATCTTAATGGAATTGGGCCTTTATTTTTATCAGAGGCTTTATCCTCTGTGGAGATGTTTAAGAAAATATGTAAAACTCGTCTTTTTAACGTAGTTTTAAAGTAGTTTTTACAGGTTTGCATGATTAAATGGGATTTTATATACTGTTTTTGTAAAAAGAGTATGAGTTAGGATTACTATTTATTTATATTACTGAAAGCACTTTAAGGTATTCCGTAGCAGGAAAAGTGCTTTATATATGATGTTGAATTTGAATAAATCGCTGATATTTACATGTTAGTTTGGGGTTTTCTGAGGGGTAAAATATATGCTATGAACCATATTAACATTTTGTGTGAGCTAACTGCACATGACTTCAAAAGTGTGCCATGCTTACCACCATTATGCCACTGTTATGCTAGTTCAAGTTCAAGCAGAACAAAACGAGTCAAATTGCACAACTTTCTGGCTCCTCCACTGCAGAGTTGTTTAGTCGAATCTTTTTTTGGAAGCTCGTAGGCTGAGAGCTTGCTTGACCTATTTTGTCCTCAGAGCTATTCAGCTGATCCTGGTGTTTTATTATTGGAGCACCAACAACAGCCAGGTAGTCTTGTGCTGAAACTCCGAGTCAATACTGAAACCTTAGCTGCTGAGGCTTTACACAGGACGGAGGGCTGAGTCAACACCGACGCCTGTGCCTCAGTGTGCGATCGCACGCCACCTCCGAGCGAGCAGGTCACACGCACCTCTCCGAGGCGAAGGGGGTGGGCTAACAGAATCTATGCTAATCCTGCTTAGAGACGGGAATTTGACGAGGGGCCGGATCCATTCAGCTGAGTGCTGAAGACGGCTCAAACTGAGAAGCATTTCTGTCCATGATTGTGAAAAGTAATACAGGAGGGATAGTGTGCAGCCAGCACATTCTCAGAGGAGTCCTGATGTCACCTTTCAGCATGCTGCTGTTTTTGAGCATCCTCACAAACACTTTAATGCTGTTCAGTTAAAGACATTAAACTGTAATAACATGACATGAGTCCTGTCTTGCTTTTAAGTTACTTTCCTTAAAACATTAAAAGTGGAACACAAATTTTCAAGTGACAAATGCACCATTCCGTGTGAGAGACGTATGATGTAACACTACTGATGTAGTGGAATAGAAACCCTCTGCTTTAGTCAGGTTAGTTCATAGAAAAGCTGTTTTCTACGGGTGACGTCACTCTCACACAGTCCAGTTCTTGTATACAGTCAAAGGTTGTAATACACAACGACAATGGCTAAAACATTACTCAAAATTCATTAGTAATGTCTTTAACAGCAAAAAGCTATATTTTATTTTGTAATGAGTTACTCCAGACTCCAAATATAACCACCAAATCTCCACTGAGTAGAATATGTTTGTTTTTGCTTTTAGGATTTTTTTTTCTGTGTTTTTTTTCATCTTTTGGGATACCGAGTACATTAAAAAAAAGAGGTTTTTATTTTTATTTTTATTTTTTCAAAAAGCTGATATTTGTCGGAGTTTTTCTCTTTTAGTGGAGTTGCAAAGGAAGGGGGAAAGAGGCAGAGTAAACTGTTGTTGCCAGGCAGACCTTCAGGTCACTTTGTATTGATCACAGCCTGACAACACTTCATTACCCGCGCTAGAATCCTATACCCAAGAGGAGCTACTACTTCCCTTGACTAAGCAGACTTTCAACCTGCCTCCCCTTTTAAAGCACACACATAAACAGTAAACACTTTTTCCAGAGTTTGGACCTTCATCATTCCGTCGGAAAAATGGCCACATGTGATAAACTCCCCCCCTCTGCTCCAGGTTTTGGGGGACTTTGTCCTTCCGGCTAGAGGTTATGGAAAAGCTGTTTCGGATAGATTTTACTCACTATTACACCCGATATTTTTTATTTTGTGCACACATCTAAAACAGGAGAATCCGTTAGTCTAATAAGGGAACTAATTAATCTGAATCTTTTTCAGATTTGACACAAATATTTGAAAATAACACTAGAAACAACAACAAACAAAGCGCTCAATGGTATTCAAACTTTAAATCATCCAAGTGCCCCTACAACTGGATCAACAGGGAGGAGCCAGAGATGTAGGGAGGCAATTTGGCCTATAAATGAAAAGGGAAACAAAAAGGGTGAAAAGCAGACGACTTCTAAGGTTAAAATTTTTTTAAAAAACAGAAACTAAAACTTACAGAGGAATGATTGACTCTACTGAGGACGACTGTGAATAATTAGCAGCCAAAACCCGAAAACAGAACCAAGAAAACATAACTGAAATCAAACTAAAGACCACACTTTCCTTTAAAAGTATTTTATTATTTGGTGGAAGGTGACAAAAGGCTATCAACTTTCTCCAAGTCTCAAAGAACTGAAGAATAGCTTAGAAACTCTCAGCTCCAACAAGTTAAAGTTAATCAGAAGCATATAAAGTCTGAGTTTGCTCCTTTCACTAAAGTGGAAGACTTGATATAACATACAATAAAGTTCCACCACGTGCTTTTCCTTCAGCTGCTGCAGGTCTGTGCAGGCCGCTACATTCTGGAGTAGCAGTGGCTTTTCTCCCCCAAGTGGGTCATATCCTGGAATCCCATTCATGTTTTCTGCCTCTTCCTCCACACAGCTCCAGAGGAAAAAATGGTCCATTAATAAAAACATGTTTCTGGACACAACTGAAGCAAGAAGTTTAAGGTTGTGCAACCCATTAGCCTCTCAAAGAAAATAAAATAAACTTCTTTGTTGTTTGTTGTTGTCACCAAAAATTAGTTATTGCCCAGTAATATTTAAAACACTAGAGAATATATTTCATGTTGATGTTTTTTCATTATTTATAAGGGATATACTTTTAATTTCTATTTCTTATCAGTCCCTAATGGGCTAAAAAAAATCTGAAAAAGGTTTGATTGTCACTTTACTGAGACTTTTGAATTAAAAAAGAAAAAGTGACAAATTTATGGCATATATATATATATATAACAGATGTATAGACATTGATCATTTTAAGGGTTTTCTGTTATGGATTTGGAAGTTAAATAAATTTCAATACCAAATACTTTATTTATTGTTTATGAAAGAAAATTTTTGTTTTTTTTCTTTTCATAATAAAAGTGTAGGGATTTTACTACAAAGTTCTTTATATTTTGGTCAATAACAAACTTTGTATATATTTTTTCCAAACATTTTAGAGGAAAAATTAGATCAAATGCAGTTTCTATGTCTTTACCACAAAAGCTTAATGTATATCTGCTGGGCTAAGTAACATTTATAAAGGTTAATAAATAGTGTAATAAATAGTATTTTGTGATTTATAGAAACATGTATGGAAGTACGTCTTGGGCAAGAGACTGAATGAAACACATGTTTTTTATTTTGATTTAGTAAAATGAAAACAATTGTCTGAGATAGATGACAAACGTTTTACGAAACCATCAAATACCCAAACAAATACTATTTGAAATCTTTTTTAAAGCAACACACTATCAAGTAACCACTGTTTGCTTTCTAAGTGACCACAGCTGAACCATCTTTCCAGGTTCTATTCTAACTACATTCTATGGTTGGTCACAGGGTTGCTGGGGCCTATCCTAGCAACTTCAGAGCAAGTCTGGATGGGTATATCCTTTCAGGGTTTTAATTTTATTAAGATATTTTTGTTCATATTTTCCTGTAATCAAAGTAAAATCCTACAGTAACCTCAGCTTTTCATCTTTGGAAATG
The DNA here is from genome assembly GCF_002922805.2 of Oryzias melastigma. Taxonomy (NCBI): domain Eukaryota; kingdom Metazoa; phylum Chordata; class Actinopteri; order Beloniformes; family Adrianichthyidae; genus Oryzias; species Oryzias melastigma. The sequence goes on along the minus strand of NC_050532.1, from coordinate 11,187,743 downwards.
ACGTGACTTTTTGTTTGACAGTGATGCCACAATTCCTCATGCACTCCAATCTATGACTGCCAATAAATCGCAATTTTTTAAATACAAAACAAAGTCCACAAATAAGTTGCAACAAAAATGAGTAAATAATTTATGTTCCTTAAAAATATAGTGCAAAACTAAGACAAAACATAAAAAAACAGGTAACAAAATGCAAAAAAAGAGAAAATCGAACGGAATGAGACTGCAAGATACAGTGTAAGTTGTTTATTTGGATTTAGAGTCTATCAAAGGAAAAATAATATGAAACAAGACAACATAAATATATAACAGATATATCAAACTTATAATAATAATTTGTCAAAATTAATTGGAAAATATGCATACATCACACAAAGTGTTAACTAATTCAGTTATTACTCTTAAATAGACATATTAGCTATTTTGCATACAGTACATAACACAATGAAAATGTTACATATAGGTTTGTCAAAAGTCGCTCCTTTCGAAGGTTTAGCAACTAAGACAAACTTATTTTCTGAATAACTGATGCATGAATGCACAGATTCTCACAGAATTTGACAATTATGAGAATATTTTGTTGGTAAATCATGAATCGGCTGAATTTTTCCTGAGAATTTCCATTTGTTTGCATCTGTGTTAAGTAATTTATAAATGTTTATTTATTACTTTGCGCTATTTATAAAGTAAAACAGCCTTTGATGAAGCTAATGTTACCTTAATTTATGAAAACTTACATACTTGGGTAGTTGCAAATGCAGGCATTACTCTCACAATCTACCCTTCAGATCTGTTAAGCTTTTTTTTTTTAATTCCCTCAGCTAGGGGCCTATTATGGCAACCAAGCTTTCCTGGTTCGACTGACGTTTTTTCTTTCCTTCAGATGAAACCAGTCCTTCCAACGTGTGGGATTGTAAAAACAGAGGGGTGAATGGAACCCAGAAGGGTCAGATCGTGTGGAGACTGGAGCCTGGACCCTATTTTATGGAGCGTGAGTTCCCACTTTTCCATCTACAGCAGCACATGTTTTTAAATATGATAATAACAGTAATAAAAACACATATAAACCAAAAGATGATAGCTATTCCAGACAAATGGTTTTCCACATAAATTGTACATAAACAGCCGTGGGACGATAGCATACTAATTATACATTTTAAAGTTGTTCACCAGTAAGTTTGCTGAATTATGTCAATTCAACTTTGAATAATGAATCTGTACTTTTTCCACAGCTGAGACCAAAATCTGTTTCAAGTATTATCATGGAGTGAGTGGAGCGCTGAGAGCCACAACCCCCTGCATCACTGTGAAGAATCCAGCCGTTCTGGTGGGTTTGTGAGCATTAATGCCTTTCAGAAAAACTGCTGAGTCATCATAGTCGTAGAATTTAACTCAGCGATTAAACGACAGGAATGAGGGTGAAAATGAAGGAAGAACATTAAAAAATACTTCCTTCTAAAGAGAGTAGTACACACCATTGAAGGAACTCTGCAGTTTTTTTTTGGCAATTTCTCTCGTGGAATAGCCTTCATTTGTAAGAACAACATTTGACTGTCGAGTTTCATATGAAATTCTCCTTTTCTGGCCATTTTGAACGTTTAATTGACCCCACAAATGTGATGCTCCAGATACTCAACCAACTCAAATTAAGGTTAGACAGCTTTTCTTACCAGAAAAACTCTTACATTTGCAGCTAGAATACTCATGTTTTAATTATTTACCATAATAGTAATGCATTAAGTGTATTTCTGACTAGTGTTAAGTTATCTTAATTGAAAAAAAAAGTTATTTTCTCTCAAAAATTGAAAAAATTCAAAGTGACCCCAAATTTTTCTATGGTTCTGTATGTCAAAAAAACCTTGAAAATCAGATCTTTTAGGACTAAAATCCAACTGTTTTACTTGGCAGTCAATAAGAAATTGCTCCCCTTTCAGACCAGCTGCTGTTGGAACTGCAACATTTTGTTCTTCACAGCTTGTGCAAAAGTCAGGAACAGAGGGTGGGGCTTGGTATTAAAAAACATGAACAGTGTGAACCCCAAAATTAAAGTATTGAATTAATATAGACACTGAGATTGAAGAAGTTTTTCTTTTATTTTTTCCATAGGTGGAGGGCCTTGCAGAGCAGGTGGGCATTGATCATCCTCGGAAACTGATCAGCTTTACACTGACAGGTCAGTAAAGGGTTTTCAACAGCATTTTAACGCCAGACATTTGAACACCTACTCTGATAAAATTCATGTTTTTGGTGTTTTTAACATGGTCTTCTGGCATTTTTCTAACAATTGAAGACATATATAAAGTAAATTAAACATTTATTTTCTGATTATTTCTTTTTCAAACTGCTCCAAATCAAGAGCAGATGAAAAAATACCATTTGAAAAGGAGCTTATTTGTGGTATATACGCTGGGCGGGCCACAACAACAGGAAGGGGAAGAGGGGCGGGGTTGCTCCACACCCACAGTCCCACCCACAACTCAGAGGTGAATTTCTAATGAGCTACTGCCGCTCTGCAGAATCTATGTCCTACAAAACAACACCCATTTTTGTTGTGGTCATTCTTAAAAGACCACTGGAATGATTTAAAATAGATCCAAAGATGATTGGAGTGAAAGAAATAATCAAAGACTGCAATTTCAGCCTGTCTGTGCCCGCTCAGGAACTAACTGTAAAAGTAATAAGAAATCTGTGTCTCTATGGTTTAGAGAAGTCCCATAAGAAATATTTTTAAATTGCTCTTGCTGCAGACCTGTGTGCCACTGGCTTGAAGAAAGGCATGTTCTTCAATCCCGACCCTTATCTGAAGATGTCCATTCATCCCGGCAAGAGGAGCGTCTTCCCAGTTTTTAGCCATCACGGACAGGAGCGGCGGTCGGCCATCATCGCAAACACCACCAACCCTGTCTGGCATGGGGAGGTAAAACTTGAGTTTAATGCAATATTTTTCTCCACAAATCAGCAAAGTAAACACTTTTCTTTTTTTTAATCAACACAAGTATAACTAAGACAGTTTGTGTGTGTTCTCACCTGTCCACAGAAATACACATTTGTGGCCCTGATGACAGACATCCTCTACATTGAGGTGAAGGACAAGTTTGCAAAAAGCCGACCAATCATCAAACGCTTCCTTGGTCAGCTGACCATCCCTGTCCAACGGCTCATTGAAAAAATACCAGGGTAGGTGACAGACCACATACTGGAGAAAACATTTAAATTCAATAAAAAAAGGAACACGTTTACAAAAGAATATGTTAGATGACAAAACGTAAATTAATCCAAAATACAGAATTGGAGCATAATTTGATCAGTAGCCTCAAGCTTCTGCTACAATGCTTGTCTCTAAATGAGGGTTTACTCTTAACTTATGACTTAAATTTGAGGTTTAAAGTCTGAAACATAAAACTTAAGACTTTTATCTCACTTCTGAATGTTGAAACGTCTCGACAGTCAGACAGATCGCTTTCTTTGTGGTTCTGATTCTGCAGAGTCCAGCCCGTTAGCTTCTCCCTGTGTCGACGGTTGCCTACAGAACACGTAAGCGGGCAGCTGCAGTTCAAAGTTGAGCTAACCTCAACCGGACCGGATGGTGAGCCCAGCCTTAGAGAATTTAAAATTCTACAGAAAACTCTCTGGGTTTGGGTTGATCTCTCTCTGTTTGCTGCAGGCGCCTCTCCTGATTCTATAATTGGGATTTCATCCTTGAACGAAGCTCCTGGAACTCCGTCGGATGACGAAGACTTGCCACATCCTCTGCCGGTCGTGGTCTCTGCAGGCCCTTCTCCTACAGGATCCCAAGCCATGTGGGAGGGCGGAGCCACGGCCAGCCCTGAAAAAAGTCCCTCTGTTGTGGGTGCTGCTGGTAGATTTGTGAACTCTGACTTCCTTGCGGGCCATGACCTCCTTCAGAGGTCGCTCAGTGAAGGCCTGGATGCCATCGAGGCTCCTAAAGGTCCAGGCGAAAGACCTCTGGGTGCAGCCTCACCTAAATTGCGATCGAGTTTCCCCACACACACCAGGCTGAGCGCCATGTTACACATAGATTCAGACGAGGATGAGGAGAGGTCGGGGATCCACGACATTGCTCCGGTACCGTTGTCTCCTCTGCTAATGAACGGAGAGCCTCCAGACTCCTGCGGCCCTGATGACGATGACATATTTCAGCAGGTACCTGAACAGCTGGAGCATTCAGTGTGTGAAGAGGAACCTGCAGCGGCTGAAGACTTACTTCCTGGGGCAAACGAAGCCCCAGACGAGGAGGCAGATTTAGCCTTTGAGGATGTTTTGGACACAGAAGTTTTCCTGGAGGTGGAGGAGGGTCCTTTCATAGAAGTCTCACCTGAAAACGCTCCACCAGAGGCTATAGAGGCCACTGAACAAGGCAGAGGCGAGGACCCTTCATCGGAAATTGACACCTGCTCCATGGCAACAGCACCTCAGACCGTGTTCTCGTCGTCGGAGAGCTGTCCAGTCACACTGACCACAGCTGCGGTGAGCTCATTTCCTCAGATTTATCCCCTTATGTCTTCACAAACTAGTTTTTAAAAGGAATCTCCCTACAAAATGTGAGGTTTTTTACATAAACTTTAAAGATAAAAGATGCTTCATTGGAGACAAGGAGTTAAAAAATGTTAGCAACTCTGCTTATGTTGCTGACAAGAGTAAAAGAAAAAAGCTGAACACTGAGAAATGACTTCATCAAATGAACAAAAACTGCAGGTGCAACACAAGCTGTTGTTTGACTTTAAAGTAGTTTAAATACGAATAAAAAAAATAATTTATAAATGCTTCTTCTCTAATTTGAGCAAACATATGGCCGTCTGAGTTTAAGCTGCTGCTGCGCACAACCCTGATCTGCAGAACACTCCCTCATACCTATAAATAGGTCATAAAAACTAAAAATACATGGTATGTTTAGGCCAAACATGCTCTTTTGTCCTGGGAGTTTCGTAGCAGTTTATAGTTGGAACAACTCACAAAGGAGCAAAAACAGGACCTAAAGAAATGAGAAAAAAGATCTTCAAATTTGAGAAATGTTCTTCAAATAAGCAAAAACACACACACACATATATATATATATTAATATATATATTTGCCAATGGGTACAAATAGTCTTACCAAGAATTCCTTAAAGAAAGAGATGTTTTTTTCTTAAACTAAGAATATTTGCTGTTGAAAAACTTTCTTGATAAGATAATTTTTCTTGCAAGACAGAAAATAAGACATTTTTTCTTGAAAATAAGATTGTTTTTGCTCTCTTAAGATTTAATTTTTGCAGTGCAACTGCTAACTTGTGTCTTTATATTCAGGATTATTTTAAGCAAAAAAGTATGAAAAGTCCTATCCAATCAGTTATGGTTTAGTAGGCTTCAAGATGAGATTTATATCTACAAGTGAAGTTTTTTATTAACTGCGACATGGATATATTGGAGGCATCATTTTGCTTCAGGAGAAGGTTAACATTTGATTTATGGGTGTGTCAAAAGCACTTGCTGGCCACTTTATTAGGTACATCTTCCTAGAATCAGGTGGACCTCCTTTTGCCTTCAGAACTGCCTTAACAAAATTCAACAAAATTAACTTAACTGTTGAGCCTGAACTGTTGATACAAGGCAGGATGGATCCATGTTTTCATGTTGTTAATACCAAATTCTGACAAATGTCACAGCAGAAATGGAGACTCATCACACCAGATGTTTTTACAATCTTTTTGGTGAGTCTGTGTGAATTGTAGCCTCAGTTTCCTGTTCTTAGCTGACAGGAGTTGCACCCGGTGTGTTCTTCTTCTACTGCTGTAGCCTGTCTGCCTCAGGGTTGGATGTGTTATGTGTTTAGAGATGCTCAGTTGTAACCAGTGGGTATTTGAGTTACTGTTGTCTTTCTATCAGCTTGTACAAGTCTAACCATTCTCCTCTGATCTCTAGCATCAAAAAGGCATTTCCACCCAAATAACTGGATATTTTCTCTTTCTCTGACCATTCTCTGTAAATCTTACTCAAACCAGCTCGTCTGGCTCCAACAACCATGTTCAAAGTTACTTAAATCACCTTTCTTTCCCATTCATTCTTGGTTTGAACTGCAGCGTTTGTCTTGATCATGAGTTGCTGCCTTGTGATTGGCTGATTAGAAATTTGGGTTAACGAGGGGTTGTACAGGTGTACCTAATAAAGTGGCCAGTGAATGTAGGTAGTCTTATGCCTGTGACAGTTTGTTTAATAAAAAGTTTTTCTCTTTTATGGTTTATTCATTATCAATGTGTTTTTGCTATTTTTGTGTTTCTTTGTCTGCTTTATTTCCATCCGTGTCAAAGCATTGTACAGGACTTGTTTTTCTTCATAAAGCCTTTGTGGCGACGCTTGTGTTGGGGGTTATCTGAACTTGCATGGATGGAAGGATGCTATTTTATCCAAGATGCCAGCTTGTTCTGAGCCTAATTTAGTTTCTTGCATCAGGCAGGAAGTAGGCCACACATCACTTGACCTATCTATGATGGCTTATAGTTGGATTAAAGAGAACTTCGCCCCAAAAGTTACGACAGTTTCAGGACAATATTTAAAGAAAACTTTCTTCAAGTTGCCACTTTCCATTTACTGCAGTGTCCTTGCAGGGTGAATTGTGCTTTTTGGTGTTTGTGCAGGAGGCCAATGAAGGCGCAGAGACGGCAATAGATCCAGGGGGGGATGCTCATTCAGGCTCACTAGTGACCGGCCAGGCTGTCAGCGATGAGCCGGGTGGGCAAGTGGCTGTCTGTGAGGCTGAAGGAGCTCCTCCTGCTGCCGGGGAGGAAGGTGAGGTCGAAGAGCTGAGTGTGAGGAGGCTGAGTCTGCAGGCTTCAGGTGGAGCGGATGAAGAACCGGAGGGGGAGGAGACAAAGACCCGAGAAGAAGTGACGCCGGATGAATCACAAGCTACCACCGACACAGACAGAGATCAAGGTACTCAGCTAGATGAAACCCCCCAAACTGCATGTGTGGTTTCTTGATTGGTTAACGAACTTGTGGTTCTGCCTCGTGTGACTCTGGTCTGACATTTCACCTCATTTTGAGTCAAAATTCCTTTTTTGTTGTCCTGATTTTTGAACGTTCTCTGTGCTCAGGAAGGCACGTCAACGGCCATCCTGTCCGTTCCCTTCCCTCTGTGCGTCATGACATTCATCGATACCAGCGTGTGGACGAGCCTCTACCTCCCAGTGAGTGTGTGTGTCTGCATGCACCCAAGTCTTAAGTTTCCTCTACTCTGTTTATGTTGTAAATTACCGGCATGTCTTTATTCATTGTTTCTTATTTGTATTATATTGTCTTTGCAGCGTTGATTAACATTAACCAATAAATAAAACTCCATACGTTGTTATTTGGAGTTATTGAAGTTGAAACCAAAATTGCATCAGATCCCAAACCATTTTAATTACACTAAAAAAAGTGAAAAGTTGGATCAATTTACAAAAGTTCTGTTACATTTAAAATGATCAAATAAAAGTCTGAGTTTAGTTAACCATCAAATCAAAATTGTAATTTGATACAAACTAATAATTTTAAATTCAACAAAGTACAGAACTTTTGTTAATCAATGTAACATTTCACTTTTTTCAGTGTAGCTTTAATAGCAAAGATCCAAACCTCATTAATAATATTAATACTGTTTATTCTACATTTATTTTGAATCAATTCTAGTTTTGGTTGCAAATCATTTTAGTAACTTCTGGATTAGTTCCAACACAGTTGAGGTGCTGCCAAACACACAAACTAAACAGCACTGTCAAATATATTTAGAGTCATTAACAAAAAAAATGCGTGCATTATTCCTTGAACGTGGTCGCCTCTTTAATCAGTCAGTGATGAGCTGATCTTGTTATATTGGATTTTAAGTTTAGCTCCATATCATCAGAAGATGGGGGTTCAAATGGAGGACACGCCCACTAATCCCAATTCTCAATTACTTTAAGGCTTCAGAAGATAAAAAGCAATCAAAGTAGAAAATAGAGGAAATTAGTAAAAGTTACTTTTCTAAAGCACAAATAATTTAAACAAGGAAGGTGTGGATGAAAGGCCATGGCTGACTTTACCGCCTTAACATTTGTTTTTACCGATGTGTATTCCTATATACCTACTTTACACCCATTATATTTGACTTTTAGACTGGGAAGCTCGGATAGACAGCCACGGGAGGATCTTCTTTGTGGACCATGTTAACAGAACCACAACATGGCAGCGTCCCACAGGGCCTCCTGCCCCGCAGGGTCTGACCCGCTCCAACTCCATTCAGCAGATGGAGCAGCTCAATCGCAGGTGAGCTTTGGGCAAAATAAGAAATATATATGTATGGAGACAATGTGATATATGTTTTATTCCTTTCTTGTCACAGATACCAGAGCATCAGAAGGACAATAACCAACAGCAGTCGATCAGAAGAAAGTTCAACCGAGCTGCCTCCTGAGCCTGACAATGAGCTGATGCCCCACGCCATTTCTGGTTGGTTTCAGTCATATAACCTGCCATGTGATAAATTAGAGCACTTTTTTTATTTCTATTTATTTATTTTTTATTTTAGGATTAAAAAAATACCCATAAAAATCTTAACCAAGCAAAAATGGTTTTGGATGGAAATTTAAAACCTGAAAACATAAATATTTGAAATCCTGTTTTAAATTCAACATGATTCGATTTAGTATTTTGGCATCATTTCTGTGAGCGTGACACTAAATGTTCCATTTCCTTTTACATTAAGGAGTTGCCTCATTTTTGTGCTTTGTGTACTGAAACTTTCAGAGTACCGTCGAGACAGCTCAGTCACTCACTCGGGCGGACGCTCGCGTCTCTCCCTGCTGCTTCAGTCCCCCAGCGCCAAGTTCCTGTGCAGCCCTGACTTCTTTACCGTGCTGCATTCAAACCCCGTCAGTCTGATCTTTGCATCATACATTTTAACTGAAAACCTATTTCTGTTTGTCTCACCTCTGCTCTGAATTTGACCTCTCTGTCCAGAGTGCCTACCGCATGTTTACAAGCAACACCTGTCTGAAGCACATGATCAGTAAGGTGCGCAGAGATGCTCATTACTTTGAGCGCTACCAGCACAACCGTGACCTCGTCACCTTCCTCAACATGTTCGCCAACAAACAGCTAGAGCTTCCACGAGGCTGGGAGATGAAGCACGACCATACTGGGAAGGTGAGTGTCTGCGCAGCAGCAGAAGTCGCTCAGCAGCTCTGACTCTGACATGTTTAGCTGATTTTGTTCAACTGACGCTTTCATTGTAGAGGTTTCTGGGTAGACTTTATCGAGACATGACTGTGTGTCTGCATCTCAATCATCAGCCTTTCTTTGTGGATCACAACTGTCGCTCCACCACCTTCATTGATCCCCGGCTGCCCCTCCAGAGCTCTAGATCCACTGGGCTGCTGGCCCATCGCCAGCATCTTAGCCGCCAGCGCAGCCACAGCGCCGGAGAGGTGAGAGTGGTCCTTATTGCCCTCAGTTCGAAAAATAATCTGAAGGAGAAAATGCTCAAAATGATTCTAACCAGTGCTTAAAAACACGATTTTACTGCAGGAGTTTTTGTCTTTAGTGTCGATGGATTTGGTTAGAATTGGCAGAAAATGGGAAAAGTTACATTCAAGTTTAGATCAGATTTGCTTCAACAAGAGCGCACAAGAATGCCTGTAAATGTCACAGTCACAACAGCTCCTTGTTTAGACATAGTTCAATCTGGAACAAAACAGAAATCACAAATTTTATCTTTCTTTTTACTCAAAATAAATCAGATTATGTATTTTACCCGTCGGTTTACAGCCTGCAGGTGTTTTTTTTTAAGGTAAAACACACCTAGAAGCACTTCTTGGAATATCCAAGATTTCTCAAAATCCAATTATTCTATCTTTCAATCAAAATCTTTAAAGCATTCAAAAACCCTGCTTTATGACTAGAGGAGATCTCTTATTTCAAGCCGTTTCTCCTCGTCCTGGAACTCCCTCCCGTTGTCATTGCATCTGATTGACTCTGTTGAGTGTTTATTAAGCTTTAATAATCTATAATTGTCAAGTGCTCCAGGTTTGGTTTGCTTTGCTTTTCCCCGCACTTGAAGGGGATTCTGGTTTGCTTTGTAAGGATGAGGCAGGATTCCACTCAGATTGTTTTTTTTATTTTCAGTAGTCATGTGAACAACCAGGTGAAAAACCAAAGAGAAACAAGTGTAAACCCCGGAAAAAAAAAAAATAAAAAAAAATTCAATCACAGTGACGGTTACCGTTTGCCATCAATAAATGAAAAAGGCAGTGTAATTTTAGTAAGTCAAACAACAATTTAGATCAATTACAAGCAAAAGTCGACAACAATTTAAATCTGTTACAAATAAAGGTAAATATCTGACTCTTACCAGCTCTCTCTTCATAGACAAAGCTTAAGAATATATACCAAAAACATAAATCTTCTCCTACTGATTTGGAAACATTTAAACACCCAGGTGAATGTTTGCATTCTGAGGACTGGGAGGAGAACTGGGATGCGACCTAAACTGTAGTGCATGCTTTTATCACAGGTTGTCGATGACTCTCGCCAAAGCAACACGCCCGTCATGCCACGCCCCTCTAGCACCTTCAGCGGCTCCAGCAGGAGTCAGTACCACGACGTCGTGCCAGTGGGTACGTTGCCCAGGACGCCCTTTGTGGACGTAAGCGTCCACTCAACAAAAAGCCTCATTTGTGTTTTCTCATCTTTTTCTTCCAGCTTACAATGACAAGATAGTGGCGTTTCTACGGCAACCAAACATCTTAGAGATTTTGCAGGAAAGGCAACCCGAACTTGCGAGAAATCATTCACTCAAGTATGTCTGTCTTCTGTTCCACTATATATATATATAAATTTACAGTTCTGCCCTTTATGGCCTTCCCTCTCTTTTCTGCTTGCACTCTTGTTACCCCCGTCATCTCCAATCCCATCATCATCAGTCAACATGAGCACACTCGTAACCCCCTAATCCTAACAGTCGTGTATCCGCACACTGTGTGTGTGTTTACAGGGAGAAAGTGCAGTTCATTCGCAGTGAAGGAGTCAATGGACTGGCTCGCCTCTCCAGTGACGCTGACCTCGTCATGCTGCTGAGGTGAGTGCTGAAGGTGTGCAGCTTTGTGACAGGAACTGTTCATCAATATTATAGCCAGTTATATAACACAGTCACGCCACACACTGTGTTTCCTTTAGATGCTTGTAATGCTGCATGATTGTTTAGTAATGTAGATTATTTTTAACTTGTTTATTACCAGATAATTTATTCAAAAATGCAACACAGAACTGCAAAAAGGTCAAAATTGATAGATGTTTTTAAAGATTATTGAAATAAAGGGGACTTTATGAACCCCCAATGACTCATGTATGGGACAGAAAATATGAGATAATTGACCTTCGTGTGTGCCTCTCTCTTGTGTTCAGCTTATTCGAGGAGGAGGTGATGTCATACGTGCCGCCGTTGCTTCACCCAGGTTACTGCATCTCCTCTCCTCAGAGCTCTCCTGGTAAATCTGTTACAGTCTTTGACTACTTCATCCAAAATGCATTTGTTTTGATGATACTGTCATAAAACGTTTCAGGGTACTAATAATAAATGGAATATTTTTGTAAAAATTTGTACTTTAGATTTTAGTTTTGGCATTTTATATAAAAAAATGAAATTTTCCGGAAATAACTTTGTGTCAGACCAATCAAAAGAGGAATTGGGTTAGCATGTTGTCTGGAAATATCATGTTTGTTTTGTTGCGGTGAAGCTTTTTGATTAAGATTATTGGTAAACATTGCTATGGCTCGTGTCCATACCTTGAAAATGTCTATGAAGGGTTCCATTTAAGGACAGATTTCAGTTGGCTCCTGTGTGGGTCGATAGGCAAAAACCTTCAAACTACTGCCTAACTATGTAGCCAAAAGGGGGTGGAGTCTGGGTCTCTCTGAACCAGTCCCCAGTCTAGCCAAAAAAAAAAAAAATGTAAGGTTGTGTCAGGAAGGGCATCCAGCATAAAAATCTCTGCCAAACCAAATATGTGGATCGGTGAAAGATGATTCGCTGACAGGATTTCACCAAACTCAAGGTGAACAACATTGTATTTATGAACAAATGATTCACAAATGAAATAATAATGGAGAAAAAAATCCACAGTGATTCTCATCACTTTTAGAAAACATAATTTAACAAGAAATAAAATATTAATTCTGCTTCCTTTGTCATCAGAGAAACTATTTTTAGTCTTTTAAATTTTAGTTTTAATCCTCCCTGGGCAGATTTGCAACAGCTAAATGCTAGCATAGTGCTAGTTATTTCTACTTTTTTTTAGCTTTGTTACGTTGTTTGTAGCTGAAAGTAATTTATTTATCATTAATTCTGGAGAGATTAGAGGCTGCCCCTTTGTTACATCAAGGTTTTTTACTTTTTTTTTTATTTCATCAAGTCATCAGACACAGCGTCTGGTTTTCTAGATGGGAGCAGGATGAAGGAGGACTGATTACATCACTGATTCACATGCAAACACATATAACACCTCATTCAGGCGTATTCAGTGTGGAAACGTCTTTTTTAAATGCAGGTTTCCTGAGTTAAAAACTCTTTTGAAACAAACAGTGGAATGTTGAATGGGTTACATGATTGTGCGATACACTACAGCTGGCACAAGTGTCTGCTCACCTTTAATCAAAATGTTGTCACACAGGCTTGCATTTTTCTGTAGTGATGAAGGATTATCTAAATTGATAAATAGCAGAAATCCAGGATTAACCTGCATACTGTACTTCTGATTCTCATTCCCCGATTACACATCCATTCAGGTTCATGTGGTGATTAAAGTTTTTTTTTAGTTCAAATCTCCTGATGTGTTGTTGTCTTTCTTTCCATCTCTGCTATGCTGCGAAGTACTCATGCTTGTTTTTCACTTTTTTCTTTGTTATGAATTTTTGTTTCTCTCCTATTAAGGTACCCAGCGAGCAAATGCTCGAGCTCCTGCTCCTTACAAGAGAGATTTTGAGGCGAAACTGAGGAATTTCTATCGGAAGCTGGAGACGAAGGGTTATGGGCAGGGACCGGGAAAAGTCAAGTACGTACCCATTGTCCATCTCTTTTATTTAATAGTTTTCTGTATTAAAAGTATAAATTAAATTCAACACAAATAAGCATTTTAATGGCAAGTTTATCTGGATCATTATTTCAACAAATAATAAAAACCCCAGAGACGATGGACATGGACTGTCTTTTGCTCCCACATCTTTTAACTGCCTCATTGCACTAATTTGCAACATACTAGTATTAAAACCAGGACTTAACTTAATGTAGAATTACCTTGATAGGAAAAAAACAATGAAATATTTTTCATACAATTGAAAATGAATTCAAATCTCATTCCAGTCATTTTTTAAAACAATTTTAAAAGCGTTTCCAGCGATCTTTTAGTTAAAATTAGTCCATTTTTAGGCAAAATTATAAAACCTGTGTCGTTTCTAGGACATAGTTTCATCAGAGCGGCTTTAGTTCTTTAGAAATTTGCATCTGAGTTGTGGGCGGGACTGTTGGTGCAGAGTAAGCCCGCCCTCACTTCTCATCATTCCTCTGCTTTCACGTTCTCCCACTAGCTTACAGCCTCTCACAAACAAGAGCTATCCAGCCGAACAGTTTTTGATCCAGATACCAGCTCGTATGAGAATAACGAAGACGTACTTGGGTCTATTTGTAGGGAAGTGGATGCTTAAGAATAGAGTGGAACAGGAAGCTTGTGGCTCAACGCATTCTCACTCCCACCTCATCATATATGGGCGTATGGTTTGGGCCCCCTCTTTTTGACATATTGGTTGTCCCCAACTCGTCATTTTTTGACATGCTGGGTGTTCCCATTACATCAGGGGTGCCCAACCCTTGGAACACGGAACCGGTATTGGGTTAGGGTACTGGTACTAGTACTAGTACCGGTTTAGTCCACATCCCGAGGGTTTGGGACCCCTCATTAGCACATGCATTTTTCCCCGTTTGTGGCCCGGTATCACGCGGTCCTCGGATCGGTTGGGGACCCCTAATTAATTGGAACAGCCAGCACTTCAAAAAACAAGTTGGGGACCCCGAAACCTCAAAAGTGACATGGAGAGGGCCTAAATCATACGTCTATATCTGACGAGTTATGAGTGAGAATGTGTTGTGTGGCTCGCCAACTGTAGCACAACAGCTACAAGCTTTTCAAACTGCATTTTTTCATCCGCTCCTGATTCACATTGATTTGAATAAAGAAATACTGAATTATAAGCTTAATTTCCTATATATCTCATCCGCCATGAATTAAAAATGTCACAAGAACTGTTGAAAACACACAAAAAAAATTTTTTATTGGAGTGGGTCTCTAGAGGGTCAAAAGAGTTTTCTTAATAAAGATATCCAACTATTTATTCATCCATCTTGGGTCAAGAGTTCCTCAGCAGTCCAAGGGTCTCATGATGTCTTCATCATTCTGACGATTCTTTAAAATAGAAAACCAATCCCTTGTCTTGTGTTTGTTCCAGGTTAATCATCCGCCGAGACCACCTGCTGGAAGACGCCTTCAACCAGATCATGTGTTACTCTCGGAAAGATCTACAAAGGAGTAAACTCTACGTCAGCTTTGTGGGTGAAGACGGGTGCGAAACCTTTTTTACCTACTTTAACTCCATAATAGGAGAAAATGTGGAATGACCATTTTTCACTATGTAAATATGGTTTGTTTGGTTCAGGCTTGATTACAGTGGACCTTCCAGAGAATTTTTTTTCTTGGTATCAAGAGAACTTTTCAACCCGTACTACGGACTGTTCGAGTACTCGGCCAATGACACTTACACTGTCCAGATCAGCCCCATGTCCGCATTTGTCGACAACCACCACGAATGGTGAGTTTTCTGTCAACAAATGGTAGATGTCTTGTCTGCTCTAGAGCCACTGATTTTATTTTACTTTTTTTTTCTGCCGTGGCTGCTGTGTGCTCATTCCAAAATGGAGGCAATTTGCAGCGTCTGTGTGCAAATTTGTATCAGCAATCCTGGGTTAGAAGAATCGATTGAAGCTCAGCAAAAGTGATTAGAAGGATCTGTGTGCACCCATGGTTGGATTAATGGATGATGTAACTGACAAACGGGTCAGTCATCAGCTAGACGGAAAGATTTTCACACCTTTTAATGAGTAAATTGGAAACATGTTTGACACCAAGATGCTCAGGTTTGTAAAAGTCAAAGCTCGTTTCTTTGTACAGACATTGTGTCCAAAGTCAATCCTCCATTATATTGAGAAGCTTTGAGGCAACAAAATGTTTCATTTTTAATGATCGTTATACCTTTCTGCCCTGTTATAAATAAACAGCATTGGATGATTGATTTTAAGCCACTAATAAAATCCTTCTGACACATTGATTATTTAAGATTTGTTTACATTATTCTTCTGTCCAGGTTTCGTTTCAGCGGCCGTATCCTGGGGTTGGCTCTCGTTCATCAGTACCTGCTGGATGCCTTCTTCACTCGGCCGTTCTACAAGGGTCTTCTCCGCATGTAACTATTCCTCATTATTAAGTCCTTTACACTTCTCTGCTCGAACTAAAACAGTCTGTCTACACTAAGGCAGCTGCTTGGGTTAAATAATTATTATTTGGATGCTCCTCTAAAAGTCAAATTTGACTACAAAAAAAAATTGAAGAAAAAAACAGATTTTTGTTTTGTTTTTGTTTACCATTTTGTGATAAATGTTAACTGTAATGATACATATGCACCAGGCATGTGAGGCATATTCAAGAATGTGCTGAACTTTGGTTTTTGAGCCATTCTAGCATATGGCGTTCCTCCATAAAACAAAAAAAGATAGGTTGTCCTGCCAGAAAACGTGGAAACAGTGCAAAGTTTAAACCCATGCACTGCTTTCTGAAGCCCAAGGTAATTTCTAACCTGCAGTTTGAGAAATTATATGTTTAAATTTAACATTTCATGTTAAAAAAAGGTGTAAAATTGTGATAAATGTATACTTTAGTTTATTATGCCTTTAGCGAAGTGATTCTATATCAGTCAGTCAGCCACAGGGTGTAAGCAGGAGAATCTCCTGTGAATCTTTAGCCCGTGTGACCTGAGTGACCTGGAGTTTCTGGATGAGGAGTTCCACCAAAGCCTGCAGTGGATGAAGGATAATGACATTGAGGACATGCTGGACCTGACCTTCACTGTCAACGAGGAAGTCTTTGGACAGGTGTTGCATTTATGGTGTTGCAGAGGACTAATTTAAAAACAAACCTGCACGTTTGTTAAGCTGTACTTCTGTGGGTTTGCAGATCACTGAAAGAGAGCTGAAGCCAGGCGGGGCGGGCGTCCCTGTCTCAGAGAAGAACAAGAAGGAGTACATTGAGCGGATGGTCAAGTGGAGAATAGAAAGAGGAGTTGCTCAGCAGACGGAGAGCCTTGTCAGAGGATTTTATGAGGTAAAGCCGTCATTTTTGGTATATCAACATAAATGTGATCCGCTTGTAAATCTCCCTCTCAACGCTCACTATTTCTGAAACACCTGCTCAGGATTCTGATCTATTTCATCTGTTTGCATGTGTGTTTCTCTGTCAGGTGGTGGATGTACGACTAGTGTCTGTGTTTGATGCCAGGGAGCTGGAGCTGGTCATTGCAGGTACTGCAGAGATTGACCTGGCAGACTGGAGGAACAACACAGAGTACAGAGGAGGTATGTAGAGGTTTTGATTGGACTTAAATCATCTCTTTAAAGACCCACTCCAATGAAAATTGTGTTTTGGGTGTTTTTAATGTGTTCTTGTAGGATTTTTCTTATAATAGAGGACAAATATGACAAAAATTAGAATTAAAATTGTATTTCTGAGTATTTTTATACAAATCCTTGAGAATTTGGAGCAAATGTAAAAATGGAATTGCTAAAAACTTGTAGGTTCTACAGTCACTGGGCCACAAGCTCCCTACTCCTCTTCAGTCTGATCCATGTACGTCGTAGTAGTCCTTGTTTGAGCGAGCATCTGATTTAAAACTGTACAGCTGGATAACTCTGACATTGTTCACCATCTTTGTTGCACCAGTAATGTTAGCTTGGGGGTGTGTGGGGTTATAAGCTATCAGGAGAGTGTAAACCACAACTCAGAGGATAATTTCCAGTTAACTCCAGCTGCTCTGCAGAAATTATGTCCCAGAAAATGATAGTTTTTTTTTTTTAATTTTGCCTAAAAACATCATAATTACAACTAAAAGACATCTTGGAACACTCTGAAGATATATAGTCTTGTGAGCAGCAATTTAAAAAAAACCGCTACCATTGTAAGATTGAAAGAATTGCAAACATTGCCAGGCAGATCTTTGGCAGCATAATTTTGTTAAACAAACTGCACAAGTTTCTGCACAGACAGAAAGAAAAACAAAAAAAACACAATGTCCACCACTTGTGTACACTTCCCTCAAGCTCAATAACAAATGCAGCATAGTAGCTATTTTTATGTTTACCCATTTCCAGCATCGCATTTGAGTAAAAAGTGTAATGATGTGTGCTTTACCTCATTGCTCTCTCTGGCAGTTCCAGCTTACCCACTGACTCGTCAATGATGTCTGCTAGCTTTCAGTAAAAATTACGCTTCATGGGCTGTTACCAAAATAGCCATTCTAAGTCATCTAAAGGGATGTTTTAGTGGAACCAGGAGGCCAAATTTAATAGAACATTTGTAGTTTGTGTTTTTTGTTTAACATGATCTCCTCCAGACAAGATGTGCCTCATTCTGGTGCTCCAAGTTCACAAAGTTTTGCACCTGGAACAGAACTCTTTTCTTCTCTCCTTACAAAGAGGGTGATTAAAAAAAAACATTTAAAATGTTCCAATAAAAAATGTGTGATTTACAGGAAAATACAAATGTTTGTGTTTCTGATCAGATTTTTACAAGGAAAGGAATTTAAATCTTAGTTTTAGTTTTAGGCTTATTTAAAAAATTAGATTTAGTTACTTAGACAATTCTCACACATAGTAAAATAGAAGACATGTAATCCAGTTGATCAACAACCTTTTATCCATTTAAAAATGGACTGAAGTCTCCTGCAACATTCTCCAAACAGATTTTTAGAATCTTGTTGCGTGTTTTTATTTTAAAGGATTTATAGGATATTAAATTAAAATGATTTTAAAGGCCTTGCCAATATAGTTGAGATGCTGCCAATATCTGAAAGACAAGAGAGCTGGGATTGAGAATCAGTCATAAATCAGTGCCAGCTCTTCTAATGGGGGATATTGACAGAGACAGAGCTCCGTTCATTCCACATGAAACAGCAGAGCCTGCTCCAAAACTACAGGAGCGACAGAGGACGAAAACTGAGCAGGAGGTGGAGGCAGGAAGGGAGAAACACGGCAAGGAGGCCTTATTTGTTATTCATCTGACTCATGCACCATCATCATCTCCCTCACCCCAGGTTACCATGACAACCACATAGTGATTCGCTGGTTCTGGGCAGCTGTGGAGAGATTCAACAATGAGCAGAGGCTGCGGCTGCTGCAGGTAGGGCGCATGCTGCCGCCGTGTGGTGGAAAGCTGGTCTAATCTGATGTTTATGTGGGAGAGTAACAGCGATTAGCTGAGTTATAACAATTTTAGCAATAATATGTTGTAAATCTAAAAATTGAAGAATAAGGTTTAGACATTTTGAGGAGGTTTCCTGTTCAATAATCTTGCAACTTTCCTTTCTTCAGTTTGTGACAGGAACATCCAGCATTCCCTACGAGGGTTTCGCCTCTCTGCGGGGCAGCAATGGACCCCGCAGATTCTGTGTGGAGAAGTGGGGAAAAATCACCTCCCTACCTAGGTAACATTGCTGTTCGCTCTCAAATATAAATATATATAATGGCTACATTTATTTCGACCTATGAGGAAAAAAAGACTTCTGTTTTAGCTTTTAAATAGAGGCTAAATGCACTTTACGCACATTTGCATCGATGGTCGTCAAGTCATTAAGCCTCAGTTTGATTTTAGTTGAAGATTTGATACATATTAAGATTTTTAATACACTTCATCACCTGTTTGTGTTGCCACATGAACTAATCAGTTCTTCTCACCCACACACTACCCAGCCAGCAAGTGGGCCCATATGGTTTAAAAGTGGGCAGAAAATGTTGGGCCCCGATTGGGTTTGTCCGCAGTTTCTCTGCTGCCTAGGGACTGATGTTGTGCCAAGGTTCCTTCCCCCTGCCACAAATTGTCATTTAATTTGTAACACTTTTACTTTATCCCAAAAAGTGCAAAAAGAAAGTGGATGGTTATAATAAACTTTATTCTAGGGCTTTATATACAAGAACGAAACATTTTTCTGTTAAAATAAAGGGAAAAAACTTCCATTGTTTGAGTAATTTAGGATAAAAAATTGATGTTTCTGAAAGTTACTTTGTTATGGAAGCATGTAACAATAGAGAATTATTAAGTATTTGTTGTACTGTATGTTATTGCGAGGCATAGATTCTGACAGGCTGGATCATTGGTGGCCTGACAGAATCTGTGCCCTCCTGTCATTTTACGTAGAATATGTGGTAAAAAAAAAATCCAAACATGATATTAAACTGGCAAAAGCCTCAGAATAAAGTCTGTCACAATAATCCACCTTCTTCTTACACTTTTTGGGACAAAATATGACTGTAACAAATCAAATCAATGATGTCTGAGACCGGGGACACACCAGCAGCTTAGGCGGCGACCCTACTATCTCTGTCAGCCCCTGGTTCGCTACGCTGTCCACCAGGCGGCTGGCTAGTCAATGTGGGCAAGCACAGGTGGGGCCACCAAGGAAACTACAGACAAACTTTAGGGCCCACTTTTAAACCATATGGGGCCCTCTTGCCCTTGCTGGCAGGGCAACTTCCTTTTGGTTTTTGTATCACTCTTTATACACCTTAAATGACAGTAAAATGTTTATAATGTTACAGTCTTGCTTTGACACTTGTGACATACCTTCAAATATGTCCAGGAAATATTTAAGAAGTAAGTCAATGTCGTTAATGTAATGCTTAAAGCCAATCAAAGACTTTGCAGAATTTGTTTATTCAAAATAATAGACTGTGGGTAACATGGAAATAAGACTCCCAAAGTGATGTGACGACAATCTAGGACTCACTTTAATAAATAACTTCTGCAAAGTTTGGAGCAGCTAAGCAAAGTTTGGATTTGAGCTCAATAGAGCATCTCAAGAGAGACCCACTGATGCTCCATTTTCAGTCTAGCTGAACTAGATTTTATTTTTGAAGAGATGAAAACAGGATAACATTCTGTGATGAGCTTAAATTATATAAAAGCTGCAGAAATGCATTTACTGTGCAATCCAGAGATCTGCGTTATCCAAAAATGTTTCTAAAAACTTGTTTTTACTTTGTGTATCAATTATTTTAAAAAGTAAAAACGCTTACAAAAGCCAGTATTTGAGAGCATTTTTTAACGGTTTTGTTTGAATTATATTCTAAATAGATCTATTTATTTTTGCCATCACCTTCTCAACAGGGCTCACACTTGCTTTAACCGCCTGGACCTCCCGCCGTACCCATCCTTCTCCATGCTCTACGAGAAGCTGGTAACAGCTGTAGAGGAAACGAGCACGTTCGGCTTGGAATAACTCGATACCAGCTGGCAGGCGGGCTCAACCAAGAAGAGACATTCATTTGGATTTGTCACTTAAGCCAGAAACAGAAGACACGACTAATATCCTCAAATGGCAACTACACCCCCCCTTTTCCATCCCCTGTGGATAACAGCAGTTTTTCCTGACCAGCTATACATCACTCAGCATGCAGGCCTTGAGCTGACTCTACTCGTTTCATTCTTGTGATGATGCTGATCCACTGAACAATGGCAAATGAGGAGGAACGTTTGGAGAACTGTACAATGTAATGTCCTGTTTTTATGGCAGTCTGTGTCCACTGAGCCACACGTGTGCTTTATCTTTTCAGTTGATGGCCTTTGTTACTGCACTTCTTGCACCTCCTCTTTTTCTTCCCCTTCTTCTCCTCCAACCCACACCAGAGATTCAGCTGCTCGGAAAAAAATACAAAAAAAACCCCACAATATTTATTTTCGTTGGACCTTAAAACTGTGTCTGCCCTGCACTTCGGTGCCGAAAACTCTCACTCCCACTCACCATTGTGCTGCATTTTCTTTGCATCTTTGATGCAAAGCATTATTTCCCCAGATATCAGTGATCAGCAAGGACAGATGAGACATTTTAGACTCTAAAGTCGAGCTTAAGTGCTGTTTTCTGTCTGTTTTATGAAAACGGATACACTGACGTGCACAATTCACTCATTCAAAATCGACAATACACAAGTTTTCACAGTTTTTCACTTGAACGGACAAAGAGTGAGGACGTTTACAGACTGTGTCAGTGATAATTCTAGCAGTTTCTGGTTTGGACTGTTAACCTACAGAACTAAGGAGCTTTTACTACACGACAGAAATGTAGTTTTGTTTCTGCAAAGACACCACACTCACATCTGTCACACACCTAACCCAAACACATGCATAGCAGTTTGTTGCACTCTTAATGGTGGTCATCAGAGTCTGAAAGAAACACAAGGATTCCTGTTTTTCACAGATTTCTGATGAGGAATGCTCACCCTGATTCACACAGTAATTCAATCAGTGAAAGGGATGTAACCTGATTAAGGGTGTATTCAGATTGGACACATTTGGTCGGCTTAAAGTGAACCAAATCCGGAACAAAGTTTCAGCCTGATTATGCCCAAGAGAATCCTGGTCCTGGACCGCTCTCTGACCCATCTTTTGAGGTGGTCTCGGTTCGTTTCCAATCCAACTGAACTTCATTTTGCTCTGAGTTTCTTCAGTCTGAATACGATCCGCTCTAGGAGTGAAATAACTGAACCAAAACAGGTGGTTTTGTTTACAAGTTTTTGTCCGGAACAGAACTCTCCAGTAGATCCCAGTCTGAATATAGACCAAGCGCAAGGTTTAGGACTCGATCTGGTCCAAATTAAGCAGACTCGGTCTGGGAAAAATCATGTTTCCAGTCTGAATGCACCCTATAATTCAGAGGAAAATGAAGCAACAATAGATGAGAAAGCAAGACCTAACCCACCTTCTAACTGCAAGGCCGACAAGTGGTGTCCCATTCATTCTTTCTCTGGTCAGTCATAAGAATGCTTAGTAACATTTTTAGGTGAGATTCAGATGAAATGTGATGAAAATAAAGGAGTTTCAAAATATAGACATCAACAGAAGGGGGCAGCAGAATATCAACTTTAATTATGGAATCCAATCAGGAAACTGATGTGAAGCTGATGTTGTTGGACAATGTTTGTAACATCTTCCTCTGAAACATCTGTTTTTTCCCACTCCTACAACCCCTTTGACCTTCACTCACTTTTCTACACGCCAGCACATACATGCTCATTTTCTACAAGGTGCATGTCAGATTACTGTATAGACACCTGTTGGAGTTAGACAATGGGGACTGGAGTAGTAATCGGCGACCCCCTTCGTGTGACGTGAGACAACGATGGCAGACTCTAGTGTCTCCCATCCTGCTGGCCTAATAATGCATGCGGGAACTGCTTAGTCAGCTCTGTGAGCTGAGCCTGGCAGAAACTCCTAGATGGCATTGTGCTATAGCTTGAAATTGCATGCTGAAATAGTGCAAAAACACTGTCCTTACTAGCTTTTTTTGCATGAGGAAATTGCTATCCATGGAGACAGTAAGATGAGGGACCTTGTTGAGTCGTGGTTATGGCGCTCACCCGAAACGCGCAGCCTTACGCTTCCCTGACACTGTTAAAAGGGATATTTCTTTAATTTTACGTGGGTCTGTAGGAGGTTTTTGTTTAACTGCAGTAGACAGAGCTCAAACTAGTCATTTTTTAAACCAGAAACACCAAATAAGTTTGGTCAAATGATGTTTATACATGTGTTTTTGCAATGTGGCATTATATTATAGTCTCACAGACTCCTTTGTTAAGAAATGTTTGGTGCAGAAGCCATCATCATGTGGAAATCTACTGTTGATTACTTCTTAAATTTGATTCACTTGTTTTGCTCCAATGAAAATGTGTTCTTATCGAGACCTCCATTCTGAACGGCTTTAATCCTCAGATGACTGTCTACTGCAGCTGAGACACCACCTACTACTAATTTACAAAAACCCACTAAAAAAATCCCAACTTGTTTTGGTTTAATGGCAGGAACTTTGTGAATGTATTTACAGTTTTCTCAATGACAGTGTATGGGTTAGCAGTTTGGCAGCATGTTTCCAAAAATGTTATTTTCACATTGTTTGTCTGCTTATCGGTACGACGCTGATTGTTATGGGTCATTGCTTATGATCAAGTAACAAATCTAAAGGGCAGTTCTGACGTAAGAGAGATACGAGAGCACATGTATGTGTATTATGTGTGCAGTCCTGGTTGCTTTTTCTGTACATAAATGTATGTGTATGTTTGTCCTGTTGTGTCCATAAATATATATATTTTGCACCGAATGTACCAAAGGTTTGGGGCTTGCAAAGTCCACCACAACACAGTCTAACAAACACATCAAACCTGGCCTCTCTCTGCCAGATCTTACAATACATTCACGTCACGTTTGCTTGACAGGCAGATTTACAGCATGATCAACGAAGCTTCACATTAGAACGTACACCCTTTGGCCAGTTTGTCATTCATAGAAGCTGCTCCGTTGCAGAGGAATGGTAAGACTTTGTTTCACAACCCAGATGAACAAAGCTGCTGTCGCTTTTGTCTCTTAGAACATTTCAGACAGGCTCCACCTCTTAGAAATCCACTCTATGCAAAGCTCCTGTATGTGTCTCCATTTCACTCCAATGATTGTAATAAAAGAGAACAAGTGAAACATTTTGATAAATGATACTTGATCCAATTTATTTACTGAATATTATTTAAAAAGTTTTTTTTAAAAATAGCATAAAAAGTTAATTTAAATGTATGTAAAAAGTAAATTTGGAGATAAAAAAAATGTTAACTTCAACCTAAAGGGTTTTTCTCATGATGGACAATTAGGTTTAAAATTACTGAGGGTTTATTTATTCAAATTGCTATGAATCAGCAGATGAAAAATTCCACCTAAAAAAGTTTGTAGGTGTGATGTAGAAAATGTCTAAAAACAGCATAATGATGATTAATGATCACTGAGAACAATTTTACAATACATCAAGATGAGTGGAGGGTAACTTTTAAGTCCAAATGACTAGTTTATAGTGAAAAGTTGCAGTTTTACATTACAGATTGATGCATAGTTCTAGCTGTCCTCCAGGTTTATTTATTTTTTATTAATTCATGCACATTTTGGTATCGTCAAATATTTATCGACATGAATACCTAAAAGTGACAAGTTGAAAAATGTATTTATTTACTGTGAAAGTGCTTCATTTGATTCATAGTATTTTCAACATGGCAAGGGTAAAGCCATGAAAACTGTATCCAGAGTTCAAATCAACTTTGGCACGTTTTCTTCCAGTGCGCATGCGCCAATGCTGTGACGTGTCGGCTGGCTGGACCGTGTCAAACAGAGAAGGATGTAAAAATGATTAAAAACGCCGCGGATGCATTTACTAAGCTAAGTTGTGGTAGGCCAAAGCGGCAGATAGAGTAACGTAGTCCTTAGAGGTGATACGTGACTTATAATTTATCGTCTGGTTGGTACTTTTTAGTTAGGCAGCGGAAAAGTTTATTTGAATCACTTTTGAACCCGCGACACTGTCGTTGAGCTAACTTTTTTTTTTAGCGACGCTCGCGCTCAAGCTAGCAACCAGAGTCGGTGAAGCAGCAGAGCTAGACTTCACGGGAGTATGATCGTATCCGTCGATGCGAAACGGGTTAACTTTACGTCGAGGTGAATTCTTTTATTTAGTTTTGAATTTAGCTCAGCAACCGAGCGGGTAGTTGGCTGCAGCGCGAAAAAAATAAAATACAAATATGTCGCGGAGGCGATTGGACAGTCGCTGTGGACTCTCCGCCGGACTGCTGGGAGAAAGTCAGACTCCAGTCCACACGGAACCGATGGAGAGTGTTTATGAAGTCACCGGGGAGCTGGGAAGGTGAGTAGAACTGGCTTCTGTTACCACATACTGATCTCGGTATCAACAATTCACGGACACGCGCATTGAAATGAGTGTCAGTCTGTGCATTATTGATTTAACTCGATCAATAACTGCCTCTAAAAGGACAATTAATATAGTTTGTTTTAATTAAATATCTACAACAAAATGATAATTTTTGATATCGTTAAACTTTCTGTATTGATGTAAAAAAAAAAAAAAAGTTCTGAACTTTGGACTTTAATACACAACCTTTGCTTGTGCCAAGAGGCTGATCTTTTCATGGCACACCAGACTTGTTGTCATGTGTTTGGAAGTTTGTATCAGCCATGGCAACCCGCAAAGACAGATGATCTTATCCCAGAGCGCTCAGGTGTGTCTAAACTAAAGGGATGTGTCACAAAGATCTAGTGTTGTGTATTTGGAGGAAGGAAACACACTCATGTTGCTTTGTGAAAGAAGAAGTTGTGCTCATAGATTTGTTTGCAACACCTTAAAAGGGGAAGTCACAAAGCAAAACATTAGTGTTTTTCTATCAGCAAGGCTACTCAGAGCTTTTTAATTTAATTTTTTATTTGGTTGAATCATTTGTCTAAAGATATGTGTGGAAAATTGACAATAATGTTCAAGAATCCCATCCTGCTAATGTGATTGCTGTTATTACATTTACGTAATTTCTGAGATACTTGTTTTGCTAGGCAACTACTTTACCAGAAAGGGGAAGAGCTAAAAAAACTTCACCTAGTGTCATACTGTATGTTGAGGCATGCTGGTACAGGAATTAGCGAGGTAAACAGAAAGTATTCACACTGAAAAACAAAAAATACACCCCTAAAAAAAAAGCATTTTGTCTTTTGTTTAAGTGTAATAAATCTTTCGGGGATGGCTGGTGTTTAAATAATAGTATGACATTTAAGGAAGATTTTTATAAACATGCAATGTAATTTTTTACCATAATTTTAAAGCACAACATTGTAATAGAATTGTGGCATCTCTATAGTTGTTATAGTCTGTTTTATTTGAATTGAAACAAATGCTGTACGAAAATGTCACTGATTACAAGTCCGGGTGGTGCGACAAAGGAGGTGTCTGACACCATTGTTGCACTGTTTAAAAGAGGTTTGTCTGGGTTGAGCAGGCTCCGCTTTTACTGTTTTTTTTTTGCCAAGCACTGGTTGAGAACCCTTCACAGCCTTCTGGAAAATGCCTAAACCATCTGCATAAAATAGCAACTGAAAACCAAAAGATTTTCCTGTGAGGAGAATTTCAGTCTGCTTGTCTGTGCAGCTGGTTTAAAGACCTAATCCAATGAAAATGGGGTTTTTCATATGTTCTTGTGGCGTTTCTCTCTTCATGGAGGACATTTGTGAAAAAAAAATAGGCTTAAAATTATATTTCGGAGTATTTATTTTTTGTCAAATCATTGTGAATCTGGAGCAGACAAAAAATCCAGTTGGAAAAAGCTTGTGGGTTTGAACCTACAGCTGCAAACCACACGCTCCGATCCGTTACATACTGGTGCATCCACTTGCAGACAAATAGATCCGTATACGTCTTTGTTTTGCTCTTCTGAGCTGGAATCTGGCTCCAAACTGTATGGCTAGATGTCTCCAGTATTGCTTGCCATTTTTGTTGCACCGGTAATAAGGGTGTAGTGGAAAATCAATTTGGGGATATATTGTGATATTTCATACTGTATTGATTTAAATGGCTGACAAGATGATAATTAATTAATTAATTTTGAGCATCTTTCAGTGTCTTACTTTTATTTTCCATCTAAACCTTCGACCGCTAGTTGGTAGCACAGTGCACTGCACTTTGAGCAGCTCTACACCAGACCAGATCAAGAGGATCTTGTAAGAACCAGCTTGTGTTAAATGTTCAGTCTCATTGGTTCAGTCAGCCTCGTGTATTTGTTTGTATGAAACATGTACTGCTTAGTATGACTTAGGTTTTTTTCCCCAAGTCATATTCTTGGAAAAAAAAAGGGAAAAATTGTTCCGGTATAGCTTCGAGATATATTGCGATATGTATCGTATAACAAGACATGTATTGCAATACATATCATATCACCAGATTCTTGCCCCTAACCCGTAATGTTAGGTTGGGGTTGTGAGGAGTTGTAAACTAGCGGGATAGCATGTTAATCTATGGATTATAGGAAGTAAGGCGAACAGTCCCGCCCACAACTTGGCGAATTTCAAATGAACTAGTGCCGCAGTGCAGAAACTATGTCCTAGAAAACATCACTAGTTATTTTTGGTTTAAAACTTGTCATTAATAATCCTGATTAAAATATCACTAGGAAAGCTTTTAAAACAGATCAGAAGATGATTGGAGTATGACTTGATGCTTAGAATTATCAGCCTGATAGAATGCTAAAAGAGCAACATATTATTCATCATGATATTCAAATCTTTGCCATAAAGACCTAATATCTTAGTCATGACATTTAAATGCTTGGGTTATTCAAACAACTGTCAAAAAATAAGGCACTGAGCTATGAGAAATGAGTTTACACTAGATAATTATCAGATATAACACAAGTGTTTCTGTCAATGTTTAAGAATTCTCTGGGAAAATTGTACTTTTTTAATTCTAGACTTTTTATTGTTTAAAGAGGCATAATCAACATCATTCTGAAACCACCTTGACTTTATCTTTTTGCTTTTGTCAGGGGGAAATTTGCTGTAGTGAAGCGCTGTGTGGAGAAGGCCACAGGGAAAGTGTTTGCTGCCAAGTTCCTGCGAAAGAGGAGGAGAGGTCGTGATTGCCGGGCTGAAGTAATCCACGAGATGGCTGTCCTGGAGCTGGCTCGCAATAACGCCCGGGTGGTCAACCTACACGGCGCTCACGAGACGGATCACGACATCGTCCTAATACTCGAATAGTGAGTTCATGACACATTGCATTCTTTTACTGTGTGGTTGTTTGTTTTTCTCCCCCCTACATATGTGATGTATTGCTGCATACATTCAAGCCTTTGTTCTTTTTAACACCCTGACTAAATGTTTGTGCCCGAATCGTGCCAGTCCTGTAAATACATGCATGGGGCAAAGTCCTGTTTGTCCACTTCAAGGAGCTTTCACGATAACGAGTTATTTTTAATGTAAAGACAAACATACCGTTTGTCATAACAGGTTTATCAAGATTTGCTTGGAGCACATATTGCTTATTTGGAGCAAGTGCATAGCCTGAACTTGAACTGCATATTTAGATGACAGCATCCTCTTTCTCTAACTGGTTGATGACTTATTAACTACATTGTTAATAAAATAATGCATTCTAATTATCTTGTTTCCTGGTCAAATTATTAGCACGTATGTTTAGATCTGAAAGAAACTTGCTCTTATTTTTTAACCACACCTTTGATTCTTGCTAAAGAAAAAAAAAAGTTCCTCCTCTGAGCTTTGATATGAGGAAAAACTCGCAAGCCTGTACAAGACATCTGAGAATGTATGTGAGATCTAGATCAGAATGATCTTTGTGTTGAAACGTCGCTTGGATCTAGAGTTGGAAAGCAGGAAGGAGGTCTTTTCTGGAACTTTTAGCCAAAACATGTGAGACCAAACTGCAGACCCTCCAGCTATGGGCTCTGAAACCACCAGAACAATCCAAAAATAAACTGTTCCTTAGTTTTTATGTAGAAAGTTCATATTGATAAGGCAGCTGCAGAGGACCCTGTTTCTCAAAACTGTTTTTTATGGCAAATTTTAGATTTCTAATCTGTTTGATTCTATATTTATTTGTATTTTCTTTTTATCCAGTGCTGCCGGTGGTGAGATATTTGATCTCTGTGTGTCAGAGGAGATGCTCCCGGAGGCTCAGATCACCCGGCTGATCTGGCAGACTTTGGAAGGAGTTCACAACCTCCATCAGAATAGCCTCGTCCACTTGGACCTAAAGGTTTCCTGCTCACACACTAAATCAGCTGCATGAACGTAGTAGCTACACGCAGTTCTCGATGCTCAGTTTTTCTAGAATATCAAGACCTCATGTTAGCATCTCGGTGACATTCTAGATCAGGGATAGGCAACTGTAGGCCTCGAGGGCCGCATTCCTGCATGTTTTCCAACATACTCTGCTCTGACATGTTCTAGTTGACTGGACACACCTGAACCAGGTGATCAGTCATGAGCAGGGCTTGGATATCTGGAAATCATGCAGACACTGCGGCCCTCAAGGCCTGGAGTTGCATATCTCTGTTCTTAATCAAAAATTTAGTTATGGGTTAAAAAAAAAGAAATGTAAACCAAATATGGTAAGAAAAAAAAATAGACAAAACGGTGACTAAAATTGACATTTTTAAGCGGCAAGATTTCAACATCAGATATACATCATGATCTGGAGCACTGACTCAGAAGATCGGTTACTGCAAAACAAACACACAACTAGTTCGCTGGCAATTATGTAATAGATATGTTTATACAGCATTAAATAGATGTTAACTGCTTTAATGTAATGCTGTTACAAGTGTAAATGATGTTTTAAACCAAAAGTTTTCCCTTGTTTTTTACTTTGAAACCATGTGTCCTGTGTTTTCTCTTTCTGCCCGTCTCAGCCTCAGAATATCCTCCTTACCAGCCAGCTGCCTCCAGGAGACATAAAGATTGTGGACTTTGGTCTGGCACGCAGACTGGGTGCGGTTGGAGAGCTCAGAGAGATTCTTGGCACACCTGAGTATGTGGGTAAGATGGCTTTTCTGAAGCAGACATCACATCGGGAAAATCTTTTTCTTTCTTTTTATTTTCACGGATCAATGTCAGGGAAGGAATTTCCTCGTGACAGTTCTGTGTTTATTTATCTGTCTGTGTAGACTCTCGTTAATCCAGGTTAATTCCATCCAAGTAGTGGGTAAAAAAACAGTCAACTGGACTTTGTTTCGCTTTTTTTATTGAAGACGTGACACCTCATTCCTTGCCTATAGAATGAGCGGTCATGTGTGGAACGCCTTCTTCCCAGAAACATAAAAACCAGCTTCCTTAACACTGTATGTTAGAGTTAAGAAAGCCCATCGGAGAAGAGATGAAAACATAAACCAAGTCCAGTTGACTACTTTTTTACCCACCACTTTGATTTGTATTTTGTACTTAAGTATAAAAAGTTAATTTATAAAGGACGTTTTGTACAATAAATCATAAAGTACAGTACTTTTTTATGGAAAAAAGGAGACATCCAAGTTTTCTAAATCCTTCAATCATCATATGTTATAAAAAACAAATCAAGAAAATCTTTGTGGAAATGTAGGAGAGCTAGCATATGCTGGCATCAAAAACATGAAGAAACCAGCGCAGACAGAAGTAATATAATAGTTGCCACAGTAAATGATCTAACCTGATCCTCCTTTTCCTCCTTACTAACACAAACCACCCTCACGCCCTCCTTCACTACATCCATGAACCTTCCTTTTGATTTTCCTTGAGCCTTTTTCCTGGTAGCTCCTATCTTTCCCTTAACCGCCATAATCCTGGTCTCTCCTCTCGACGTGTCCAAACCATCTCAGTTCGCATTTATGTAACATTATTTTATCCTCTGACGTCTTCATTCCTGATCATATCCATCTTTCCAAATAGAGCCTCCACATCTCCATCTCTGCTACTTCATAGCTGCTCTCGCCACAGTTTTTGACTCCTTTTACCTTGATTCTTGCTGTCCCTCTGTCATCTCACATCCCACCTGAAACCTTCCTCCACCCATTTCAACTTGCTCCTTTACCTCTCCTCCACATTGTTGACCTTATCTACTTACAGTCCTCCATGTCTTCATCTCTGATAACTTCACCATTCCACTGAAGTTCCTCTCATTTACAGACACTCTCTCTTGACTTTCATTCCTTTCCAAACCTCCACCTCTCTGGATGTTCTCCACCTGCTTCCTGCTCTCACTACAGATCACAATGTCATCAGCAAACGTCACGATCCACTGAGATTCCTGTCTAACCTTGTCTATTCATCTCCACTACAAATGAGAAGGAGCTCAAAGCTGATCCTTGGTGCACCTCCACCTGCACCGTGAACTCCTCTGTCACACTTGTGGAACATCTCACCTGTCTTACAGCTGTTATACATGTCCTGCTCACCCCAGAATACTTGATTCAAAACCACAGCTCCTCTCTATTCTCTGTCATTGGATTTATTTTGCTCTTCAAAGACACGATCCAACACGAGCATCCTCAAAGCAGGTTTTGCATATGTGGTTTTCTTCTTTGGCATGAAGCCAATAATGTTGCTTCATGACAGATGAGTCATTGTTTTTGACTCATCAGCTGTAGTCCTCTGTAGTTTCCACTATTTTGTTTGTCTTCCTTCTTCTCCATTACTCCGATTTCCCCACACTGTCCAAGATCTTCTTGAACAATCCAGTCAGAAACTCGACCGTCACCTCTCCTAGACACTTTGAGGCCTCCAGGACTAACTTTCTTTCTACTCTTCAATGTCTTCCTCACTTCTCTTCCACAGCCACCTCTTCTACTCTGTGCTCTCTAACAAAGTTCTACTTCTATCATTCCATCACACTTGTGAAACTTGGTAACACATTTCCATTCCTGTCCTTGATCATTCCAACCGTCTGCAGATTCTCTGTTTCGAAATCTCTGCAATCCCAACCCTTTCCTGCAAACGCTCTCCTGAACTTTTTAACTTTTTAATCCACCTCCAATTCTCCTTATCTGCTTTCCTCGTTCCAGATGACAAACGAAGTACCTTCCTCCCTGTTTCCCTGATCTCTGTAGCTTTCCAGTCATCTAGATGGGAGCTAGATCTTCCAAAGCCTGTCTTCATCTTCCTTCAGAAGTTCTCCTTCTCTTCTACCTCACATCCTACCTGGAGGTCATAACCACTGACATCACACCTTCACCCTCTAGCTTCAGACTCATCCCCCATGTGACATTTTCTTTGCCTACAGAACATTTGAGCAATCTTTATCATTCAGGATCACTTCTATTCTGTTAATCTTTCCAAGATTAAAAAAACATGAACCTGCCCCAATTTTAAAAACCGTGCTCTCTTTCCATCCAATTTCTTAAACACACAGAATTTATCTTTTTCCCCAGCTTTTCCCTATCTCCCTCTTTCTGCCTACAAACAAAACCTCCTTTTTTTCATTCTTTTACCAACAGCAGTCCAATTTCCACCAACACCCTGTGGGTCAACAGCACAAGTGGTGTGACTTATTTAGTACAAAAGTTCTGTTTGTCTGACGCTTTTCCTGGCACAACCTTTGCCTGAATTTCGAACCGGCAGACAAAACCACTGGATTGTACCCCCTTGTGGTGGCATTAACCTGAACCTCATTAGTGGTTAAACAAACATTTATCAAAATTGATTTTCTTTTCCTTTATGTGCAGCTCCAGAGGTCCTTAACTACGAGCCAATCACAACAGCCACCGACATGTGGTGAGTCCATCCCATCCAAACCAACGTCTGAAAAAGTTTAACTTTACAGCATTAATATGTTGCAAAATTAACATACATTTATATCAATACACCTCAGGAGTGTGGGGGTTATAGCTTACATGCTGGTGACTGGTGAGTCTCCATTTGCTGCCGATGACAAGCAGGAGACGTACCTGAACGTGTCCCAGGTGAATGTGGACTACAGCAAGGAGGCCTTCTCCAAGGTGTCTGAGCTGGCGGTGGACTTCATCCAGAAGCTGCTGGTTAAAGCACCCGAGTGAGTAACAGAAACCCTGCTTCCCCACACATGCAAATCATCATAAAAACAAAAAGATTTTTTTAGTGCGAGGTTTTCCTGAATTGACCACATACTAGGATGTTGAGCTCTGCACTGATGGGTGTCTGATGTTGATCACAGGGACCGGCCCACTGCTGCAGAGTGCATGACTCACCCCTGGCTGTGGCAGCAGATCTCCCTGAGCCCAGAGCCCATGATCACCCGCCCACTTCGAGAGAGGAGCTGTGGCACCAAGTGGGCCGCCCCACTAGAAGACCCCGAAGACAAGGAGAACATTTTGGAGTCACCCCACTCACATGCAAAGAAGTTCCGCTTCGACGAGGACACGCCAGCCTCCGGCGAGGGTGACTTTTGACAACATACCAGAAAAAAAAATAAACGATGGAGGAAGGGATTGAGTTAAGGCAGGGATGTCCACTGCTTTCTTTGTGCTTTTAAATGGTTTTAAGCTCCAGTTTTCTGCCACCCCACAACTCTTCAGATGTTATCCTAATTAATGAATTGATCACTCAAACCAAAGATAGCAGTTTTGTATTTTCAACAAACCCCGCCTGGGGAAACGTGAACGCTGTACAGTATGTCTCAATAATTGCAGTATATTTAATCTAAAGTATTTAATTCCTCGATGGGATCTGTTTTCACACGACTCCATAATGTTGTCCCTGTTCTTATGAAGGCTAGTTTAGTATTTCTAGTGAAATCTGTGCAATACTAGTGCATTTACAATGTTTGTCGGAATGCGGGAAGCGTCGCCGCCTCTCGTCCCTGTTTAGCTGCACTTGTGCTTCAGCAGAAATGTCTGAATTCTAGAACAGCATCTCTGCTATGAGGAAGTGTGATTGAAGAGTCTTTGGCGCTGGAAACAAAAACACTCGTCAAGACTTTGAGGTTTGTAAAATGTGTAACTTCACCAGCAGTTACTTACAGGTATACATTCCTTTAAAGATTTGTTTTTTTTATTGTGTAATGAAACTACATTTCCCTTAAATATGCACTAGATGATTTAAGTGTAGCTCAAAGTCCTAAATCTTTATGTAGTGCCCAGTAATTGAAGAGAAAAGCTTCTAAACGTAGTGTT
The DNA here is from genome assembly GCF_002922805.2 of Oryzias melastigma. Classification (NCBI taxonomy): domain Eukaryota; kingdom Metazoa; phylum Chordata; class Actinopteri; order Beloniformes; family Adrianichthyidae; genus Oryzias; species Oryzias melastigma. Next base: position 11,153,927 of record NC_050532.1, on the reverse strand, counting down.
GATCTAGTGTTTTCCCCCTAAGTCATAAAGAAAGTGAGGATCCGGTTTTGGTATTCTGAACAAGACTTCTGTGAAAACTGTAGTTCACATTCCTCTCCCACATTAGCTCAACACGTCAGGTTCCTCTTTGACAAGAGGTGGAGAAACTCCACTTTAGCACTTACTTCGTAAAGTTGAATCGACGAACGGAAGCGGAGCTGTTTTTTTCTGAAAGTCTGTTGCGACTTGTCCGCGGTATGTCTCAGCCTTTCGCCAAAGCCATTCAGCTAAAGCTGCTCCAGTCCTCCTGGGTCAGGGTGCCTGAAGTTCCTGTTGTTTTCATCTCAGGGTGTGCTGCTCACTCTCATTTTCTTTTGTATTCTTAATGTTATTCTTAGAGGCGTGTTATTTATGTGCTGGATGTATATTTTTATGTAAATATTGTGTCTTAAAAGGAAGTGCCAAGATAAAGAAGGGGGGTTGGCAGATGTAATTTAAATCTAGATGATGTCGAGGCTGCAGGGAAAGATCGGTAAAGGTTTTGGAATGTTGAAGGATTGCTTTTGAGTTATTACTGGGAAGTAAATTAAATGTGGAATTTGACATGAGTTAGGTGGAAGGAAGATGATTAAGACGAAAGAACTAGAAATGTCGGTTTTGAATGAAGGATTTGAATGAATCGTTTCAGCTATTCGTTCAGTCCTAATGGGTTAGAATTAAGTTGGTCATGAGGAAGTTGGAAAGGGTTAAAGGTGATGGGTTGTGGACAGAACCACTGGTGAGTGTGAGGCGTTGAGACCCAGAATTTGCTGTTTTCCGCTGAAAACGCTGGCAGCTCCGATCGCTCCTGACCTCCAGCAACATTCCTTGTTTCGTGCCGAGGTGCCAAAGCAAGTGGGACCACATTGTGTTTGTTGTTTTCGTCACCGTCGAGGACAAAAGCATTGTGTTTGGAGGCAAATGCTCTCATCTTCATGCCGTCATCCTACAGAACTGGAAGACCGCTCTGTGCGAGTCACTAAATGAGGGAGCTGCAGAATCTCTTCCTGTAATTGTGGAGTTTATTTAGCTACTGCGTAAGAAAGAGGCTTGAATCTTGGTAAATAATTTTGCAGACTCTTGTTTTGTGAAATACCTCTTCAAACGGCGTCTTTATTCCAGGCGTAAGCTCTTTGCTCTGGCAGCAAAAAACTGTAAAATATTCCAAACAGGTCGAAGAGCGGGCGTTTGACGCAGATTCCTTAAAGGGTGGCTGCTGCCCGTCACGTGAACGTGAGTTGGAGGGGGTTTTATGTGCAGCTTTTTGTACGTATTTCCATCAGCGGGCTGCTCTGTGGCCTCCGTGTGTGTCTGTGAGCGCTCATTGTCCGAGCGCGAGGCGCTTTCAGCCCGCACTCGTCCTGGGGAAGTAGAGCGCCGCTGATGTCACACAGCATTCCTGTTTGAGCGCAGTGACACTGAAGCCTACTGTATGCTAGAGTCAAAACAAGCACAAGCAAAGAAATATTTAAGAGATGTACCTTTATTTTGCATTTTAAATATTTTTAAATGTATGAGCGTTCTGATTGAGTTTGTAATAGATTGAAAAGAGAATTTGTATACTGATCAACTGCAGGCTAATACGTAGACATCACAAAGTGAACTGGAAAAGCTCATTAAAGGTAATAGAGAAACAGCTTTATGTCTTGTTCTGTCTTTAATTTGCTACCACAAACTGCACTTCATATAGCAGATCACTCACATGAGCAACAAGCAAAGAGGATGGAATGATCTTGAAGTTACATTCAACACAAAATATGAAGCTTAGAGGGATCATACAGATTAGCATACATGCTGCCAGCAGCTGTTCTTCATGAAGCAACTCATTTCACAACATCAAGAGTCACATTATACATGATTCTGCATCACCATCAGGAAATACTGATGTTCTCAACAGCTTTTTTCAGTAGCAACATGCTAACACCCCTTACTAAAAAAGGGGATCTAATCGCTTTGGTTTAAACAGTCTTGCACACATTTGCATGAAAATATGCAAATCAAGGCAGTTAACTAACAGATGAAGACATTTCTTTACAAATATTCAGTCTGATGATAATAAAAAAATGTTTTTGTTAAAGAAAATTATGCTGCTACATTTCAGACTGAAGATTTAGTTTGAATTTTTAATGTTCACAGGCTAAACTGTTTATAAATCAAATTCACAATAAATTTATGCTAATTTTGTTTTAAAATTAGGGAAAAAAGCTCAATTTCCATCAAGCGAGTTCATGTGAAAATCTTGGAAAAGTAGATTTATGGAACATATTTCCTCTAATAATTTCCTCTCAATTAAATTTTAATAAAGAATTTTACTACTAAATTATTTAAAAAAATGTTTTCAAAGCAAACATTTAGGTTTGTCTCAGTGTTATTTAATGGAAGATAATCCGTGCTGGATTAGTCATCTGTCAAACTGGATTATCTGAATTCCATCTGCTGTGAGGACATTTAGCATTAAAACAAAACATATTTTACTAATGATCTGAGCCCTTAAAGCGCTGAAAACAGCCAGTAAGACATACGATCTGCTCCAACGATGGACTGCATTACATGAAACTCAAAACTCCAGGATGACCCTGAAATGGTTCTCGATGGACGGCGGGGCGTCTTCAAAGTGCAGCTTGTTACTGGGACACGCCCCGAACTCCTCCAGAGTTTTGATGAACCGTCTGTGCTCCCGGCCCATCCAGGCCCGCATGGGATCACACACCTCGTAGGGGGTCACGTGGGCGTGAACGGACACTCCGCTGGCGGCGAGCTCCTTCAGCACCTGCTTGTCCGTCACCCAGGTTTCGCTTCCTCCCGGGTGGCCCCCGTCCAGCCAGTACATGTCGGAGATGTGCTTGATGAAGGCCGACATGCGTGGGTCTAAAAGGGCTCCAGGCAGCTCGTACACCATCTGGTTCAGGACCACGCAGCCTTTGCTGAAACCCACCAGAATCAAGGAGAAGTCTGTGGGGATGCTGTCGACGCCTCCTGTTGGCTGGAGGGGGTCGGGCAGCTTGACTCGCCTCATGCCATTGCTCAAGAGGGCCCTGAAGTCACAAACGCCCAGACTCACTTTAGACTCACATCTAAACATGACCACACATTTAAATGCTGCAGGTTAGGATGTCATCTATAGAGACCCACTCCAATCATCTTTTGATCTATTGGAAAACCTTTCCCAGTGGTATTAGGCTATATATATATATATATATTTGTTTAGCTAAATCAAAAGGAAAACAGTGGAGCTGGGTATTGATAATAATTTCCAAAATTGATTTGATTCCAGATTTATTTATTTCTTCCAATTCTTTCGATCCAATCAATTCAAAATGATTTAGTAAAATTTTGAATGTACACAGTTTGCACATTTAGACACATTTGTTTAGAAATACATTAATAATCTGCTATATGTTTTGAATATACTTATATTAATCTTAAACAGTTCAAATACTGTAAAATGTATTAGTTAAATAATGAGATTGTTAATAGCAATAGTGTTACATGGTTCCTCAGAAGGAGAAGTTCTAACAAAAATGTTCAGATCACTGACATAAACATTGTTCTGCTTCTCCTGGAGGGCGTTTCAGTTTGGCCACTAGGAGGAGCTCATGCTATAGCAGTACACTTTTTTCAAGAAGAATGAGTAAAACACTGAGCTTTAGACCACAAATGGTTACTTAAAAAGATGTTTCCTTAAAAGACTTTCCTTAAAAGACTTGAAAAATTCATACATGTAAGTATATAATTATGTTCCTTTAGTTAGCAATGTATGAGCGTTAGCATTAGTCATTCTATGGGAAATTCAATTAATTATTAGCATCAAGCTAGCAGACTCTAGCTTTGTGTGCTAGATCAATCTCTATTTTTATGGATCGATTATTGATCTATTTGGCTTAGATCGATTCAACCCAGCCCTAGAAAACAAAGACGTACATGGATCTATTTATCTGCAAGTGGATGCATCAGAATGGAGCCAAATGTGGTCTGTAAATTGTACATCATTGCTACAAGTTTTGCCAACTGCATTTTTTCATCTGCTCCTGATTCACAACATTTTAAATGAAGGAAAATACTCAAATACAGATTTAATCTTAATTTCCTATATAAATGTCCTCTATTATGATAAAAATGCTACAAGAACACATTCATTTTCATTGGAGTGGGTCTTTAACACCTGAGGTGTCACCCACCAGTGACCCTTATACACAAAATCTTTAACATTCTATAACTTTTCAACCATTAAAATGATCAACGTAATTCCAGCTGATTCTGAAGAAAAAAAGCAGCTTGTGCTGCTTTTTTTCTTCAGAATCTGCTGGAATTACATCAATCGTGTTAACTATTAAAAAATTACAGTAAATCAAAGAACATAAAAAACTGGAGCTCTGGTGTTCAAGCGGTTAATACCTTGTTTCCACTACGCGGTTCAGTCCAGACCGGCCCACTTCTGGCCAGTTTAGAACGGTTTGCAAAATTCAAGTGAGCGTTTCCCTTGAGTGTTGGACCGTCAAAGCTAATGTGGAGTTACGACTACAGCGGTTCTCTATTTTCGCGGATTCTGCGTGTCTCCGGTCACCATGAATAAAGGGGGAATATTGAATGCAAAGAATTGAATTTTCTTTTCCAAGAACATGGGAAAAGCACTGATTGGACGCTTGCTGTTGCGCCAATCAATGGATTTTATCGTGTGATGACAGTATCTCCCCCCTAATAGGTCCGTTCCATTTTGCTATGGACGTACAACCAACGGGGGACCAAAAATGCTATGCCAAATAGATCCAATTTATAATGGAAATGCTCAGAATATAATACCGGTCCGGTTCAGTGTGGTCTGCTCAGTGGAAACGGGACATAAGAGGTAAGAAGAAAAAAAAAAGCATTTCACGACCTGAGGTGACTGAAAGCTCCGATGTCAGCCGCATACGGGGAGTGCTCAGGGGCCCCGAACATGTTGCTCTCCACAAAGTTGCAGTAGCAGCTGAACTTGTGCAAGTACATGCGGGACGCTCTCACCACCCAAATGTGGCTGTCGGGGAAGCGCCGCGCCAGGATGAGGGCGACCTGCTCCAGACTCCAGGACAGCCACTGCGCTCCTTCAGGCTGCAGAGCCATTTCCTCTTGGAAGTTCTGCACACAGAGAGGGGGTGGAGATGAGCAACTTAAGGCTTAGAATTCAAAATGCAACAAGCTCAGTGACAATGCAAAAAAATGTGTCTTTATGGTTTTCTCTGCGCTGCTGTTGCGTTTGAACGTGTGAGAAACAGGTTTCTTTAAGAGGGTAACAAGTTAAAAAAAAAGAAAAGAAAAACAGCAGATCTCTGACCCACTTAATTAGTTTCATCCACAGTGTCTTCTAAAAGCGCCGTTAGGCTGCACACAATGACCTTATTCATTTTGTTTACAAGCAAACGTCACTGTCAGAGCATCCTCGGCAGACAAAGGACTCCTGGGAAATACCAGAACACCGTGGCAACGTTGACACTTGTCTGCAAACTTGCCTAATGAACTGCAGACGAGGACACTGAGCAAATGCCTGCATTGAGTAAACGGACGGGGAAGCTGCAGCGCCGGGAGAAATTAGGACACTTTCTGGACTGTTGGAAGATACGACAAACGTGAAAGAAACAAGTGAGGCTGAATCAAAGTATCACTATGAGCTGCCAAGAACAGATAAAACAAAGGAAAAAACCCAAAGTCATCGCATTTCATGACCTCACATGGAGAGAATATATATTTTTTTTTTAATCTTATACCACCTCTAGCCAACCCGAGCAACCAAATCAGTATATATGGATCAGAATTTCCCAGAATAAAGGAGAAACATTTAAGTCACTCCATCAATCATGAGTAGATGTACTCGCCGTGAACATCCACTACAGATTTAATCCACAGGGCTGTTATTGGCATCGTTTTAATCTGCAAGTCGTACCAGCTGCAGTTAATCTGCAGAGAATAAATCTGAGCTGATTCTTTCAGCATCTATGTGCCAGATTATAATGTCAACCTCTACAAAAAAAGAAAAAAAATCCACCCGTTTCCCCGTCTTTGTCTCATTGGTTTTCATCATTTGAAGTTCTGTGAGCATCTGCTCCAGATCCCAGAGGGCGGAGAACACAGAGCAGAGAGGAACGGTTGATCTTTGGCTAAATGCAAGAAAGTGTATATTCATTTAGATTTTGGGACGGTCTGCTGTTGTGCTAGGAGTCAGGTTTCAGACTGGACATGAGCAGAATGAATAAATAAAAGTGAGGTTCCTGCATTTTAACAAAACGGAGCAGGTTCTAGTTCATGAATATGAATCGGCTTCAGAAGATTTAGTTTGTTAAGCTCCAGTTTCAAAGTTTAATAACATACAACAAGACATTTTGCTGTTTTTATATTTTCCTTTCCCCTAATAAAAAAAAACACTTATCTTTTTAATTTATAGTTTAGATCCATACATTTGAAAAATGTAAAGACTATTCAGCACCTCTGTGAACTTTTGCTTAACTTTAATAAGGAAATCTAACTGCTAGCTAGACAATACAGAAAATACTGAACCTTTACTTCAAATTGTATTGTTGTGAATTATGAAGGATATGATAAATATGAAAACTGATTTCTAAATATGACCGTTTTTGATTAGCAGCTTTAATTATGAACATTTTTTCCTCTTTTTTTTTTTTTTGCAAACACAGTTGTTGTGCATTTTGAGGTTGTCTTGTGTGCCCTCTAGTGGAATCCTCCTTGAATAAGTATTGAATCAGGCTGTAGGTTCACCCAGTTACCAATATATGCATTTGTGTAAATCACAGTCATGGAAGAGAGGAAGGACAGTCCAAAACAACAAAAATGGGTGAAGAAGTAAGTGTATGCAAGCAGTTTGGAGGAGGTTCATGGATGCAGTAAACCAGGATATGAAGATGATAGCAGGTGGATGATTCTGTGGTGACCCCTAAAGATAGCAGCCAAAAGATAAAACGGTCATGACAAAAACATCACTTTGTGCAAGGAAGCAGAAGCAGCAAATATACTGCTCCATGCATTTCACCTGCTATTGATTTAAACTGATCCTCTAAAAATGCAAATTTCTTCTGCATTTCTGGACAATAACCAATGAAGCATCAAGGTTCAAATCTTAAAAACATAATAACTTAGTATAATCAGATATTGTGTAGGATTTCTAAAAACTCTTTGATGTTAATGTTTGTTTAAGGAAATGCACCAAAGCACGTGCAAGTTGTTTCTGTAATAAAGGTGCAACAATTAATCAACTTAATCTGTGAATTAATTTATTTCCCCATGATCCAACTAGATTGGTCTGTTAGAAGCAAGTTACTAATCAAATTGACCTATACCATTATTAATGGTTTCACAATTAAATAAATTGATAGCATTTGAAATTGGAAAATACAATTTAGACTAAGGGACACATGTGATGGCAATTTAATGACACAAAAAAGCTAAATGACTCTGAAAAGCTAGTAAATCATTTAATGTATCGAGCCTTAGTTTCACTCACCTGAATGTCACCGTGGAAGAAGACAACATGCTTGTTAGGAGTCTTCCCACTCGAATGGGAGCCGCTGGAGTCGTCTGTGTCAGGCTGCAGCAGCAGCAGGTCGTTGACTCTGCTGGGATCACAGCCTGGAACTCCCCGCAGCCTCTGCAGCTTCTTCCCCAGGAGCTGGGAGGAGCTCATCCTCTCCGCCGACGTGACCACCTTCGCCACGGTTATGAGAGAAAGCCCTACCGCTACGGCTCTGGTGACTAGCATGTGACTCTAAAATAAACAGATGATTTGGCGTTTCCCCCTTTTTACTACGCAGTCCTTCATAATTCCGCGCTGCTGCTGTCGGTTAGCTAAATCCACGACGTATGGCACTTCCTGCTAGCAAAGATAGCACAGTTTTAACAACATGCTACATTAAAAAGGCTTATACTTATCGATGTATGTCGTTCTCAGGCTCTGTCCGTATAAAGTAATGTCTGTGTGGGGATAAATATGCACCATGTGTTTCGTTCTGACCATATTATGTCCACGAAGAGGCGCTGTTTGTTAAAAACACACTAAACCCCGGAACAGCGCACCCAAACAATCTTCTGCGCATGCGCACAGAGATTTCCATAAACCAGTAAGATAGTGCCCTTCAATCCACTTCCGGTTTTGATATAACGCTGTTAGTTGTGAGAAAAGTGATTATATTGATTTCATGCATATTGCATGGAATCATTTTATTTGTAAAGTTGGAAGAAACACAGAAAATGTATAATTAAACAACAATAGGTTATGTATATATGTACAGAAGTAAAAATACAAAGACGGAAGCTTACAAAGACCAAAATATATGGAGTGAGTCATCTTGCACTTCTTTCTCCACTTCAATTTTGGCTGAACTTAGAAAGTCGTGGGTGAAATCTGTCGTGAGAAAAACTCGTAACTATTTTGGGTCTACAATTGACTGCATCAAATGAAGTATACTATTGAAAAAGGGAAGCTAACTTGTCCTATCAAACACTGCAGTCTGTTAGCGCTGTCTTGACTTGTCCATACTGGCAAAAGCAGGTTATTGTAGGTTCTCCTCTGACCTGTTTCTGCAAAGTTCTTTACAACGTGGACTGTGAACCTGTTTGATAACTTAAGGATATTTACAAAACCAATTTAGAGTGCTGTGCAGAACATTTATATGAACCTCTGAGCCTTTGTTTGTAACAGCTGGAATACTCTGCAGAAAGGTAATCTTTACCCCAACAAAACTAACCACTTAATTCAGGTTTTAATTTAAAAATAAAAGTTATTACTAGAGTAATTTGTCATTTTTTTAATCTACTGCTGCTCACTAATGCATACAGCCCTACATCTATGCAATGCACAAATGCAAATAGTTTTTGTTGTTCTTTTAACACATTTTAATTGTATCTTTAAAATATATAACATTTGCAGACTCGTGTTTGTATCTTCCTCAGAAATGTTTATTTATGCTTACATGCTTTTTTTATTATTATTGTTCACTAGTACAAGCTGGCAGATTGGAGGAATTTTAGTAGGTTGCAGTAGAAATAGTAGGCTGCAAAATGTCAAAAACCTCTATGAAGACATATGTGTATATATATATATATATATATATATTCACTTGCAAAGCTTAAGCTCCAGAGTTTAAAGTCTTGAAGCCCCAGACTGCCATCTGTCATTTGAGTTTTGTTCCTGTTGTAGAGCATGAGTTCAAACACCTTAGGAAGACATCTGGTGGCGTGTCTCCTCAACATTTCTGAGGCGCGCAGGAAAGATCTGGTAGAAACTGTGGCCAGGGCTGCTTTGTACAACACTGAGGGTAAGCTTAGTGTCCTGACTTCACATATTTTCCTAAAATATTCAGAAGTTTGTGCCATTCTTTTTAAATACGAAATATTCTATATGTTTGAGATCATTTCCATTTGTACTTAGGTTTTCTTGATGATTCACCAGGTGTTAAGCGAGAGGGAACCACAGTGCTGAACATCTTCAATGATTATGACTACAACCGGTCTGTCATCACTATTGTTGCCTGTGTTGACTCAATCAGTAAGGATTTAAGTTTTTGTGCTGCACTGTTGCAAAACAGATTCTAATCTCCATTCCTCTTTGTTTTCTGCACTCATTGTATGAAACCTGAAATCTCTGAGATATTGTGAAATAATTTCATGTCTTTCAGGGGAGGCAGTTTTGTCTGCGTGTGTGAAGGCGTGCGGTCTGATTGACATGAGCGCTCACACCGGCGTTCATCCCTGTCTGGGTGCTGTTGACCTCATACCCATCTACCCTTTGGGAGAGGAGGTCGGAGTGGAGCATTGTGCTCAAGAAGCTCGGGGTGAGATCCTTTGTGTGTGAGTTTTAGTGAGCAATTAGCAGCAAGTGGAGTTATTGATCAGTTTCATTCTCTAAATTAGCCCTGCAGTGTCAAGTGTTTTTCTCTGTTTTGGGCAGAAAATTGTGTGGATTTCCATCCAGTGTGCAGCTTTTTTCTGTATTTGAAATTACTTTAAAAGCTTTTTCTCATTTGCTAATGGAAGTTGTATTTTTATGTTTTTAACCTTCACAGCAATTTCTTTTTTGCTAATAGTCAGTGTATCTAAAAAAAATAATAAAAAGATATATTAATGTATATATTCTGGCCTGTTTTATGTACCAGGATATGATAAAATAACATACTTTGACTCAAAACTTTGTGTCTTTTATAATATCATGAAAACATAGTAAGGGACCAGATGGGTCAGTTTATGGGAAATGAGTTTAATCTGGTAATCTTAGCAAAACCCTTCATTCTACTGCCTAACTAGCCACAAGAGATCTCAAGCTTGGGTCTCCCTGTGCCTGTCCCCAGCCCGGATAAAATACAGGGGAAGGCCATCCGTTGTAAAACTCTCTGCCAAACCACCTGTGCAAATCAGTGAAAGCGGATTTGCTGTGGCGACCCCTGAAGGAGCAACAACAAATACATATCGAATTGCAAGCTAAATTAATGGGCAAAAGTGTAGGTAGGTTGCTTGGTTACTATAAAAAAATAAAAATATTTTTTTTCTAAAATAAATAAATGCTTATTTAATAAAAGTATTAAAACAAACAAAATTAATAATTCAAAATAGCAATTTAAGCAATGAAAAACACAAGGATCTAAGGCATAGGGTTAAGCACGGTGGTGGAGGGGTGATGCTTTGGGCTTGTTTTGAAGTTGCCTGACTTGGACATGTTAGAATAATTTTGTCAGTTACAAACTCAAAGGAAAAGCGGAGTAATTTGGAGTCTAATATTTGATCACGAGTTTGTGAGTTTAGGTTTGGCTTAAACATCAGAACCACTAGATTAAAGGGGATGTTGCTGTTCCCCTGTAAAAGTCTGAAACTCTCCTTGATGAAAAGGTTGTGAAAGGATTTTTATTTGAATTGTGCAAACAGCAATAAACTCTGAAAAGCTTAGAATAGCAATATGTTTTAGAAAAATGTTAATGGATTAATAATAGGCAAAAATAAAGTTAAATTATGGCTGCTAAGGAAGGGTTCTAACTAATTAGGAGGTGTAAATACTGATTCACGCCCTATTTCTGGATGGAGGTGTATGAGGTTTTTGAGTGTAGATTATTTTTTTATACAATCACACACAAGAAACAGCAGGCTTTTATGTTTTGTGTGTTTTTTTGTGTTTCTGGAAGGAATCTAGCTGTTAATGACGTGATGCTCATTTTTTCCTCCGTGCTGTTGATGAGTCTCACACTCTACCAGTTGACTTGGCAGCGACTTGTCCTGCTGATAATGAGCAGGCGCACAGCACGTGTCCGATGGTGTGCTAATTCACTTTTGTGTGGTTGTGTAACGTTAATAGAAAAGTGCATGCCGCTGTATGCGCACATGCATGTGACAACTTGTCCACGCGTCCCCTAATTTTCCATCCGTCTGACCGACGCCCCCCTCAGGTGTGCTTATTCTCCCGTGTTTGTGTAAAGTGTGCGTCTGCTGTCAGCTGAAATATATCTGTGCTCGTTTCTTGTTGCTCAGCTGTGGCTCAGGGACTCACAGAGAGGGTCCAGGGAGCCAGTGCCTTTCTGTTCGGCTGGGCAGACTCCCGTTTGCAGCGGGGGCTGGCACAAAGGAGAAAGGAGATGGGTTGGTTTAAGAAGACACCTGACATGAAGGCTGTCCGGCCTGACGTGGGTCCACAACCACAGAAACGATACGGCCTCACAGGTGAGACAGCCCGCCTATAGCTAGCTAAAATGGAGGAATGTGCAGGTACAATAGAAATAGATCAAATGTTATATCCCAACTGGCAGATTTTATTTAAATAAGAGAAAAAAAATTGTCCTATTTAAATTCTAGTTATGAAGACATGTTTTTTTTCTTAAATTAAGAATATTTTGTTACTGAAAAACTTTTCTTTCAAACAGAAAATTAGGCATTTTTTTCAACAAACATATTTTAGTTTCTTAAAATTCAAGTTTCTGCAGTGAACATTTTATAAACAAATGTTTACTTTTTTTTGCATTTATGTTTGTATTGCAAATTCTAATGTCTCCCTATTTTTTGTTTGTTGTGTAGTTAAACCTTGAATAACCTGCCAAGCTTTTCCTAAACTTTCTTTGTAGTTTTTGAAAGTAAGAAACTAAAAGTGTTACCTGAGGAAGAGGTACAGCAAATTTAGGTGGAGGGGACTTCCTTCAACCATTCAAACCAGTTACTAGTACAAGATACAAAGAAACAAAATTTAAAAAGCAGCTTTATTAAAATACCACCCTGATAATATTTGGTCTATTTTATTCAATTCTTTCCAGTGGTCTTTTATTATGATTATACTGTTTTTAACCAAAATTCAAAAACCTGAGCCTTGCCTCTGAGTTGTGGGCGGGACTATTGGTGCAGAGTAAGCCTGCCCCTACTTCCCATCATCCATCTTTTTACACTATCTTGCATTTTTGCTTTCTTCAATTTTCGTAACACGTCACATACAAACGTCGTCTGACTCATCTGCAGGTGTTGGAGCCAGCCCGTACGTAATGAACTGCAACGTCACCATTGACACTCAGGACATCTCTGTGGGTCGCAGCATCGCCACAGCCATCAGGGAGTCCACCCCCGGGGGCCTCCCTGGTGTTCAGGTTCTGGCTTTACCACACGAGGGAACTGTTGAAATCGCTTGTAATGTGGAAAGCGTGAAGGGGGACCCCCCCTGCCACCTGGCAGCTGAACCTTGGCCATCGTTCACCATAGACGGACAGAAATACTGTCACCCGCCGGCATCTCTCATCACAGCCAGGGTAGCAGAGCTAGCAGGAAGGCAGGGGGTCGGCTTAAAGGGCACGGCTCTGGTTGGGTTCACCCCCCATGAGTGCAGGAGCTTAGCAGAGTTTGCTTTATCGCAAGGAATTGCAGAATTTTGGAAGGAGCAGCGCAGGATTCGCATGTAAAAGGAATATTTTTGTCAAACCTGTGAAATGCAATAAAGTAAGGCTATATCTTTGAGTGATGAGATGGATATTTGATCTCCTAGAGCTAATACTTTTAGTGTTTTTAATTGAAGTAAATCTTTCTTACATAACCAGTCATTATTCGTCTAAATCCTTATGTAACAACATTTTACAACAGAAAAAATATACCTGAGTGTAGATAGATTAAACTAACTAATTTCATTCTCAGGAAAATCTTTCTTTTAATATCATCTTCTGAGGGTTTTGTGCCAATATACTGTTACACCATAAACAAAAAAATCTCATATTAAAGTTGCAAACTGCCATACAGTGTTTGTTTGTGTTTTTTCTCTTGTGATCACCTGCATTATTTATGTTTCTGTAGTCTGGAATAATTGAATGACGTCTCATCGGGGGATGTCTCTCTTCTTCAGCAAACATATTCAGGCTTATTGGAAAAGACAAGGGTGGCACGGTGGAGCAGTGGTTAGCACTGTGGCCTCAATATGGATGGTTCAAGTTGAGCTGCATATCTTCTTTGCCCTGTAACATGTATTCTTTTAGTTTCACATGACATTACAGTGCTCAGGTTTGCACTTTATGGCTTTAAAAGTTTTCTCTCTTCATAATCACTTATCGAATTGTTGTGTAACACCCTAGTGATACAAAATTACTTACAAGCCTAATACATCATGATGGACTAAAATCATTAAACACTGAATAAAACCAAAACATCAACTCTTGTTTCCCTTTAATTGGGAAGCAAATACTTGTTTTTTAGCCTATTCAGTCACACCTGCATATGCTAGGATCATTTCTGATTCAAAGCTGATGTTGTCAATATCAGGAAGCTGTAACTGCTATAAAATCTATTAAAAAATTACAAAAAACGGATGTTTTTTAAAATGGTTTTACCCAAACAGAATATGTTTTCATCATCTTTACTTCATGTTTAACGCATGATTTGATTTTTTTCCCATTTTAATTTCATTCAAAAGCATTATCTTTTACAATGGTATACAAATATCTCTTAATGTTTCAAATGAAACATGTCGCTAACTACTAATTTTCCTCAGTAAATTATGTTTTTTAGCCAAACTTTTACACATAACACTGTAACACTTTTGGTAAAATGCAAAACAATTTAGATAATAGGTATAACATTTTAGAGCATTTTATTCCTCATATTTTTATTAATTCTGTCAAAATTGTGTGAAACCCACTTTAATCTAAATGTTAACTCACTGAAAGATTTGAGGATTTATTGGTAAATTCAAACATTTTCCTCTCAGAGCAGAATGGTTTGTCCCACTAAAGTATTCTCAGAAGTGGAATTTAAAACAGAACTTTTCCTGTGGACATTATGTGTCATTTCCTGTTTTGGAGCCAACAACCTTTGTGCTTCCTGATGAGCCTCTGATGATGAGACTTTTCCCATCGTTATCCCATCAGCTTGACTGTGTGGGAGAGTCACCATCTGCTCCAGGAGCAGCTTGTTTTTAACACAGACTGAAGCTCACAGAAAAATCTACAAGTTCAGTTCAGCTTTATGAGAAAATTTGAAGAAGAATTTGGAAGCACAGGTTAAGATTGTTATTCACAGGATTAACCATTAGGATCTGGCTTAAAAATACACCAACCTCATTGGATTCTTTTAATCATTCTCAAAGAAGGAGATTAAATAAATGACCATCTACAAAATTAGGCATTCTCACTTTTTTTTAACTGTATCGGTCTGCTGTAAATCCTGAGAACATGCCAGAGACGTGTGGGAGTCCGGAATGCTGATGAAACATTCGGCATTCCGGATGTTCCCACTGTGTTTCAACACCACCTGCTGTATTTCGAATAACTGCTTTTCACTTCCCGCCCTACATCCCTGACATTTCCACTTCTGCCTGCCTGGATTTAGTGTCTTATTCCAGGCATTAACTGGAAAACCTAATCAACTTCCAAGTTGTCATGGTTACTCGTCATAACATATTAAAAAGTTGCTGCAGATTTGCCAGCAATATTTCCTCTAGGATGTGCAGCATCCACAGCAAAATCTTCAAAGAAAAATAAATAGATAAAAAATGAATTTAATTTTGACATAAATTTAAACGAGAATATTATAACGTCTTATGTTATATGAAATTTGCATCCATTTCACATATAGTCTACATCACCTACATTATGGGCTCTAATCTGTTAATCTCTTTGTACAAGGAGATTAAAAATTGAGCTGTCTTCTGGTTTCCCGGCATCACCGTCCAAGTTTGGCACTCTTTCTGGGAGATGGATGGAAGAACTCTTTACGCAAGAAAACTGCATCATTTATAAACGCACGTGCCCGTCTCTGGAGAAGTATGTCATGCATCTCCCTCTTTTGTGCTCCTTCTCTCCGCTATCTTGTCTCTCATTCACAGACATACATGCGCCTTCACTCTATAGTTTGAGCACATACACTTTAGTACACTCAGCCTGCGAGGCGTGGGAGCATCAAGGCCTAATGTAGGTCACGGCGTTGGCCCAGAGGTATCCTGCTCTCCTCAGTCACTCAGACATATTTATGCACTTTTTTTTAAATACACAACAGCAAAACTGATAAAATCTTTTTCTACTATCAAATAATTTAGTTTTAAGTTCCCTAAAACCTATTAGCTTTGTAATTCCTTTTTCAATATAGCTGCAACACAACGGCCATAACCACCTATTATTAAATTATGGCAGATCCCATGGAAGATCACCACCTTATTACCCATTTAATTTAATCCCTTAATTCAATTTGTCCTGTGGGATCAATGGGAGTCTTGTGGAATCTGAGCGCTTGAACCAAACCCTCATCTTTTATTTGTAGTTTCTATAGCACGAATCTGTGCATTTTGCTGGAATAAAGACGCATTTTGAACCGCACTGCTGCAAATTTCAGCGCATCTTTGCTGCAGAGGCGCCGTAAGATGCCTTTGATTTGAGTTAACGTGACAGCGCATCATCCGGGAGACGACTCTCCATAGAACGGAACAGAAATGGAGCTTATTTCTCTGCGCTCTTCAGCCTTTCTATAAATATTCCAAAGCTCTATGTTCTCAGTCTCTCTCCTCTTCTTCTTCTTTTTTTTCCTTTTTCTGTTTTTTCTCTGTTCCCACCCTCCCTCCCTCCCTGTTTCTCTCTTCTTTTCCCTTTTTGTCCATTTTTTTCCATGCACAGTGCCTCCCACGTCTCCCTCCATCCCTCGGCCTCTCTGTCATGTGATGTAAAGAAATGTGTGTTTTGTTGGTTTGCAATAAAACTGTCTCATATTTTACAGTGGTGAAATTATAGATTCAATGTTTTCCTCTTTTAATTTCTTGCAGGAATATTTGATGATGCTGCAAACTCATCACATATTGCAGTCAACCAATCCCATCCATCAACCTACTAAATGGCTAATCATGGATTTGAAATATTTGTCTTTAATTTCTAATCTGCATCCTACCTAACCTATCAGTGCGAGGAGTAAGCATGCCACCTATGAAGTCAGCAGTCCCCAACCCCCACCCTGACACATGTTCAACATCCTCTGGGCACGGGCGGCACAGAGCACCGAGACACAGCTGAGAATTAAAGAGAGAGAGCGCTCAGTGAAGTGGAAATTTGTGTGAGCATCAGAAAAGGACAGAAATAGAGCGATAAAGCAGTGAATTAAGCAGAGGCAGGCAGAGAGGGGGGAGGAGGAGAAATGGAGACGGTCTTTGAGTGAGGCGGAGATGCTGCGTGCAGGAGAGATCCTCTCGGGGCTGAGAGCCTCCGTCTTGTTTTGTGGACGTGGATTTGCTCCCATCTGAGCCTTGGTGGAATTCGTTGCACATCTGCAGACGGAGGATGGGACTGTGGCTGGTCGTGAGGATCCATCTTGGCCTGCGATTTCTGCATCCTTCCCTGTGAGGATGGCTGGAACGGCACTGACCCAGATTGTGGAATCGTGGTTGTTTGCCGAGCTCCGCTCCTCCTCCGATCTGCCAATGTGAAGGTGTGTGATGGATCCCTGCAGAGACCTCTCAGCCTGCTGACTCTGCTGATATTTGTCTCCACGGATACACAGGGTAAGGATGCAGCACTGTGACCTGCACGCTCAGATGTTGTTTTTTTTGTCACACGCATGCTGCTTGTTTATCAAGACACACGAGATGTTTCTCACAGTCATAGCAGACGGAATATGAACTGGGTGCCATGTTGAATGCAAGCACCATGCACAGTGACTATTTATATATAATGTATGGCCTGGGGTTATCATTGTGTGCAACAAGTCAGTGTGTTCCTCTAAAGTAATGCTAAAGCAGGCTAAGATAGAGTAGACCTGGATAAATAATTCAAGTCTCTTGGTTTGTGAAAGCTCTTCCTCTTTATGCGGAGTAAAGAAGAAAATGCTTCTGATGACCTAGAGTCTGATCAACACATATCTGAATTACGTCTTTTCATATGGTGGGAGATGAAGGGGAAAATAGAAACACGTTCATATGAGTGATGGCTGACTTTAGTCGTAATAAGTTTTATTTTTTCAACCAGTGAGCTCTTCCCATTTATGTTATTTAACCACAAGAATAACCTCACACAGCATTTAATCTTAATTATCTTTAGTAAAATATTTTAAAGATTTTTAGAAACATTTAATTAATGAATTTAAAATTTTTGTTTTGCTCCAGTTTTATGTTTTTGATTATTCTTTCATACTTTTGTGGTAAACTTTCCAGTGGGATCAAATCAGATAAACTGTGCTAAAAAACAATACTCTTAAGAACTCACTTTGTTGTCTTTTGTCTTTAACTTTTTTCCATATTTTTTAATTGTCTTTTAAAGCAAAGTTGTATAATATTTGTTAGATATACAAAATGAACTTTTGTTTATGGTGTTTTAGGACATAAACTTTGTTTTAAAGTTGGAGGAATGAACAATTTTCCAGAATATTTTTGTAGGGTGGGTCACAATTATTAGATTATTATTGTTTTTTTTATATCATGCTGTCCTGATTAATCTCAGTCTATTTCCATTAGTATGTTTTACTGCAACAACACGACTGTTTTTGTCATTCTGATGCTGAATGAGTCATGATCAGCTCCTCCCCGGGAACAGGGTGTCAGTCCATCACGGAGAAACACAAAACAAACAAGAGTGGACGTTCATCTGTCTTTTTTTAGACCAAAAAAACGGCTTGTTTTGGTGATAATGGGAGGAGAGAATGAACTTACAGAGAAAGATAAAGACTGCACAGATTTCACACAGAGAATTTGCATACAAAAAATGCTGCTAAAGAAAGAATGACTAGGAAATATCAATATTAGATTATTTTTTATCAGTATATCAAAAACAGACGGTGCAAAAACTCATAATTTAATCAATATTTGATGATACTACCTTTTGCTTTCAAACCAGCATCAATTCTTCTAGGTACTTGTGCACCAAGACAGTGATTCTGGATTATTCTCAGCTGTGTTATCAGACAATTATACCAAGTAGATGCAAATGAGCATTAATGTCACACAGAAGTTGAAACCCAGTCATGAACTGAAACTACTACCATGGAGAGGTTGTGAAAGACAGTGGCAGGATTGAACAAAGCAAGTTCTACTGCATCAGAAAGACCTCTCACAGACAAAGATTTCAAAGGCAGACTGAAGTTTCATGATGACATGACCAAGATTTATGAAAAAACAAGCAAAACTGAGGATTGTAGGTGCTGTGGTCGGCCAAGTTGTGCAGCAGATAAAAGTAGCGGGTCAGAACTGATAGGTACACCCATCAACTCACATCTATGTCCAGAGAACTGTGCTGCCAAAAAGCCAAACCTCTGATTAGGAAACAAGGTCAAGCGACTCAAGTACGCATGAGAACATAGGAACTGGGGGGTAGAAATGGCAGCAGGTGCTCTGGGCTCAATGTTTGACGTAAGTAGAAGACAGTTTGTTGGATGATTGGCTGGAGAACGGTACAATAATGAGTGTAATTCCATTAGGGAGGTCTGAGAAAAATGTATTTGCTAACACAATATTCAGCATTGTTGCTGACTCCAGTAAGGAATAATTGGTGAATGGATCTCGAGGCCTAGTGAGATCTTGTAGGAGTGGGGCTAGTTGTGAATGAAAGTGAGTTTGACAGCGTGGGAAAACAGAGATGACAGCAGCCAAGAGTCCAAGTCCCTCAGATGTGAGGATGTAGAAGCTTCATGCTAGAAATGACTAAATAGCTTCATATATCACTTCTTTAAGGTTACTAATCTACCAAAACTCTGAAGCTAAGTCCACGCCGCCTTTGGCCACGTCCCAAGACAAGTCTATGTAAATGCATGTTCTGGACTTCTGCGTTTAAAACATATATTTAAAACTTTTGCATTCATGTGTTGCTACGGAAGATTCTATAACCATTTTCTGGCTCTATGTACAAAAAAGTTAAACTGGGTTGAACTTGTGGCACCTGTCTGACCACCCACCTATTCCCAATAGTTTTAGTGAAAAATTAAGATAGGATAGAAGCTTTAATAATACAGAAGGAAATTCAAAAGTGGCCATCTGCTTCCATTCACCACACAATACAATTAACAATTAAAAGAAAGCAATAAAAACACTAAAAATCAATTTGTTATAAAATAGTAAACATTCTAATTAAAATATAATAAATCTATAATATAGCAAAATTTAAAGCAATAAAACATTCAAAAATTAAATGTATTGAGGTATCTCTCTACTTTTGATGATAAAACGGCAGATTTTTATGATAAAGGGGGAACTGGATTGAATGACATTTTCATAGAAAATCTGTCTAAAGATTGTTCTTTAAACAGAAAACAGATACTATCTGTCTTGAAGACCGTTTCCTCAGAATAAGACCCATGAAAATATTCATATTATTGACCTAAAATGTTAAGAACTTAAAACAGATATTTGCATTTATTTTTCAGAAAGCATGGAAAAAAATAACAAATTCACTTTGTCCATGTAGCTTCCATTGAAGATCTTTAATTTCTCGCTATTCCTCTTATAAAAGTGCAAACTGTACATAAAAGATATAAATAGTGACTTCCAGGTTGAAGCATGCTTTTAAATAAAAGCTAGACCTGTATAACAAGTGGTTATCTTGACTCAGGTATAAATTACTGACCAATATGTGATTTATTTTTCAAACTTAATGCT
Source organism: Oryzias melastigma (assembly GCF_002922805.2). Classification (NCBI taxonomy): domain Eukaryota; kingdom Metazoa; phylum Chordata; class Actinopteri; order Beloniformes; family Adrianichthyidae; genus Oryzias; species Oryzias melastigma. The sequence goes on along the minus strand of NC_050532.1, from coordinate 11,133,862 downwards.
TTAATTTTGCAGTTCATATTAAAGTTACAGAAACAAAACATTTTACTTAAGAGAGTAGAGACTGTTGAACTCCCAGATCAAAAATGTCCAGTTTGGAGATAATCACAAATCGTCTCAAATGATCTCAAATCAAACCAATGCTTTAAATGATCACACACTTTTTGACAGTTTTCAAAGCCATTGTTGTAAATATCACAATAAGGGATACGTTTGTGAGTGGACTCTAAAGTAGTTCTCTTTTTTAAATATAGAAATGGTCTAATAACATCTTTGAATGTATCATTAAGATGACTTTAGTTTTATTTAAATAACAAAACATGTGGAAGTTTAAACATCATTTTTATTCAAAGGTTAATTGCTGTCAAATCTATATAGAGGTCCCTCAGTATATTGTGTTGTTCTTCAGTTTATTGTTTACATCCTTTCTTGACCTTTTTCTACAGCGTACTGTTCTGTGTCCTGATTGGCTGTTGACCTTGTTATTGTTAATCTACTGTTCAGAATGTGTTAAGTTTGTCACATTTGCATTAATCTTCTATCGCAATTTTAATTCTGTAAAATTAGACTTATTTTTCCATGAAGGTTTGAACTTTAAAAGTTTAAAAAAGAGAGAAAAGTGTGAAAACGTTTGTGTCTGTTAGAGAATAGTGTATAATTCATCAATTTGCATGTGGGTCTCAGAGTTGCTAAACGCCATGATGAGTTTTGTGCAGCATCAATGACGTCTCATCATTTGGTCCCACAGTTTCTAGGATCACCAGGTTAACGTCTGGTCATAATCGGCAGCACGGGGGCTGGGGGGTGACTGGAGGGTGGCAGTCTGAAATCGGCCCATCATCAGATAATTTTATTGTTTCTTTAAGATTATTAATGGCCTAATTCTGTTGGTAAGGTATAAAAATGTGATTATAGGTTATGAACCAGATAATGGTAAGGTAGAGCTGGGATTATTTAAATTCACTCCCTTTCACTCCCTTTCATACAATCTATAATTTGCTGCCTAGTTATCCAATGTATCTTTGCACACTTGTAAATCTCGGTTGATTCATGCATTATTCTTGTCTTGATTGCTAGAATAAATCATTTTAAATCAAATCAAGATTTTGGGGACCTTTGACTCTCTCCTATCAGTCAATTATTGTGCTGCTGCCTTCCTGTCACTGGACCGCCACAGATCGACCTCCAAATGTACCTGGGGGGCCACTGACAGAAGCCAAAAAATCATCCGTTTGCCATCAAGTATGGATTAATTTTTTTTGAAAATCACTGCAGGTACTGCACAACAATTTACCCGAATTTGCCAAAAAAGGTCTGTATTGGTCGCCGTGCGGATGCATTATGGGATATGTGACTATAGTCTAATCCTACTATGCGTATTTCCTTTATCACGGATTGTTTTTAGAACGTAACCCCCACGATAAACGAGGGAGCACTGCACTATTACACAGAAGAAAACTCATATTTCTTGTTGTTATGGCATAAGTAAACACAATGATAGAATGTGTATCGGTAATATTAGCTGGATCACAAGTTTATAACAGAACCACTTTGCAGGTTAACTGTTCATTGGGGAAGTTGAGTGGGTATGCATTTTCTATTTATATTTATCTCATGTTTGCCTGTTTAATATCATATTTTAAACATTACTACAATCCCTTTGTCTCGACATTATGGATATATGGAGGGAAAAACTCAAAGAGTGAACAGAGAAGTGATTCAAGACAGTGACGAGGCAAATGTGGCAGCTGTGAATTACTGTGACTAAACTAAAAATGAACAATTAGGCTCTGTCCCTGATGGCATCAACGTCCACACAGACTCAACTGCCACACTGATTACTGCACCTACACTCAGCTTTCAAGGGGGGTTGTTACATTTTATTATTTGGTTTAAGCTTCACTTTCAGAATCACACTAGTATGCCATCCTAAAATGTAAACACTAAAGCAGGAAGACTGTAAAGAGCAAATATTGAGAGGCGATTGCTTTGGTGGCTGACCTCATGGTTTTTGGAGTGGAAAGGCAGTAGCTCTGGGCTAGTGGGGAAGCATTGTCTTCATGTTTGATAATGCATCTGATTGGGGTCCTAGATCACGGAATTATGCGGCCACATGAAAGGGGTCAGCTGCAGCCTAAAGGTTGAAAGTTTCTGAGAAAAAAGAAAATAACTTTAGAAAATTGAGGAGCAACCAGGATTTCTGAAAGAAAGTAAGGTACAAATAGCATAAGTTACAACTAAATCAATATATGAGGCAATAATTCACTTAAATTGTGCTATTTTGGTTGTTTTTCTCCACAGCAAAAAAACAGAACCAAAAAAGTTGGTCCTACAATACATAGAAAAATAGCTTTTGGCTTTACGTTGTGCTCCCCTCACTGAGATATAAGAAAGTAACTATTATCCTTTGAAGGTATAAAGCAAAGCTTTAAGACTTGCTGTGAATTTGGCAGTGAACTTCACAGTAAAGCTCAGTAAATCCCTCCGCCTGCAGTCTCCTCCACAATTTCAGCTCTCAGGAAGAAAGCTAAAAAAAAAAAAAAGCAAAAATCATAAGGTGCACGGTGTTCACAGCTTTTAGGCGCTAAATGCTGACTGTGAGCTGTCAGATCAAAACAAGAATTGTGCCAAAAGCAAAGTGATAGTATGATTGTCGTGTTCAGTAAAATAGCACCTCTGAGTATTCTGCAGGTTCCCTTCAAGACTCCAAGCAGCTAAGGTTCTAACATATATTGATTATTTTGTGTAAGAAATCAATAATAACTTTAATTAACACACCTGCAAGTCACTTTAGCATTTTCAGGAAATTCTGTTGCATAAATTCAATATTTCAAGTGTTGTTGGGATTCAAGAGACGGTCAAACACAAGTTACCAGGTACTGTTGGTATTAATAAAGTGATATATATTCATCAAATTACTGTCTTCAAGTTTATTTGCTTTTTTAATAAAGTCAAAAACAGAAAAACTGCTGGTAAAATCATTGAAAGGACGTACAAAAAATAAAAAAATAGCAGCAATAAAAATAATTTTCTGTGTCTTCCTATTTGCAGCTGAGGTGTGAACATTAAAGAGTTGAAGCCTTTGCAGCATCAAGGGCGCACGGAAAATATCGCAGCTAAAAATATCTCAGCCCAAAACTATTTGTGGAATGAAAGAAGAGAAGGATGCATAAAATCTGCATGTTTAGCTGATAAATTAAAACCCTCATAAATGTTGTCCTGGATTAGACGGATTCGTGACTGGCAGTTAATTCATTCCCAGCACTGAAGTTTGATGGGCTTTCTGGACGTAATTGCAAATATACAGAGTCCTTTCCAGTTTTTCAAAGCTACAAATGTGCATCTTGCTGGATGCTGCTAGTGTCAGTAATAAACAAAACAAAGTCAAAGTCATGGCCTTTTAAGTGAAGTGACTAAATTCTTGTGGGTTTTTTTGTAAAAAAATTTTGCAACAAAAGAATTCTCAAAAAATCAAATAGTTTTTAATATTAAATTTGGACTTAAAATATGCAATAATGAAAAAAGATGTGATTAAGTAGTTATAAGCATTTTTTTTACATTGTAGGTCATGTACAGGGCAAAATACCAAATACCAAAATACTTGATTAATTTAATTTAATTTTAGTATAATTGTTTAAAAATTGGATTCTTCTTTTTTTAATCATAATCAGCAGATATACTGTCACATGTGTTGACAAAGCATGAGACAGAAACCAATATTTATGTTTATAAAAAACATTTTTTTTTACCTAACTAGAGATTTCAAATGATAAAAAAACAATTAATTTTCACGATCACATTTATCATTCCTTTACAACAGAGTATTAAGGTCAGTTTACAAACTTTTCTTTTAATTTAAGAGAAAAAAATATATAATATTACTTTTTTTGTTGGCCCTAAAACTCTGTTTTATTTCTTTAATAAAAGTGGAGGAAATTCTTTTCTTGCTGGTAAAAAATAGAAATACATTTGATGAATGATTGTAGAGTTTTTCCAAGTTGAAATTGATTTTATTCAGGTTCAGTTTTCAAACCTAAATCACAGATTACCTGTCAAACTTGATAAATCGGGTCATAATGCATAAAAAGGCCCGCGTACCTTTTAACACTGTGAGTAATGTGGTCTGTTGTGCTGCAGGCTTTGTGTTTCCAGTATAATGCACATATTTTCAGTTAATAGAGCATTATTAAACCAGTGCTTCCATACAGAACACATAGCTGGTTGATATCTCAATCCACAAAGCCAAGAAATGATTCATGAGAAATGATGGGGAATTGATCGCAAATTTGCCATCTACAGTGAATATAAGTACATACAGCAACTGAAAAAGCTGCCGTATAATGTAGTCGTACTAATATAATCGTGAGGGGAATATAAACTTAAATTTAATTGCAACCATTTGGCAAGAAAGTTATAAAAAAAGCCTTAAAACAGGTGGGCGGAGACTAAGAATTCACCTTTCTTTTTAGAAACATGTACAAATAATAAACTGTTTTTATATTTAATCATTAATTCAAAGCAACATTTAGAGTCTGTCACTGAGTTATTGGTCACTGGTTGTTTTCTGCTCAGTTCCAAAAGACACTTTAGTTTCCTGATGTGTGCTGAGTAACATGAGCGCTCGGCCTGATGGTCCTGCTGTTTATTCCGAGCAGCTCAAAGAGTCACAAGATCAGGCTAAAGGCTGCATCAGCAGGATTGTGATTTCAGGGAAAAACACGCATACCCTTGATCTCCAGGGGGCAAAATCTCCCCGGCTGTGCTCCAAATTCACTCCAACGTCAATGCCTCGGGGTGAGCTGCTGTCTTGATTATACCAAATTAGCCTTCCACCCACCCAAAAGGAAGACACGTAATTATCCAATTTAAGCTAAG
>NC_050532.1:11125866-11128915 GCF_002922805.2 Oryzias melastigma | reverse complement strand
ACAGTGACCAGGATGAAAGAAAATGACAGCGTATGTCGTCCTATTGGTAATTAAAGTTTAAGTTCCTGCAGAATCACAGATGGTTCAGATAAAACACAGTTTAGACTAACAGACTGATTACTCAACAAAATCTTTTACTTTTACACGTAATCAGTCATAAAATGTCATGTTTTCTTGTTTGACTGCTGCTGAATTTAAAGCAAATAAACCAGACCAGGTTAAATGAGAAAATAAAAATGTTTGAAATCAAAGCCAGTGAGAAGCCAACCTTTTAACATTTTAACCACCTAATTGTGTTTGTTTGTGTTGTTCAGCCTTCAGTTGAAATGACAGAAACTGCAACCTTTGAGAATGAAAACATTTCCCCCCAAACCACATCTGGGTAAAAAGAAAACCCTGTTGCACAAGTCAAGTCTCAATCTTAAAACTTCTAGGTTTAATTTTTTTGTTTTTCAATTCAACCTTTATTTTACCAGATCTCTTATTGAAGGGAGACCTGGGAGAACTGAAGCTTCATAAACTACTTTGAAGCAACATGTCAGGACACAATGGTGGTCAGCTGGTGTTTCTGCATTCCCACAAACGATACAACAGTAAAGAGACTTTTTTCTGTTTTAAGATGTCCTGGAGCTAAAAAACAAAACAAATGAACATTGTTCACAAGTGCCTATCTCAACCCTTTTATACCAAATGTCACCAATTCTCAACTCACTATTAAATCCAGGATTCCAATTAGCATCACCTTGAAAGAAAAAAAAAACAATGAAGAATGATTTTTTTATATATAGTTGGAAATAAAGTCAGACATGAAGGGGTTAACTTTGGGGTGTCAAAGTCAGTCAGTGACAGGTTGGTTGGAAAACATGTTGGGTTAACTCTATGCATGTGATGTTTTCTCCAGCTTCACAGGTTCATGGGTTCTCCTTGGTATGACGGATAGTGTGTATACTGTAGGCTGGCGACCTGTTCAGGGTTCACCCCGCCTTTGTCCATCAGTAGCCAGGTTAGGCAACCCCATGACCCCAAAAGGGATCAATGTCTTGAGTGGTTTATTTATGGAAAAACACCATCACATAGTAGGAAAACCGGACCCAGCAAAACTCTGTGTTTAAGTAGATTCATGTTACAAGAAAAAGCAAGAAAAATATACATAAATGTAGCTATTGTTTCTCTTGAAAGAGCTATTTATTGTACAAATACATACAGTAATGTTCTGTTGAAACCAGTACTGTGAGGCCAGAGAGTATTAAACAGTAACACCAGTTAAAGATGTAATTTACTGGTAAGACAAAAACTTATTTATTTATTTATGGACTAAACGTTGCTCTCTGGGATCAGAAAATCATAATTTCTCTCAGAGTTATTCAAAGATGACTCAAGTTAAACTTTAAACTTTAAACTTTTGCTCATCCCAGTGGTTTCATTAGACAGCCGAATGAGTCCAGATGCCACGACTCAAAGTCAAGACATCATCACATAGAAGAACCTCCATCGACCATTTGCAATTGTTTTATCTACAGTCAAACTTTATCTTTACTCGCCTCATCCTAAGTTCTGCCCAAAGACTTACAACTTTGGACTGAAGAAAATAAATATCTTTGAGAACGATGAAGTTTTCATCTTTATGGAGCACAATGTTGATTTATTGGGTGTCACTGGCACGATTCTCTTTATTGTGAGTCTTGCTTAGATAAATGGTTGAAACACTTTAATGAAGACACTGGCTTGTGTTTATAACTGCTGCTTTTGTATTCAGCTGTTGCTTAAAGAACTGCATGTCACTGCGTATCCCACCAAAGGGCTCTGAGAGCACAAGGACCTTCATTTACAGTAGCTAGTCTCTGCATTGATGCAATGCGTTTGTGTTTTTAAAGTTTTGTGAACCAAAGCATGTATTCCCCAATTGATCCAGTAGAAATCCCCACAATAGGAGTTCAGGAGTTTAAGAAGAGCATTTTCTGCTGTTGACTGTATGACAAGAGATGAATTCACTGACTTTACAAACCATCCTTTCTGTCAAATCTTCCATTCTGAGCTCTTGCTTTGCACAAGCACTAACATAGAAATGGAAATCCTACCATTTTGGTCACATTTTAAAGCCACTTTTCACTAATTATAGTGTAAAACACTAATTATAGTGTTTTTTATGTAAACTTTTTCACAATATTGATTTTTCCCCAAAAAACTAGGAGGTTAAGTAAGAAGACAAAACATTATAAGAAATGATGAAAATGAAAGAACTCCATCTATTGGCCATTTGTTGAAAAACACAATTTAGTCTTTTTTTTAAATTATTGAATGTATTTTAAATGTAAGAGTGGAAATAGTTCAAATAAATATTATAATAATTAAAAAGGTTATTTTTGAATTTCACATTGCTTATGTAGGCTTAAGCTAAAAAACACACTATTTTTACACTGACTTTTTACATTGTTTATGAACTTTCATTTTTACAGTTCTCTCAAAAAGCGTTACACATTATTATGTATTTATTAGTAATTTGTTTATGTGACTCATAAAGCAAATATATTGTTTTTCTGTGTTCTTTAGAAACCAGAACACTTGTCTTTATGATCTATTTTTTTCTAAATTTTTAAATTTATGTTTCAGTTTATGTAGTGTTGCAGATTTATCTAGCAAAATTGCATTTTTATGTGTCAGCATTAAGCTGATGAAAGATTTTATTATCTTACATGTGTATGCAGGTTTTTCCACGAGTAATTTTAGACTTTTAAAGTTTTTTATTTAAATTTATTTTAAGGTTGACATAAAAACAAGTAATTTACAATGTGGAATTTTATTTTATTTTATTTTATTTTTGCTGTTTTGTTCCCTGAAAATGTGTGTTTCAAAAATCTTTTACTCCAATATGCAACTTTTCTGTAATGAGTTTGTAATAACATACATTTACCACAAGATGGCAGTGTTTCTGCATTGAAGGAGCGATTTACACTGTTTATCTTAATTTGATTTTGTGTGTAGCAACATTGCCCTTTATCAGTATTTTTCTCAATCGTTTTTTGGTTATTATTATCAATCTCATATTTTT
>NC_050532.1:11110284-11125605 GCF_002922805.2 Oryzias melastigma | reverse complement strand
GTGTATAGCAAAAAATATTGCCCTTTATCAGTAATTTTACCAATCGTTTTTGTTATTATTATTATCAATCTCATATTTTTGAATTAGTAATTAAATTTAGGTAAAAGAAAAAACCCATCACAGAAACACATGATTAATTAAATAAAAATCTACATTGACAAGTATTTATCTTTGTAAATTAGACATTACGTTTGAAGGGCTTAGAAAGATATTAAAGTTATTTCATATCTGTACATTATCTGATGCTCTTCTTTGACGTAAATATTCTGGTCAGTGTGGTGTCTCTTTTTACTCTGAAGATGGCAGAGTGGAGCTCAGTTTGTATACGGCTGAAGATTTTACTCAGCTTACGACACTTTCTTTCCATTTCAAATGAACAATAAAAATTATGATTATAAAATCATTTATATTAGTCCTTAACAGTTTCCATAAACTGTGCTGTCTTTATTTCACCACAACATCTGCAAACTGTTAAAGATGTGATATAAAAACAGTCAAACAATATTTGTATTTAGTAAAAACTGTTTATTTACTCATTTTAAATCCTTCCACCGATTTAAGTCCTTGTTGTGTGCCTGGTTGCCTGCTTTAACATGACTGGATTTGTCCTTGCTGCTCCACAGTTCTCTGTGACATTGTTACCCTGATACAGTGTGGCAGGTAAAGTGAGTCACAGTAAACCAGCTCTGTGGCTGGAGGCTACTATCAAAACATTGAAACAAGAAGTGAGACTGAAATGGATTAAATATATGCAGATTTTAATGTCTACATATATCAGGATGTTTTTTAGTCATTGCTTTATATTATAAGTTGCCTCATTTAAAATATCACGAACAGGGTTCACCCACAGTTGACTCTGGGTCACTACCAAAATCATTTTTAAAAGAGCTGAATTTGCATCACAATCAGTGGAAATACTTTATTCCTCTATATTAATCTCTTTTTTTTGTTTCTGATGTCAGTCGAGTCCATGCTTCGCCCCCGGCTTCGCTCTGAGCCCTGTGGCTCCGCTGAGAGTCGGCTGCTTCCCTTTTCATGAGCCTCATTTGTAGTAAGAGAGGCCCGCTCAATATATGGATTATCCAACCTCAACCAACAGATCTGTTTTTCCTGACACTTCTGAAGTGATAAACAGGCAGCAGAGTAGCAGAATCTGTTGACATCAATTTAGAGGAACAGCTTGTGAGGAGGGGATGTAGTGCACACGCTCAGATCTCCTCCAAACAAGTCAACCAGCAGTCAAACTGTGCCTTTATAGACAGAGTGAGAGCTCACTGGTGAAGAGATGCAGCAAATCTTTGGAGTCTTCGTCTGGATTAGTTTTTTGGCAAGATTAAGAAACTGTGTTTACTCCTCTGCCCTTCAGCTACGCCACAGAGTCTGAGCCATAAGCATAATCCTCAGCTGGAGAGCAGAACATCTGAGTTTGGAGAGAAGGGAGAGGGGGAAAGTCTCAGCAGGGTGGACGGCAGATGGTGACACTGCAGCAGCACTTCTCCAGGTACCACCACCTCCACGTGAACACACACCAAAGCACTCATACTGAGCTTATCATGGACTATAATGGATGGAAACTGTTCACGTTAAAGCACACTTTAAAAAAAACAGTTTGTGCTGACAAATATTACAAAAAAATACGATTATTACTTGGTTCTTGTATGATTTTGAGGCTAAAAAAGTAGTATTTGAGTGTGTTGTTACAGTATTTTCTATGACAAGAAGTTCACAAAAAATGATAATGCAAAAAAAAATGATTGAAAGATTGATTTTAATCTAAAAAAAGATTAAATATGATGTACACATCAAGCACTGTGTGGTAATGACTTTAAGTCGGGTGTTTACAATCCACAGGAATAAACTTGCAGAACAGGAAGTCAAAAATTTACTTTTTCTAATACGGAAAAAAAAAGGAACATAGAACTAAAAAAACACCAAATTTACAACTTTTAGTTACACTACATTCTTCCATGAGGCATTTGTTTGGACTGTGGGAGGAATCTCTACACAGAAAGGTCCCAGCCGGGACTCCAACCAGGGCCTTCTTCCTGCACTGTGCAGCCCCTAAAACATTTCAGAGTGTAATTTTATGTTTTTATAATTCAAAACAAGCCCAATTTAAAGTTCAATTGTTAACAGTTTCAAATGTTTTATCCTAAACATCAGATATTTTACTCCAGAAATGGGCTTTGTATGGCAGGCCCAGCAGTTTCTCATTCCAAGAACATCAAATTATCAGTCAAATTCAATGGTTATTTTAAACTCTTGAAATCTTATTGATAAAATTGAATTGACAGTTTTTCTATTTCTTAAAAAGTAGACTTTTTAAAAGGACTTCCAGCTATAGTTTTCCTCTTTCCGACTACTTGCTGCAATACAACAGCAAATTCCACTTCCTTACATTGCTGATGGTCTTTTATAACCTTTGAATAACACATGCAGCATTTCTGAAACGCTACTGGAGTCACTTTTGACCCATTCTATCATCCCACCTACTGATTTTATTTTGGCCGGGCCTGCTTCGGGTCAGGGGCAGGGGAATTGGGGCTGAAATCCCTTCCGCCATGATCACAGTCAGCAGTGCTACCGGCTGCTCCACAAACATTAGACAGGAGCAAAAGCTGCAGTGGCAGAAAAAGTTCAAAATGTCACAGTCTAGGGGTTTAAAGAGAATGTTCTGGCATTGTACACAGCCCTTGAACTATCACAATGTCAGAAAACTTCACTGCAAAATGAAAGTTAATTAAAGAGGTTGTTATAAATCTTTAGGAGTCTTATAATGAACTATGAGACAATTGTTTTAGTGATATTCGGCTATATAGATAAAATTGAATTGAAATCCCTTAAATCTTCCAAAAGTATTAGAAATCTTAATCAGAGAAACGTTTGTGTGTCTGGACATGTTCAATTAGCTTTTTTGTAACTATATTGGACAAATGAGCCTCCCCTGTAGCTCCCATGATGGGAAAAGGAGGTAGCTGTCAGTGTGTTAGCTGAAATCCATTATTTTTTTTATTGATTTTGGCTCTAATTATTACTTTATAAAGTTATTTTTGAATAATTGGTTAAAAAATGACCGTAACACCAGAAAGAATATAATTTTAACCAGAACATTTTAGAACATAAAAATAAAAATTGAATTTTGTTGAAATCAAGTTTTTCTGACAAAGTCAAAAAGCCTTAAGTGATTTTTTTTTTCATTTATTTTTGTTGTTTGTTTTTTGCAAGCAAGAAACTAAAATGGGTTGTTGCTGACCCTAACACAAGACTGTGACCTGCCCTGCATATTTCTGTTACAAATTTACTCTATTTCAAATGTTTTTCTTTAGTCTGCTCCTGATTCACAATGATTTGAACACATTATTACTTAGAAAAGTAATTTTGAGATTAATTTTCTTTATATATCATCAGAAAAATCCAACAAAAACATGTTAAAAAATCAAATTTTCATTGAATCTGGACTCAAAAAGGAAGTAAATATTATTCTTAAATTTGCATTTAAACAGTGCAATGATTGGTACTTTGTGTCCCAATTCTGCCTGCATGCATGTAATATTCCAAAAATCATTGTTTGTAAATCAAAGGTTGTGGTTTTCGAATGCATTACTTGCAGCTCTTTTTACTTCGCTGAACGCACTGAGGCAGGTCATCACAGGAAAAGCTCATTTGATGATGATCTCCGTGCAGTCGGTGCAGAATTATAAGGTGTGAAAACGCGCTGTTAGGATTATCATCTTCACGTTCCCTCTTTTCTACGCCGTAGCTTCCAATTAGCCAACTGCATTACCACATCCTGTGGACTGGAAAAATTTACAACTTACCCCAGACACTGCTGGCTTCTCGTCTCATTTTGAGCCTTGTCATAAACTATCACACGAAAGGAAATTTAGTCAATGATCCAAATGTAAGCAAACGCAGAGCCCCATCATCAAAGTTCTCTATGGAAGACTGGAGTCTGAAACCGCTGACAAAATGACTGAGATTAGATTTTAATGTGAACAGAGAGTAAACACAGTCTGTGCATAAAGGAGGATTTATCCGCAGCACTTCTCCTGGTAGAATAAAAAAAGCTATTTTTAGAGCCTCTCTGCTTTTTTTTCATTTCTCCATCTTATTAAAGTAGCAAATGTTTACACGCATGACCTTGTTCTGTAGTATCAAGTGCAAACAGGATGTACGAGAAGTTCTGTTGGGAGTTTAAAAATCAAAGTTCTAAGACTTTTGAACCTAAAAATTAACCAGGATTTTGAATTTGAAGGCTGCACAGCTCTTCGCCCATCACTCTATTCATTTAGTTTTATCATGCAGCCCACAGCATGGTCCATCAGGATGTTCTTTTCTGTTTGTGTAGCTAAGTAACAAGGAAAGATGAATAGCATTTCATGCATGGACAAGATAGACCCATTCATTCATCTTCTTAAGTTGCCCTTTAGTGCAGAGTAACAAACGTCTGCTGGCCTATCCTGTGGTGCGCTTCATGGACAGGCCGCTGTCCAGCTTAGGGTCACGCAGAGACGAACAACTCCACTCATTCTGAAAGAACATTTTCATTGCTTTTTATTCACAAATGCTTGAATTTGAAAACTCTCCCATGCTGTTTAATAAGCATGTGAACGCCAAATAGAAAACATTTTTTGTGGTAAAATATTGTCTGAAATAAAATATAATGTTTTGTCAGTTCTGATCTAATTCATTGGACTAAAGTTTGCAATTATGTGGATGGACCTCCACTATCAATAAAAAATACACACTTTAGTGTGGTTTTGTGCAAACATTACCAACTATAAAAGTTGGTATATATATAAAATACTTTTTTGCATCACAATATTTGAAGGAATTTGTCATATTTCTGTCTTATTCTTGACCACAGCATGGAGGAGACTGTGAGAACTCTGCTACAGAACCAGGACACAATGGAGGGGCCCAAAGTGGATCCATTGGATTTAATGAAAGCATACAAGGTTGGCCTGACTCCCCATTCACATTTTTCACTATCTGTTTGTTTTTGTTCTGTTGAATTCTTTACTGGTATTACGTAAACTGCCTAAATGACACAAGCAGGTTTGTTTTTTTATGGGTATAAACTGCTGTGAAAATGCATGTCCCATTCAAAAAAAGCAGCTTCGTTGATGGTTTTTATTTAAAAACTTTGTGGTTGTGTGAGCAACCTCATAAAAACCAGTGAACGGTGCAGTAAATGTGAAAGGCTTTTTTTATTAGAGGGTCTCAACAATATCCGTCTTTCATACTTTGCAGCTTATTCTGGTCTTTTCATCCCAGACATTCTGCTTTTTAACTTAATGCTGCATTATTTACAGTTGTAACAGTTCAGTTCTCACATAGATGAAAAAACTTGCATCGCTTTATTTAAAAGTTATGTGTTTAATTCTTCAAACCATTTTTGTTTTTCAAATGTTGTTGACAAAAGCTGAAACTGAGCAGTGGACGTTTGCTGCAAGCATTTGGCATGTTGTTTCGGAGAGTTTACTTCTGTTAGAACTGGAGCTTCCATCCTTTTTCTCTCTGACTCCGAGGCATGCATCTGTCTTTTTCCGCACAGGATAAACTCCTGGAGGAAATGTGGAAGCAGCAGGACAGTCTGGAGGGTCCCACAGCCACAGCGGCAGAGATGACTGCCTCACCAGAGGCTGGCGGTGGATCAGAAGGAAACTCAGAGGACAGCAATCCCCTGCTCGAGCGCCTCCGAGCACTAGAGGTAAAGTGGATTGCACGGTCTACTTCTTACCCTTTCTCCTGTTCCACACGCTGTTACACCTACAGTTTAAAGTTTCTCTTTTGGATTAGGACACAAAGGCTAAACAAGTCTGTGCTTTACCATGCATCCATCCATTTTTGAAAAAAATAGTGATTAATAGTTATCCTGGAGGCATCAGAAGAACAGAATTATTCTAATCGTAAGAAAACTGACAGAGGCTTATATTTTTGAAGATGGAGTTTGAAGTAATGGACTACGGTGGCCCTGAAGTGCAAATCGTTCCAACAAATCACTGAACGCAAAAACATAAAAGATCACAAGGACAATAGAAAAAGCAAAACAAATGATAAAAAAACACAATTCCAATAAAAATCAAGCAAAATAAAAATGAAATTTTACAGAAATCAATTGAAATGTTACAAAAGCTGAAACTGGAAAAGATAGGTACTATGGAACATTGCTAATTGGATGATGAGTGTTTTTCAAATTCCCTTATACTAATAAAGGCTTTATGATTATTATGGAGTTTATACAGCATCACTTCTGGGCAAATAACGTTTGGCTGACGAACATTATCATCAGTGTTGTCCCATTGTACATACCTACGACGGAGTAGGCTATTAGAGCCAGTTTACAAACAGTTTTTTCTTTTAATTATGACTAAAATCTTATAGATTTACAAGAAAAGTATTGTACCTGTTAAATAACGAGAGCAAAGTGAATTATTTATTAATTTTAAAGTCATAGGCTAAATTCATCACTTTTATAGCATGAATTTATGAGAATTAAAGTTGTACATTTATGAGAAAAAATTTGTAATATTACTTTTTTCTGTCGTAGAAATAAAAAAAAGCAATAAAGAATGGTACTGAACAATTTTTCTTATTGTGTTTCGTCTTTTATTAACATCTCATTTTAATTTCCGGAAATTACCTTTGTTTTCCCAAAATGTTTTGTTTTTATATCATTTAATTTTTTGGGAATTGTGTTTTGGTTTCTGGAATTTTGTTTAAATTTCTAAAATGTAATTTTATGCATTTTTTTAAATCATCTGTTTTGATTTTTGTAATTGTTTGATTTTGTTTTTTTAAATATGTTTTTGCATTGAGTGATTTGTTGAAGTGATTTGCACTTCAAGGCCACCGTAGTAAACCCTCAAACACTTTTTCGCCTTAAGACAAAAACTTAGATTTCACCGGACTGTATTTGGTCAAGAGTTCATAAAGAAATGCCATCATGACAGGGTCCACAAAATGAATCCTGACTATGGGCATTATCCTACACTCATAAAAAAGACGTCAAACTGAAGACTACAATTCCTTATGCTGTTGTGTTAAATGACATCAGCACACATTACTTTGTTTGTCTTATATTTTAATATCGATTAAATAAACAGAAGTACTGATATAAAACATTTGATGTGTTTTTATCCACACTAACAGCACTAATGCACCTTTAAAGACTCACTACAAACTGGTTCATAAAGGTCATGTTGATTCCTTGCTGCTGTGAACTCACTCCACTCCTGTGTGCCTCACTGGTTAATCTATATGCTGTGTATGATCCAGAGCTGTTCTGGCTTAGTCCAATGAACTGAGGAATTTCTATTAAAGGAAAACAGTGAAATGGACCTAAAACATATATTTTATTCCTGTTTGTAGCTTTTTTTTGGTTCACATTTGATCTATGCTTTTTCTGCAGACTCCTCAGTCACATTTTAGCTTTAAGCTTTCATGTGTTTCAGGAAGCTCACTGTTATGTTTGTACCTGCAGGCGGAGAACTCTGCTTTGTCACTGGAAAATGACAACCAGAGAAAGCAGTATGAACGCTGTTTGGATGAGGTGAGTGCTGTCACAGCACTTCATTTCTCTCAATGTTGTAACCACACGTTTACACTGCCTCACAGTGAAGCATCAACATGTCGGTGGGTTTATAATATCTATGACATCTGACTCCCAGACTGCTAAAGTGTGGCTGTGGTTTAATAAAAAACATCATAAAATCCTTACATTTGAGTGTATTTGGCCTCACAACATGAGTAAAAGAACTTGTATACCCCCAAATTGTCCAAAGTCTCGCTTGAAATATAAAAAAGTAAGGCAAAGTACTTTAAAAACAACCATTTTCACACACAGAAATGTGTGAATGTGACCTTTAACACAAGTTTTCACACAAAAGAATATTTCTACAGAAGACACTGCTCCAAATGAAAACACTTTAGGGAACTTGCTGTTCAAAAGGTTGAACAGGAAGCAACACTTGTCCAGCTAAAGCATGAATGTGACACAGCAGAGTGGAAGGTGAGCCTGTCACCTCAGCTGATGCTGCTAATGCATGGACTCAGAAAGACTAGAGGGTTTTGTGGGTCCTTGGAGGCCAAACAGTGACTCACTTAGACATTCTGTCTTACAGGTTTTCTGACTGCACTCCTCCATTCAGTGCATCTTTAATTCAATTGATTTCAATTCAGTTTAATCACAAAGGGACGGTTCACATCTGAGGAGGTTTCTGAGTACTAAACATAAAGCAAAAACATTATTAATTTGGTATGGATCACTCCAATAAAGCCAGTTTATCTTAATTGATTATATAATTGACTAATAGACTAAACTGAGGTTTTTGGTGTAATTTCTCGCAGGTGACAGTGGAAAGAGAAAAACCTCTACAGGAAATATTAGAAATAGATCAAACTTAGTAGGGGTGACCATCTGCTCTGACAGGTTCCAGTCTAAGAGAACCCTGTAGAGACAAGAGCAACGAAATAAAAGAACATTTTTAGTAAGGCATTGTCTTCAGCAAACTGTGAACAGGAAAGGCTCCAGCAACTATGTGGTGTCAAAAGGAATTAGAAAATTGATGAATGTAGTGAGACAAACATTCAATCTAGTAACTGAAGCTGTAAGAAAAGAGTAAGCACAAAACCACTGGACCATCTGGTAGATATGTTTGTGACTGGAGCAGTAAGCAGATAAACTCAAATTCGGAGGAGTTTTTAGAAGACAAATAATTGTTTAGTAGCTGCAACATTATGATGAATAAAACTCAACATCCCAAGAACCTCGGCTGTGATTATAGCCATAAGTCTTTGAATCGGTGAGAAAAAAAGAACACAGGAACATCTGTCAGACGATGAAATATATATGTTGGTAACTCCAACAGCAAATCCCTCAAATCTCAAGAAAACACAAAAATACTGGAACATCTGAGACGTACAAGCTAGTGACATCATCAATGACTTAAATGAATGTGTGAGTATAGACAGAATAAAGATCTACAATAGAGAAGGTGTAGAAAGATGTCACTAGTGGATCCTAAAACAACACCTGGCTTTATCCAAAAGGATTTTGCAACAAAGGGATTTTTTAAAATGTTTTGGAAAAAGTAGGTCAGTATACTGACGGGTCTGTTGTCATAATAATTCAATACATTCTAGTTGAAATTTCTTTGTTCTGTTTTAGATTTTTTGCATTCAAACATGTGAGATTTTACCTGAAGGGAAAAGTTGTTAATTGTTTTAACATTTAAACAAACAGAAAAAACACTTCCAGATTGTTTGCATTTTTTCCTGAAAGAAGAAACTCTACATTGGCTTTACATTTGAAATCTAGAGATGAAGTTTGAATAGTATCTGTGTGTTTCTCTCAAGTTTGACTTAGTGATGCAACTGCATCTCAATTTGCAGCCTCACAGTTTTCTATATATATTTTCAAGTCTCTTTCATGGTGTTTGATATTATTTACAGGCTCCCAGTATCTTTCAAAGCTCCTAAACTAAAAAAAAAATATTCACACTCAAATATCCTTTAAAACTAATATTTCTCTGTTTTTTTGCATGTGTTTTTAGGTGGCTAACCAGGTGGTCCAGGCGCTCCTCACACAAAAGGTCTGTTTTTTTCTGAATTTTCTTTTTCTGAAGTATGATAAACTTAGCCTGTCACATTAGTCGATCGCAAAATTGGGATTGCAAAAATTGTAATGTAAATCTCTCCGGTAATGGCTTGCTTTGTAACTGAGAAAGCATCAAAGTATGAATCTTCTTTCCTGAAAAGTAGATTTTTTCTGAAATATATTGAAACTAAAGTCTGATGTTTTTATAATAACTTATTCTACATACATATTACATATGCTGGATACCTGTTTGGTCCTTGGTGGAAATGCATTACATAAAAACTGTCACAGTAGTAGAGTTAATACTAATAATAAAATGTAAAAGGTGAAGCTTTAAGATTCATCCTAGTTAAATAAAAAAAATGTACAAACCAAATTTTATTTTTACAAAAACAAGAGAGAATTTCAAATAAAAAATGCAACAATTTTATTTGCAAATTTACAATCATATAAACAAGATCTTGCAGTGATGAGCATAATTTTATTTTAGCTCCTATTAAATTTAAAACTCTTAAAAACATTTTATTGACAACTTCAATTATTTTTCCATTTTTTAATTTTTTCAGAGAAAAATTGTTTAAATTGATGAAAAAATATAGATTTGTGTGTCTACCTAATCTACCTAATTGAAAAGAAAATATTTATTAAATGTTCTCAAAAATCACCATTTAATGTCCTATAGGAATCATCAATGGAACAAATCTTTACATAAAGTTTCCAGAATGCATTTCCATCAAATACATCAGCAGACCTTTTCATAGTGAGTGATAAATTTACAACTGATACACATGACACGTCCCTAAGGCCCCAATTTTGTTCTTCAGGACTTGAAAGAGGAGTGCGTGAAGCTGCGGACCCGCGTGTTTGACTTGGAGCAACAGAACCGAATACTGAGTGTGCTGTTTCAACAACGTGTCAAAATGTCTGCTGTTCCCATCTCCCAGGTAGGAGCAGATGGTGCAATGGATGCTAACACACACAAACAGTCCAACCCTGCTCCAAGGCTGTTTGAATTTTACATGAGAAGTGCTCTACTTCTGAGGGTTAGGAACTTTCAGAAGGACCACATAGAGAGAAAAAAAACTACTCGAGTGCAAAGATGAGCAGATTTAACGTTGGGAATGCATGTTTTTGTTCCTCTTTTAATTAGAGAAGTTACTGTCAGAATTACTCTAATTGTGAGCTCTTCGTTTGCACTCAACCTTTGTTCCTTTAAAGTAAAATACTTCATGGAGAGCTGGACGTTTCGTCTGATGGAGGCGGAATGGTTAGAGCAGAAATCCTCAGGAGAGATGATCACGTTCTTCTCTTCAGCTTTAGAAGGGTCTTTTATCATCTTAACCAAACTGACAAATAGTTCCTTCAGTCGGTGAACTTCTATCTACATTGTCAAAATAAAGCCTTACCTAATACTGAGTTTAGTCCATACTAGACGAGTGTTACAGTTAGCAGCTACAAACAGTGCTAGATGAAAGAATTTTATTTATTTATTTATTTATTTGCAACTTTAATGCTAAAAGAGAAATTTATTCCAGTTTCTGAAATCCATCGAGTGCTTTTAGCCTCACCACTACTGAGCGGTTTGTTTTCACGGTACATGCGTGGTGTAGACCGCCAGCGTGTCATTGCGTCATTGTAGTGTAACGACTAGAAAAGCAACAGCAATGGAGTTCGTCCAGCAGCTCGACTTTTTCTTGCTTTACTTTTTGTGCATCGTGTATAACAGGAATTTAATGTTGTTTGAAAGAAGATTGTGAGCAGCTAAGATGAATGCCGCCATAAAAAGGACAACGGAAACGCTAGATTAGCGCTATAGTGGTGCTTTCTAATGTTGCCATCACTTTCTGCCAGTTCATTAACCTTCCCGTTCCTTTTCTCTATGGACCTATAACAGATGAGAGCCTGAAGACGTACGGGTCGGTACTGTTTAATGGGACAATGGAAACACTCAAAATATCGTACCGTACCGGACCGCTTAGAAAAACCAGGCTGTCCTAATTTCCCTTCTGTGACAATGTTAACTTCTTTCACTTTTGACATTTGTGACTTTTGACGAGTTCCCTTCAAAATAAAATACAAGGAGTCACACAGACTCCTCCTCCTGCATGAGATTTATATGTATTAAGATTGAAGAAAGTCAAACATGACACTTCCTATCATTATGATATTTTTTCTCTTTCTACTATCAAATGTAAACGAGACAACATTGGTGTTGAATTCATTTATTTTAATCGCTTTATCCCTTGTGCTATCCTAGAGATGTTTACAGTAAAAGCAGTTCATCTGGAACGCACAAAACAGCACGCTGAACTTTGTTTTTCAATTATTATTATTATTGTCTTCACTGATGTCCGTGGCAGACATAAAATCCTGTCCACCTTTGTCATGGGAGTGATCACACATCAGTGTAAGGGTGGGGTCATCTGGGCCCCATAAGAGAGCACAAGGATTAAGAATATTCTAATAATAAACCATTCTCAGTATTACTTTTCTTGGTTATCTGAAATGTTAAAAATCAAAATATAAATGGCAAAGCTAAAAAAGCTAAGTAAACTACAAACTCATCATTAGCATTTTTATTTAAAGTCAAAGAGCAACAATGGAGGGAACTTCTATGATGATTTAGGCCAAAATTAAGCAAAAAAAAGTGGTTACATTTAAAAAATAGATATTCTTTCATGATGGAGAAACAGCATCATGTAAGCTGGAAATACAGGATGTGACGTTTTTAAATAAAAATACACAAACCTGAATTTAATTGAGAGTCAAAACGGTTCTAGAGAGCTACAAAGATGTCAGCTCCACATTTCTGTACTCTCCTCAGGCTCTACAGGCATGTGTGCATTACTAAAATGATTTTTCCCTTTTTTTTTGGGCTTACAAAATTCCTGCCGAGTTCAATAAGATCAGCCTCCTGCACCTTTAAATTTGAGATGACTGTTACTCTCCCTGTGCGGTCTTAAATCTTTCACGCCACACTCGCTTTCATTACTTTGACACTCACACAACATTGAAACCTGCAGTTTTTGTCCTAAATTAACTGAATCCTGGAGCTCAGGTTTCAGGGCAGCCATTAATCACAGCGGCAAAAAGCCTCGGAAAGAGTTGTGGTTGCCAGATATGTAAATGGAGCAAAAAATAGGCAACGTAAGGAAGGTTTGCAAAGCATTTTAGGCAGAAAGCTCTGAGGAAAAATAAATCTCATTTCATTTGCAATTTTCAAACAAAAAAAAAACATTAATTTTGATGCACGCTATGTTCCGCCTTTTTAGGGAAGACTTTAGTGCATTAAAAACAAGAATCTGAGTAATGCTGCAAAGGTCACTTTCAATACTTAATTAAATTGACAGCAGGTTTGAGGATTTTTTGGAGCCAAAAACTCTTATAGTGAGGACATTTATAACTGTTCAGGTGACGTTTCATGATGCACTGATCTAACAAATTGATGCATATGCAAATAATGTCTTGATTTCTGAACAAAGCTGAGTACTTGTTTAAAAAATTGAATGGACTCTACCTTTGTAGTCTTCAACAGGATCGTTGGTCACTCAAACACTAATGTTTATTGATGACGTCATCTACTAGCCAGGAGATACCAAGTGTTGCAGTACCTCTAAAAACCACTAGAGGCAGATTATAGAGGATGATATTTTTCCATCCACACTTCATGTTAAAAAGACAGACTTAAAAGTCTCATGCCAACAGAATTTTTATCGAATGTAAAACTTTAATGGTCTTTTAATTGTGATTGTGCAGTTTTTAGCCAAAATCAAAAGCTTGTGTGGTTTTTTTTAAAGACGTATTTTGTGCAGAGCAACAGGTATTCATTGGAAATTCGCCTCTGAGTTCTGGGCGGGGCTGTGGGCACAAAAGTAGCCCTCTGCTGATATCCCATCATCCCTTTGCTTACACTATCTCCCGCTAACGTAAAGACCCTTACAACCCCAAGTTAGCATTACTGGTGCAACAAAAATGGCAAACAGTATCAGATGGATCAATGGATCCATTTGTCTGCAAGTGAATGCATCAGATTGAAGTGGAGCAGGGAGTCTTTGGCCTTCCAATTTCAGTTGCTATGTCACAACTAAGAGCAGGTTTTCATCTGCTTCTGATTCCTCAGTATTTGAATAAAGACATACTTAGAAAAGCAGTTTTAATCCTGAATTCTTTTATATATGTCCTCCATCATGAGGAAAATGCTACAAGAATGTTAAAAACACCAGAAACACAATTTTCATCAAAGTAGGTCTTTAAAAAAAAAAAAGAATATACTTCAGATTGTGGTTTCCAAAGCTTTTTTTTTTTTTATTTTATTTTTTTTTTGTGTGTTTCTCGCTTTGTTTATTACTCATGACAACTGTAAGGTTGATATTTCTATTTTTTGTTTCTCAAATCAGCTGCTTTGTTTTTATTATAGTCCAAAAGCTTGGTCTTTTGATTGGCTTTCAAAATGTGGTTGATTTGTGCATAGTAAACACGGATCAATGTTCCCTTCCCACTTTAGACTCATGTGGTGACTTCAAATAGCAACCGTCTATTGTTTTATATGTCTATGATTGGGAATGAGCAGGTACCTCCACGCTAAAGAACTGGTGTGAAAGGACTTCTGTGACAGTGGTTTGGGGCAGGTTTACTGATTTCATATCATATTTAAAAAAGAAATAAGCCATGCAGACAGAAATGTGAGGTAATTAGGCTACAAGGCGTATCTCTTGCTGTGATTGAACCAACAGGAAAACACAGGTTTACTGAAGCTAATCACAAACACTGACACTTGAAGTGCAGAGCACCGTGCTGCTTACTTGATTATTTCGATTAGGATGCAGGGAGGCAGCCATCAGCCAAAAGCCCAGTCCTGACACTACCTTAATTTTTGTTCATTTCTTTTACTTAAATAATTTGCATGGGTGTTCATAAAGTCAAAAAACATTAACTATTTTAGGCTAAATTAGCTTTAGCTACTCAGAAAAGTAAGCACACGGTTCACAAAAAAATGAGAATTACATGGATTATTGTTGTTTTGTTTTTTCTTAGCATGAAGGGTAGGGGGGAAGAGATTCAGGTTGAAACAAATAGACTCATTTTGTCAATATTCTCTTGTTTGGTATATTAGTGCTCTCAAACACTGCAAACTGTTGTTCTGGAACACAGCTCCACAGGATGTCTTAATTTTGCTGTGGAGTTTGTTTTTGTCTTTAGAGTCCTAAAGAACTGAAGAATAAACTGACGTTTAGGGAAGATCAGTATTTAAAAAAATGAAAGTTTCATCTAGACTTCGTTGTACAGGAAAATGAGAGTACCTTTTTTTGTATTTTGGGCAGTCCTAAATGTGACATTTAAGCCACATGCAGTTTCACTCTAAACACTCCTACAGCTCGATGATTTAAGTTTAATTTTAATATTCTAGAATTCTTAGAGTGGGCTTGTTGTGAAAAAGTGGACCTAAAACTCTGAGGACGTACCATTATTCGCCAACCATGCCTTATTCTTTGTTCCATCACATCACAATAATGGAGAACATCGAGAAAAGAACAGTGCCACGGCTCTGTCTTTTGGTTTATTTTAAAGCCTTTATCCCCTTGAGCCTGAATTTATTTCCAGCTATGAAAAAAACAATCACTTATATGTTTGCTTTTAAGTAGATGCTACATTTAGATAATTTTGGAGCCGAAGTAGTTTGTGACAACAGGCGTTAAGGAGTTATAGGAGAGCTAAAAAAA
>NC_050532.1:11095288-11110225 GCF_002922805.2 Oryzias melastigma | reverse complement strand
TCTTTTTTTTTCTGTTTGGGAGCAAAAATATCCACTATTACAATTCTCCAGACCATAAACAATGAATGCATGTGTGATATCACTTTATGGTGACACAGTAAAAGGACCGTATTCTGCATACGATAAATTGGCATAGAGCAGGGGCTCCTCAAACTACGGCCCTCGGGCCGGATCTGGCCCACCTCCACATTGGGCCCGGCCCCTGAACACTATCAGAGATGCATCATTTTTTTCTTTTTCTTTTCCAGTCCGGCCATGCGATCGAGACCCGTATAGAATGTGACTTTTATTCCACTCTTCTGCTGTCTTTGCTCTTATCCGGTTATGTGTGGTTTTCTAGAAAACATTAAATGTTTGAGTTTACACTTCTTTTGTTAGCCTACAAACTGACCCCAACGGCTATGTGGACCTCACAAGAAAAAGTTTGGGGACCCCTGGTATAGAACAAACCACGCAAGACCAGAATTGAAGTTATGAGAATTTGAATTTTGAAGAAAATGTCACCAAAGAGAGTGTCAGAATTGGAGTAAACTCCTTTTCTTGATGCTCTTTTCAAACGTCATTGATCAAAAGAGCAGACAGCATAGAATCACTTAAACAAAAAAAAAATGTATGCAATTTGTAGGATTCTTTTGAACTTTTACGGCTAGATAAATGATGCAAGAAACATATATGATTTCTCTGTTATTTGAACTACAAATGCACAAAGATGGTCTACAATATTTGGTCTGACAGATGTTTGATGCAAAATAAAATTCCCACAGCTAAATAAGAAATGGATATTTTTTAAAATAGTTTATTCAGTGCTGAAAAAGTTTGTTCAACTATACTACATAAGATCTGTAAGATCTTTATATTTTTCAAAGCAGAAAATGTGAAAAGATCAAAAGTGAGGCAAAGTAATAAATACTAAAAAATGAATACACTTGCAAAATTGTAACAGGAATTGGACCAAAGATAATGTCACAATAAGACAAAAAAATGAATAGGAGTAATCGAAAAACAGCAAAAACTTCTCAATTCACAATTTGGGACACAAAGTTACTGGAAAAAATACAAATTATTTTTAAGTAATCTGACTTAATTGGTTGACAGAGATGTATAAAAAACTCCTAATGTGAGTAAAGGATATCCCGAATTAGTTTAGCTTATCTAAAACAAGCTAATTCTTTGTGTCACACTGCTACGTAAAATCTGAGAATTTTTGGAGAACAATGTATCATAGTAACATGTCTTAATTTTTTTTTAAATTTTAAAATTATTTACGTATGCTAAGTGATGATGCATTTTAGGTTGTTTTCTGAAGGAAAGACCCTGAGAAATCTGATTCTGTCCCTCTCCCCTCCTCTTCACAAATGAATAAGGAGGCAAATTTATTATAAAACATTTAACTACTTTCCCAAAAAAATTTAGTTGTTAATTATTTGATTGAAGTACTAGTAGCCCCGTTAATATTATTTTCAAGTGACATGATCATTGTAGCTGAAATTTTAACAATTCCTAATAAAGTAACTATATATGTTGACAGCCTTGCAGTCCACGCATGGACTCATGCATGGACGTCTCTGCAGCTTTCACTCTCCTAAAAGATCGCCTTTGTCAGCAGAACAACCCTGCAGATGTTAAGCTGCTTCTGCTCAAGAGAAGCAGACATGTCTTTGAAGAGACCACATCTATGAACTGATCCGTGACCCAGAAGAGGAAGAAGCAGTTTCAGAGAAAAGCCTGGCTGAGAATTTGAAATAGACCCTTCTTTTTTCTCATGTTGCTATTAAAATAAGGGAAACTGTGACTGTAGCCCTTTGGAATGTGGAATCTTCATCCCAGTCTGACAATTGTGGATGAAGGTTAGACGACTTGTTGGACAGAAGGATTCATTAAATGACTTTAAACATGCAAAAAACATTAATTATGAAAGGAGTGAATCTTAAAACCTCACAGAGAGTAATGGAAAACAAAAGATTTAGAGAAAAAACAGAATGTATAAGGGGAAAAAATCCAGCCCTAACTTTATCTGTGATCTTCTTTTTAATTAAATAATCTCATCTTAAGAACCAGCACAGATCTTCCTGTTCACACTTGAGTTTATTTTTAACTTCAGACTTGTCAGTTTTGAAACTTCTACTTTCTTTTGGGGAACTCTGTTGGCCTTAAAGATGAAGTCATTATTTAGGGATCATCCTTTTTTTGCATTAAACATGAGAACTAAGAGGACAGATTCCACCAGCCCTACTCTCTGTAACAACAGGCTCTTTAAACCATGAACTGCTTTGATGGGTACAACGAAACGTCTTGGAGAGGAAGTAATGCGCCAGGAGAGATGGAAATTTTGGATCTTGGGAGCGTTAAGACTGCGTGTATCAATTTGCCTGAGAGAATTATGCATGAATAATTGAAATGGAAAATTTGTTTTTGACTGTAAGATATGCTTGTTAGGTTTCTTAATCACTATGGCAGCATGTCGGTTCCCAGTCAGGTCGACTGACTCAGAGTGAGGTTACAGCAGACTGTGAACACAGAGGAGATAAAAAAAAGAAAGAATGACAAAAGTGTCTATTTTTCTGATTTGCTTGAGCTGAAGGAATTAAAGCTTTTAAATTAAAGTTTCTTTCAAAACTTCTTAAAGTCCGCTTTAATAATAGTTTTAACCGTAATTATTCTAATGAAAGGCTAGACATTAGATTGACTTATCACAGATTTTCATGATCTGTTTTGACGCCACGCACTCACTGGCCTCTACTGCTGAAAAAAAGACTTAACGGAGCAGCAGGTGCATGTTGATCACCAGCTGAAAACCTGCCCTTAATGCACTGATTAATCCTCTTTAAGTGGCATTTGCTCAGAACTATAGTGGTACAGCTGGTTTTTAACACGACTCAACCTCTTAAAAAAGAAATCTATTCACTTGTGACCACTCAGGTTTCTACAAGTAATCAGGGGATGAAGGGCATTAAAAATAGCTAAGTTAAAGAATAAAGTTGAAGTAACACGTAGTTAGTAAAAAGAAGGAGAATTTTAGCTTATTTGTAGACTTCCAATCTCCTTAAAGAACGACTCCACTGAAAATTGTGTTTTTAACAAGCTTTTTCACATAATGGAGGACACAAATAAAGACATTTATGATTAAAATTAATATTATGTTGGGGTTGTGAGGTGCTGTAAGCTAACAGAGTGCAAACAAAGGGGTGATGGGAAATAATCTTGGGCCAACAGTCTCACTCACAACTTAGAGGTGAATTTATGATGAACTCCTGCTGATCTGCAGACACTAGGTCCTAGAAACGACACCTTTTTTTTTCAACTTAGCTTAAAACGGCATAATCATGATTAAAAGACCACTGGGATGGTTTGAAAATAGATCACATGATTTTTAGCCACAAATGATTTATAACTTGTTTTAGGGGCTCATAAGTTCATCCATATATTTATGTAAAGTCATTTTCTTATCCTCTGTAAAGAATTAGTGAGAAAGTTTTTTGTTGATTTCCAAAACTGTGTGATCCTTTTAGAAAAATATTTAAAACATTTTAAGGGTGCTCCATGTGGTTGAGCTCCTGGGCCCCACACATTCCAAAGTGAATGCATCTTTAAAAAAGGAAAAAAATGTTTTTTTGAAAACTGAAATCTTTATGACTTGTATGTATTTTATATTACCCAAGAAAAAAATGTAATGGAGCCTTAAAAAAAAGGATTTCTACAAAAATTCTACTTAAATTCGCCCTTGACTTTAAACACTGACCTGCTGTGACTGGGGTTTTTGTTAAGCTGTATCACTTTTTTCAAATCTCAGTCAGCTCTCAGCGTGCTGAGTGTAATTAGTTTCAAGATTAATCTGGTCCACTCTGCTCAAACGCGGCCTTCTCCCATAGTGTTCAGGAAATAAAAGCTGGTGCAGATAATCAAATAATAGGTGAAGATCAATGAATGGACCAAATCACTGCAGTCCCCAGCTCCCTTATGCAATTATTTTCTATTCGCATTAATTATTGCTAACAGATGACTCTAATGACTTTGAGAGGAAGCTGGCCATGACAGCTTTCCGAACGATCAAAGCTTTTTTAAATGAGGTCACGGCACTTGACACCTTTGGGGACCCCTGACTTTAGACAGCATTGATTCAGATAACATATTTAGAATGGCAGTGAAGATGGAGCCAGCAGGCAATAGGGAAAAAAAGAGACAACTCTCTGGCACACATGTAGTGGTGGAAGTAACTTATTACAAAAGTATTCAATTACAGTAACATTACTTTTTAGTAAGTAGAATAAGATAGTACTAACTAAATAACTAACTAAATAATAGAAATACTGTCAATACAGCAAGACGAGTTGAAAACAGATAAAAATGCCAAAAGAAAATTCAATGTTGTGCTGAATTGCTTTAATTTTGTACTATTTTTATTTTGCCTTCATATACTGTTAGGTCACGGATCCAAAACAATGACGGCAACAGGAAAGAAAAATACCGACAGCCCTGTCTGACATCAACAGACTAACATTTTTCCCCAAAAAATCTCTTTACATTTACCATACTTTCCAAAAGCTCAGATTTCCTGTGATCCAGCCTGTCACATTTTCTAGTATAGTTCACCAAACAAAAAAAAGCATTATTTTTAGAGGTCTCTGTGACACCATATCACTCCTCAAGTAATTGAAAAGTGGTACATTTTTCACTTCCTCTGCAGATGTTAGAATAAAAGTAACTTAAAATTATTCACAAGATTCGTGTAATATGCATATAATTCTGAGACGAGTAAGGGGTTGCTTTTGAATAAAAGGAATGAGTAATCTGTTATACGTTAAAGCTTAAAAGTAACTAGGCAAATATATCATCTTACCTTTGCACCAGCTCAGAGGCCTTGTGGTTGAGTTTTTGCCCTGTGACTGGAAAGTCGTGAGTTCAAATCCAGGCAGAGTTTAAAATGGGACCCAAACCCTCCCTGGTTGAAACTCAGCATTGGGGAGTTGGATTGACTGCAGCTCACTGCTCCCCCAGGGGATGGGTCAAATATGGAAAACGAATTTCACACACCTGGTGTGTGACAACAAATGGGACTAACTTTTCAAAGTAAACAATATAAAGGAAACCGTTAAAAAATCATGAAAAGAAGTTCCTTGTTTATATGCAGCTGGAGTCTTTTGTGAGGGAGTGCAAATATTTTTCTAATGCATGTCTGTATCTTCTGTATCTTGAGGTAAAAACTTGGATTGGTGATTTGAAGCTTGCACCTAATCACGGAGAGATATCATGCTAATTTTGCCCCACAGCAGGTCATTGTTGTGACACTGTATAAATCTAAAAATCTTGAAAGCATTGGTAAGCTCTTGTGTACCAATTGTTTTGTGTTATTTCTACCATTTTATGCCTGAGTTCTAATTTAGCAACTAGTTTGTCTTACTTTGTACATCCAGAAAAAGATGAGGGAAGGGTCCATTAAGATTTGTTAATAAAAGCTGAAAACTGTTTCTTACAGTTCATCTGACCTTTCAAAAAATATTGAATATATATATTTTAATAAATAGGAGTTTGTCACTCTTAAGTTATATCTGAAACTGTAGATCCTGTCACAATAAATCTGTGGTTGCAAAATTTGCTTCAACTGTTGATTCAAACTATAAAGCCGTTATTATTTGAAATGTCTCATTTGAAAGATCTGAGTGGATACCCTGAAACTGGGAGAACATGGGTTCAAATCCACAGTTGGGTCATACCAAAGACTCGACTAATGGTGCTTCGAATCACAATTTTCACAACATTTTGCATAAATGCCTTTACAAGTTTTGCGCAGGTACACTCACCTCTCAGGCTGGCATTCTCGTTGATTGATTGCACGATCTTCTCTTCCAGGAGGGCCAAAGGAACGGAAAAGCCGGCATTCCTTCAGGAAGGTGGCCGAGCCTGCTGAGCCTCACATGCCCCCGCAGCAGCGGAAGCGGCAGTAGCAGTGAGCTGTCACTGTCCAGTGCTTGCAGTGAATTCTCCACTGGCTCCCACACTTGGGCAGAAGGACGTGGCTCCTCTAAGCAAGTAGGTTTTAGATGCCGTCTATTCATCATTGTTTCACCGCAACAACAAAATATTGACAATAAAGATGTGCTAAATGCCATTTCAGTAATTGCAAATTATCTCGTTTTGCCCAGAGTGCTTCAAGCCGGGACAAACGGTTGAGTAATGGCTCTGTATCCAGCAATCATTCTGCACCCACTGAGCAAAAAGACCTTGGCTGGAAGGAGGGGCATATATTGAAAGGACTAAAACGTCTTCAAATGAGCAACTCCAAGGATGCATCCTTACTTGCATCTGAACCACACTGCAAAGACTGCATGACCTCAAATGAGGGTATATATTCTCTTGGTGTTAAGTGTGGACAACAAGGAATTGTAGCTAAGCAGGGAGTCCCTTCAAACAAACCTCTTAAGGGTAAATCAGAGGCTACCACTCTGGACTCTGATGATCCAGATGAGGACTCTGCAAGGGAGTCCAGAGATAAACCACTGAAGGAGCGTCTTTGTTTGGGCAAATTGGATCTTGGGAATAAAGACAACTTTCAAGAAGACTCCTTGGGACGTTCAGGCACTTCTGGCCTTTTCCCATCACCTGGATCTGATAAGTTCTTATTTTTGGAGGGCCCATCAGTGAAACTTGGTGTGAGCCCATCTGACAGCCTTACACATCTGGAAGAAACTAACACAAACTCATTGGAGAAGCACAGGACATCAAGTCTAAACTTCAGTGACAGAAACAATAACCAGGAACGCTACAGTGAGCGCAAATCCAGACTTGATGATAACAAAAGACAACAAGAAATCAACTCACACAAGCAAGTGGAAGCAGTCTCAAATGGTGTGGACTTGTCTATTCAGCATGCTGCCATGAGAGCTCTGAGCAGCATGAATGATTCAAGACAGCGAAGCTCCTCAGTTGAGGTTCCTCACTGCAGAGAGGAAGCTCATCAAGCTGAAAGTGAAACCAAGAATTCCACCATCTTGGAGTCTCCGCAGAGGAAGCCATTGCCCCCGCTGTGTGACTCTGCAAGGAAAGCTTTCATTCTCCGGAGCAAAAGCGCAGATGGAGGGCAAGAAAAACTTAAGCATTCTCCTCTACACCAAAAGCTTATAAAAGGTCAAAGGACAAAAGGACAGACAAACCAAAACTCTTCAGGACATAGTGTTTCTAGCAAAAGGACAAATGTCAATAAACCCTATGGCTCTTGTCAGGAAACATTGTCTAAATCTGAGGAAGATGAAGATTCTACAATATCATCAAGTTCTAAGTCTGCTGAGAATATACAACAGGGGTCTCCTCTTGCATCTCCTGTGAAACAATCAAAGGTTGTCAAGACTTCAGGCATCAACGAGGGCTCAAAAAGTCCAGCAAGGTCTTCTTTGCACATCAGTAGGCTCTCGAGTAGTGACTCTGTGGAGGAAAGCATCTACGACAATTTACCCTGCTCACCAAGAAAACAGAGGCGCCAAGACCAGCACGGTGAAGTCTCACAAACTGAGCCTAGATCCCCCTCCCCACCTCCCACCCCAGGTCAAAGTACTTCCATAATACTTACATCCAACTCTGACAACAAAAATCAAAAGTCATCTGGAAAACAGACACCAACAGCAATGAAAACACAACCAAATGAGTTCTTCTCTTCATCACAAGCTCAAATTCCTGACCCACTAAAAGACAATCAACAAACAGCTCAACAAAGAGGTGCTGAATGCAAACCTCTGAAAGACATACCTGCCAATATTAGCCATACCCACAAGCCACCTGTCCCCATTCAAGAATCCCAGCCTCCTGAGTCAGTATGTACTCACAGAAATGCCCCATGTCTTGGAGAAAATGCATCTGCTGCAATGTTTCCCCATCCAAGCATCCTTCAAAGATCCCAACAGAGCATTAGTGAGCCAAAGCTTTCAGAATTCATGCCACCAGTATACTCCAACATATACTACCACGGAAATGCCCACAATCCACCATCTTCCTCATCGAGACCTATGAAAAGGACTTTCCCTGCTAATGCTAAATCTCATGAAACTATTGCTGGACAAGACACAAGTACCTTCCTTGTTTTTGGAAGACAGCACAAAGATGACCTGAAAAGTGGGCAGACCTTTCAGACTTTTACTTGTGACCCCCAAGCGGCACACGACTGTGGGGCACATGATAAAGCTCACAGAAAGATTGAGACTCGTTGTAGTTCCCTGGACTCTGAGCCCGTTCGACCTGTTGCCACAGACAGCAGTATGGTGCTAGACTGGGGATTTGATGAGGAAGGTTGGCTGTTCAAACGCTCTGTGTCTGTTTCCACCAGACCTATTTTCAAACCTGTAATGGGCATGAACGGTGCAAAAGCTCGCAGTCAGAGCTTTGGTGCACGCTACATGGACCGACCAAGCTTCAATAGATCCGGAAAGGTTCGTACTCAGATCAAAACACACTCTGGGAGCTCTTTGAATTCTCTTGGGGATGTCCTTCCTGGTAGCATGAGTTGTTCCAGCAGCTACCATTGTCCAATGAATAGATCCCTTTTGAACAACTTTCTGATTGAAGAGGGACTGACTGTTCCTACACACTTGGGTTCCTCCAGTGAAAGGCTTCAGAGCCTGAAACTCCAACGAGAGCAAGCTAGGCGGCTTCAGATTGAGCAACAATTTTCTAGCGCATTTGGAGAGCCAGTCTCAGAAGAACCAGAGAGACAAAGTACCATAACCACCATCGAAGAGAAAGTTATGCTTGGAATTGAGGAGAACTTGCACAAATCTCAGGAACAAGAAAGAACAAATGAAATCAAGCAAAAGTCTGGCTCAAGTCTCGCAAATTGGTTTGGTTTTCGCAAAAGTAAGCTGCCGGCACCAAGTAGCAAAAAAGCCGAACCACTCAAAGTCAAAGAGGAAAAACGGGAGCAAAAAATTACATCACTTCTTGGAGGGAAGAATACGAAGTCTGACAAAAAGAAAGAAAGAAGGAAGAGTGATGGAAAAGACAGGTAAGACATCAAGGAATTTTGGTCTCTGTCTTTTATGCAGATAATAATGACTCCTTTGACATGTCATAAGTGTTTCACTAAGTGAATTTATTCATGGAATATTCATTTCTTAAATGATATTGCTTTTGTTTGTTAAGAATCTTTTAGACACTTTATCAATCTCCTTAAACCTAATCAGACATACTTTGTAGAGAAACACAGCCAAGTTTCAATAGATTGAATTGCAATTTATCAGCCAAATAACTCTGGGCACCTGAAGTCAATGTCTGGATCGCAGCATAAAGTTGTTGACAAACTGTTTTGTGTCAGCTCTGTTGGAAGGAGAGAGTCTCATGATGCAGTGAGGGCATGCATCTCAATGCCCTGTCCCGGAATGTCTCTGAGTGAAATTCAGGGACACTCCAACGTCATCGGGGACCCAAAGGTGAGTGTTTTTATTGTTGTCTAGTTCTTATTGTAACAATGATGCTTTAAGTACTTTTTGAGCCTTTTTAACAATGGTAGAAGCACATTTCTGTGAGTGCAGTGCAGTGTCTGATGGGGGCTTTTACTGTTTGTCCTTGAACATTATAATGTTGCTCATTTGCAATATACTTGAATTGAATACGTTTTTGTGGGGTTTTTATCTCATTATTTTTAGCTTTTAAATACACTTTTTACATCAAAAAGTGCATCTCAAAAAAGCCTGTTCAAGTAGTTACATACATATGTGTACTAATCTATTTTTACATATGATCCTAAATCTTACACCTTGTGCATTTATGTCTATAAAGATATATAATGCATGCAAACTAGTATTGTAGGAGATAACTAAAAAACAAATCAAGAAAATGTATGATATTGCCCCATTTTGATTTCACAGGCGAAGTTTATTTGTAACTTTGTGTTTTTACTCTTTTGCACAAATACAAAGTTGCAGATGAGTCTGAGAGCTGATGATGACAAAGGATCCACGGCGAAGAACGTCCCCAAAGATGCTGTAATAGGTCAGGTCTTTTAATTCTCTTGTCTTATACGAGACTTGATGAACATCCAGAAACAAAAAACAGAACAAATGAGCTGGCTTAGTCCTTCCAGGCACAACAACATTAAGGTTTTGTCTGTGCTTACCATTTTACAGTTTGCAGACAGAAGTGAAGATCAGTTATGAAAGATATGTGTAAGTCCTGTTTATGAAGAATATGAGCAGCCAACAAGACATGAAATAATATATATTTATTGGTGTCTTGGTGTTTTTTTTCTTAACCATGATTTATATTTATTTTTTGTTTTGTTTTCTCTGTTGAATTTTTGCATCAGACCACAAATGAAACATTATTTGAAAAAGACTTCATCCTGCTGGCATTGCTTTAAAAGAAATTTTGGATGTTGGCTTAATCATTAATTTTCACACATTCATGCACTGGAGAGTTTGCATGTAAGACCCATCCAATTAAGAAAAAAACACTTTACTCATGTTGAACACAGAGGTTCTCCATAGTCAATAATATGCAAAAGTGTTACTTCCATTTGAACTTTCCTACTTATTTTGGTTGCTTCAGCCAGTTTTCATTATATGGTATTGGACATGACTGTTAGCATGTCCTTGATATACAATCAGCAGCTTAAAGACCCACTCCAGTCACCTTTTGATCTATTATAAAGTGTTACCAGTGGTATTTTAATTATGGTTATGTATATTTAGCAAAGATAAAAATATCATTTTCTAGGGTATAGCTTCAGAAGAGTGACAGGAGTTTTTTTATTTATTTATTTATTTATTTTTTATCAGAAATTAACCTAATTAACGCAAGACTGTTGGTGCAGAGCAACTCCGCCTGGAGCAGGGGAGCTTGTGGCTCACCCAGTGTATTTTTTATGTCACAAATACACTCTTTTTTAAACTTTTTTTTCATCTGCTCCTCCTCATTTATAACATTTTGAATAAATAAATACTCAGAAAGGCAATTTTAAGCTAATTTTCTTTATATATGCCCTCCCTCATCGGAAAAATGGCACAAGAACACGATAAAAACACAGTCTCATTATATTCATATTTTGCTTAAACTGCACCAGTTTCATTTAAACTTTCAGAAATTTGTTTACACCTGTGTGGGCCATTTTAATTAATTTATAGTAGATTGAAAGCATCCATATTTAGTCCATACTCTGAAAATTGTACAAAAAATACCGTGTTTGTGTCAGGAACCAGTGGTGTGGGACCCAAAACGCAGCTTGTGGTAGAAATGTAAACATTTAATAAATAAACTAGAATGGAGAAAACAATGGTGACAGAGCAGGTGACCTGATATGACCAACAGAAAACAAGACAGTTATAGACTAAGGACAGTTACCAGAAATGAAAACAGCCATGGATGATTAACATGAACCTGGAGTGACTGACAGGACAACTCAAAAACAAGACATTACTAAAAATACCACTGAAAACTAAAGCACTCAATCCTCATAGTTTGTTCCTAATTATGGGTTGACAACATTTTTGGCATCACTGATTT
Source organism: Oryzias melastigma (assembly GCF_002922805.2). Lineage (NCBI taxonomy): Eukaryota > Metazoa > Chordata > Actinopteri > Beloniformes > Adrianichthyidae > Oryzias > Oryzias melastigma. The sequence continues at coordinate 11,098,744 of NC_050532.1, read as the reverse complement.
ACTAACTTGAAACTTGCAAAAATAATCTAAAAAAATACATTTGAGTCTAAGAAATAAATGAAGTTTTAACTTAGTTCGAGTAGAGAAGTCGTGGCAGACCCTGTTGAAATTTCATTGGCCGGGGTGACACCATCAGCAAGGCGCTGCAAATATCAAGCATGTTTGATTCGGACGGACGCCTGGCCTCCGAGGTTAATCACCTCATTAAAATTTCACCGTGGTACAAGCTAAGCACAATCATCCAAGCCACTTATGAGAGAATTAACTTTGCCTTCAGCTGTGAGCTGAATTATTCCATCCAGACTGGGCCACGAGTCCCCGAGCTCAACGAGGAGTTGAAGGAGCAGTTTATGACTCGATGGATGATAAAAAAATAAAAAAAGTAGTGACATCCATCGCACCAATTCAAAATGAAATTATTGTTTACAAGTTTTTTTCCTCCTGTTTTTGTGTTTTTATTCATTAAAATGGTCAAAACCAATTGAAAGAAGATAGGGATTTACTATTCTTGTCATTCATCTCTTTTGGCTTTCCAAGTAATAATCTGTTTGCATATTTTTCTGATTGAATATGTAGAAAACAATCCATGTTAAACGTTTTATTTTATTTTCCTTCAAAATCAGCTGCTGTATTTTTACCTGAATGATTACCATACAATGTCATATTGTTCTAAAGCAGACAGGTCCTTCACACATTGCAGTGGCTTGTGGGTAATTATGGGTTAGAAATATTTCCAAATGTTTTTCTGGACTGATATTAAACCGATGGAAAGGTTAGGTTAATATTAAACCAATCACATGCTGTTATCAAGAGGAAAATGAGGTCATTTTGTAGAATGTGGTTAACAAAGTTGAATGATTCAATTTGTTATAATTTTTGCTATTATTCCTAAGAATATTACTAAAAAGGATTATATAATGAGTTTTTAGAAATGCAGGATAATTTAAATATTTACGCAGTGCTATGTTTAAGATGCAATATGCTATAACGATCCGTGCAAAAGCGACGCACATTCATCTGCACTTCTGAGGGCAAAATGACAGACTGTGAGAATTCTGCAGCATGTCATGTCACAGCATGTCTGTGTGGTGACACTAATAAAATACACTCAGCAGTGTATTTGGGTTTCATGTCATGCAGTAGACCATGATCTGCGTTTGGTACTCGCTTTGTGGATCGTTGCATGCTGATACTCGCACGTTCATCTGGAAAAAAAAACAAACATTTGTGATACAAAGCAGTGGTTCAAGTGGGCTAGTTTGGCTTTTTTCAGGTTAGAATATACTGAACCACCATTTTTCTATTTTAGAAGTTTTAGAGTAAGAAAAAAAGGATAATCTGCTTAAATATTAGAAACAGATGCTTCAATGTGCTCTTAATCAACACCAAAGACAATCTGACAAAAATTAAATTACAAAATAAATAATTTAGCAAAACAAATTGGCAATTACCACTTCATAAAGCTGTTTTCATTAAATGCTGTTGGATCTTTGAGGGATTTTCATTCTCAGTTGTCATTTGTAAAAGGAAATACGACTTTTCTTGAAGTGTAAGAGCTTCAGCATGAACACAGTTAAAAAAAACAAACATGTTAAACTAATTTAATTTTAGAACAATTACTTCTTTAAACCCTTTAGCTCCACTTCAGCCCTGTTGTTTCATTGCCCTTGTGTGCTCCCCTTGTTTTTTGCCTTCCTGAGCCACTTCAGCTGTTCTCCTTGTGCTGCAGGCTCTGGTTGCAAGACGCGAACATTGGATAGTGGAATCGGGACCATCCCTCTCCCAGAATCCTGTTCCTTCTTCTCCTCCATTCTGCACCTCCTGCCTAAATCCTCCTCAACCCCAGAGCAGTCCCTCATATCTCCCAGTGTCCCTGGTTCCTCCAGCAAGGATGTGTCTCCTTCCCCGTTACCCCGATGGAGAGTACCCTCCGGCTTTAAGGACAGCAGTCATGCAGGGGTGCCCAGCTCCATGTCTGACTCCTCCATGACCCATATCCCGTCAGTGCCTTTTCCCTCTGTGGCCTTTCTCCAGCCCCTCCAACCCTCGTCTGAACCCTTTTTAACCACTGCCAGTTTGTGTGATTCCCAAAGCAGGCTGTCCAGGCCGACACAAGGTACAGTAAGGTCATGGTTCCAACAAAGACTCAGGTATAGAACAGCTAACATGACATATAATTTTAGTCCAGTTGTTTTAGCTTATAAAATTTCAAATACGGCAGTCAATGAACAAGTAATTATTGAAGTTTCTTGTTTTAAATTTTCTTGAAAGCAAAACTGATCGTGTATTCAGACTGGACACATTTTGTTTGCTGAAAGATAAAAAATTTACGTCTGAATACATCTGAGCAGTCCTTGGTCCAACACTCCTCTTTTGAGTTAGTCTCGGTTCGTTTGCGATCAGACTGAGCTTCAGTTCAGTTTTTTTATGGTTTGAGTAGACTCTGTGCTTGGAGTGGAACAACTGGACCAAAGCAGCCACCGTAGCTGGGCATTACGGGATGGGAACAGAGTAGCAGAGCAACAATGAGACACAGCAACTCACTGAAATGTGGTCAAATGAATGCAGGCTCTCTAAAACTACTTTTAACGTTATCTACATTGCTTCTCACACTGTTTTCCTGACAATCTATGCCATAAACACTCATCAGCGTACCTTCATAGCCGGCAACTTCTCAGTATCCACCTTGTAGCATGTCTCCGCTCCACCAAAGTAGCATTAAAGAATGCTGCACCTCACGTTGATGTTTAAAACTGGTCAATGAAATATAACGTTAGAATAAGTGAAGTCTTTCTGACAAGGATTGCCAAAGGACTTCCATTATTCTTTCTCTCGTTGCTTTGCCCCGCCCTCGTAATTCCTGGCCAATGACTGATGAGATCTGTAGTCACAGGGTTTTGTTTACAAGCTTTGGATTGAAACAGAACTGTCAGTTTGATGGCAGTCTGAATACAAACCAAATACAGAGTTCAATGGACTTTTCCCATCTGAAAACACCGTTAAACTCAAATTCAATCAGGATTTCAAAAGCGTTTTCAACAAACATTAAACCTTTAGATAGTAAGACATGAATGGCACTGCAGAGACACACTTTGTCATGTTGCCATTGTTGTTGTTTACATTATACAGTTTTTGCTATTTTATCCTAATTTTTGCAAAATATTGCAAATTTAAACCTTATCTGGAAAACTGTAAGCTGCTCCAAAGTTTTCCACAGATATTGTTGAGCACTCTTTTTTACTTTCGGATACTCTTTTCAATGTGATGTTGCTGCTCTCCCTGACCTAACCTTCAGTATTTACGTGGACTTCCTTATGAGGATGCAGAAATTACAACATCTTGTTAGTCTTTGGATGGATGAGTACCAGGCCCAACCCTGCTTTAGTTTCAAGATCTTTAGAATATTCAAGGTAGCAGGACCATATATGCAAAACAAAAAAAAAAAACAAAAAAAAG
>NC_050532.1:11063019-11094661 GCF_002922805.2 Oryzias melastigma | reverse complement strand
CTATCTGGAAAACTGTAGGCTGCTCCAAAGTTTTCCACAGATATTGTTGAGCATTCTTTTTTACTTTCGGATACTCTTTTCAATGTGATGTTGCTGCTCTCCTTGACCTAACCTTCAGTATTTACGTGGACTTCCTTATGAGGTTGCAGAAATTACAACATCTTGTTAGTCTTTGGATGGATGAGAACCAGGCCCAACCCTACTTTAGTTTCAAGATCTTTAGAATATTCAAGGTAGCAGGACCGTATATGCAAAACAAAAAAAACAAAAAAAAAAAGGAAAGGAATGTTCTATTTTATATCTAGGGATAAAGCGTTGTATTTACAATTTCCTTCAAGCGTTTGTAAGAAAATGTAAGTTTAGATTGTAAAGTACTGCTATTAAAGGCTGGAGAACTAAGCTTGAAGTGACCTCCAAACAAAAAAAAATCAGGAATGTTTCTTCCAAATAATATGACTTAGTGTTTGCATGCAGTAAAATGTGTTTATGAGAGCATCATTACCAACAATGCTTTTCTGGCTTTCATGATGGGTAATATCTGTAATCCCTGTTTTCACCGAAACATCAAAGAAAATCTCCCGCTCTGTCTTAAAGCAATGTGTGTGCAAATAATCCCTTTTAAGAAGTTTCCATTATTGAGAGCAGTCTTCATCTCTGTGCTAATAGCTTTCTTGCAGGAAGACACTTTTCCTGCTCAATATGCTCATCACAGAGCATTCGGCTCCTCGGGTTCTAGATTTCAAGCAGAGGCAGACGGCTCTCTGTTGCAGCCATTGATTTGGGCTGCTGAGATAACAACTGCTGGAAGAAGGCTAAGCTGTTGTAACAATATTTGTTTTAAAATACTGTCTGCCACACATGTACATGTGCTGCTGGGACATGATCCTTTTTTAGGTTTTTAACAAAGATAAAGATTTGATGGCACCATTAGAGCACAATAAGGTCTGCATTTGAATATTTTGATCATTTATATGTTTTTATTTCACAGTACTTGTGCTGTTTTAGCTGCAGACATGACTGTGTTTATAGAGTGATGACTGTCAAACATAACTGGATTTTTTAGTTATATCTATTGGTCATTTCACACAGTGAATGTTTGAGTATGGAGCGGATTAAACTCTGGTTTGAATGTTCTATTTAACATTATTTCAACTTATTTATTTAATTGTATTTCTTTTGGAAAGGGGTGGTTTGAATTTTATCTGGTTATTCAAACATAACATAACAGCTAACTGAGCCATCCAGCCGCTCACATACAAAATTCCATTCATACATGTTTGTCAATACATGATGAATTTTCACTAGTATCGACAAATTATTTGACATTTTAACTGTAACCTAAATCTTTTTGCAATATTCACTAATTTAAGACCTTTACCCATATACCAAAGTTTTGTTACTAAAACAGAGCATCTCCATTTTATGTTTATTCTCACTCTGAATGATTATAACATAAAAATACATCTCAAATTATAATCACTTCTTTTAAAAAAACAACTGCACTCCAAAGGGCAAACTAGCTTTAAAGGCAAAAAATTACTTTTCCAACATTTTTACACAAATATTAATGAATTAGATTTTTTTAAATAGTGCATTTGTAGATTCACAACAGATAACTTTTTTTTTATAAGTGCCTGTTTTGGAAGTTTACATTTTGGATTAATATTTGTTTGAATGTATTTCCCCAAGTTTCACTGTAGTACTGGGACTGTGGTGGAATTAATTTTAAACATATAATATGCAGACAGCTTTTTGCTTGGTGTTCTATTAGTTTTATGAATACTAGCTTTAGATATTTTGTTTATATATATATATATATTCAGCATGTGGTTTTCAACAGTCAATAATGACTCCAAAGAACTAAATTTCCTAAATGCAGTTATATGATATTGAAATAAAGGTTTATATTGTCCTTTGCTTTATCCGTCCCCAAAACCATATATTTTGGTTTACTTTTCTGTTAAAAAATAACTTTTTGATTTCACCAGTTTTTATATTTTACCAACTCATTTTCTCTAAATGTAAATAATTAAGTATTGTCTCGATATGAACGTGTATCATCTGCAAAGAGAGTGAGCTCCAATTTTTTTGATGGTGGTCGTGAAGCTTTTCCTGTTGTCTTATTTCAAAGTGCAACAAAAAACTCTTGTTTATCCTTTGTCAGTCAATAGAATCTGCTGCTGTTATAAAATTGTTTCCCCTTTTTTGGACTTTTTTTGTGTTTATTTATCACTTTCTTTAGCCATGCAGGTCTAATAGCTTCATATTTGTGATTTATATTTGACCAGATGCAAAAGTGCAATAAGTTCCTACAAAAACCCCTGATTGAACTTTGGTTTTTGTTGTTTTTTTTTTAGGTGGAGTGGAGCCAAAGAAAATGACTAACATCAAATCGAAAGGACATGTCACTCCAGGTCAACAGAAAGACCAGACCAGGCTTCAGCTTGCCAACTGTAAGATGCAACAGATTCACTTAAAGGACAAAGTAAAAATTGTTTTGTTCCATGCGCCTCGTGTCATCATCAGTTTTTCTTTTTGGCGTCATAGCAGACAATCAAAAGAAACCGTTTGACTGCCAAGTGGCCACTATATCCACTCTTCCAGAGAGAATGAAAAAAGTTTGCATGACCCCCCTAATTGTCCTTTAATGTAAAGTCATCTCCTTTTTATCTGCACACTCACTGAGCGGAGAGTAAACTTATTAACTTTGAGAAAACATGTTTTTCAAATGACACTCACATCTTCCTACAGTACATTAACGCTGACATTTGTGGAAAGACTGTGTGTATAACTGTGTGTGTGCCGATGTCTGACCTCACCAGCCGTTTTAGACAAATTGTTTTGTAAAGAGCAAAGGGGGAATATTGTTTCATGGCCACTGAACAGGATGAACATAGGTAACTAATGATGTGGCCAATAAGTGAACACTTTTGATTCTTTGCAGTGCCTGATTTACGATATACTTACGTAGGAAAATGATGTAACAGCTCATTAGGGTGCAGCAAAGAGTGTAAAACTGCAAAACCATCTGGACACGGACTAATTTGTCTTCATTTGCATTTAACTTGCACCTAAAGTGAACTAATACATGTCATTTAGCTGTGTGCATGCAATTTGCATTACTTGCTATACATTCAATAAATTAAAAGATCTTTAAAGTAACCTTCCGTCACAAGAGTAATTTTGTACTCCATTGACATTTCAAAGGGAAAGAGGAGACTTTTGTTCAAGTCAATCGCAGGGATTTTCCTTTTTTAAGCATTTTTTCTTATTTTAATGTGTTCTTGGATGGAATCTAAACATACCATAACTGTTATGTCTCTCGCATGGGAAACATTGCAAACGTTAATCTTAGCTCTGTAGGTTTTATGCTTCATCTTCACAATATAAAAATCTTACGGGACAATGTTGAAATGCCAAAACTTCCACACACTCTTTTAGCTTGATTTTTCATCAGTTTAGCAACTTTGTTCTGGGAATGACCATCACTAATAAGCATCTACACCTCCATCATCATACAAAATACACAAAAGAAATTCCTTTAAGGATTTACACAGTGAACTAATTTTTCCCACTTGAAATTAAGAGTTTAAGGCCAATTTCTTGACACACACCAAGTTTGTTTTCAACATATGACCTCTCTGCTTAGGCTACAGTGAGTTGCAGTTACATCCGCTCTCCTTAACTCTCCGATCCAATACCGAGTGTCAAGGAGTGTAATGTTGCTTGTACCACTTGGCCATAAAGCTCCTATCATTTGCTCTCTTTAGTTTTTTTTTTCTTTTACTCTCTGGTCAGTTGAAAAGTCTGCTGGATATTATACGGTTCTTTCACACTTTAGGTGAACCTGCATCAAGGTTCACCTGGAATTGATCAAACCCTGATTTTGACCCAAACTAGAGTGGGCTTGTTTGGTCTGCAAGAGGGGTAAGGTGACTCGAATCCAAAAACTGTGCAAAGTTTGGTGCACTCTAGTATAAAGGTGCCAATTTCTGACAGGTGTTAACCCTTTGAAGTGAAACTCCACCCCCCCTTCCAGTCCCCGTTCCAGAGCAAAGCAGGGAGCTTGTGGTCCGTCCAGTGTGTTTTTCAAACAGCATTTTTTCATCTGATTCTGATTCACAACAGTTTGAATAAAGAAAAGCTCAGAAATGCAATTTTGAGCTTACTTTTTTATATATAAGTCCTCTGTTGTCAGAAAAATTATACAAGAAAATATTTAAAAAAAAAAAATTCATTGGAGGGAGTCTTTCAACAGAGCCGTCAGTAACTGTGGCGAGAATATAGTGTCATCCGATTTGTGCATGCGTAATACATTTAGTGCGTAACTTTATGGACTTGCAATTGTTTATTCACATGTAAAAAAACTACAAAATAAAAAAAAAATAAAAAAATATAATTTGCACACACACAACTTAAAATAACAGCTGCCTGAAACAATCCAAACACACACAAATCTTTAATAATTTCTTTAATACACACACACACACAAAACCACATTCACAAACAAATCCGATGTGAGACTCTTTTCAAGTCTCCAAAATTTGAGTGTAAGTGACGCTTACACCCTGCTAGAATGCTGAGTCATCAGAGTTTTGTCATCAATTGATTTGAACTTATATTGGTAATAATATCTGGTAAAAACTTGACATTTTCCCCTTTTTTTGCAAACACATATGGTGATAATAAATCTGTAAAAGTCTAAATATGTATTTTAAAACACTTAATGCTAAAGTTTGTATTTTCTCTTCACTGTGAAGGCACAAATCATGAATTACGCATGCACAAATCAGATGATACTATTTTCTCTCCATAAGTAACCCACCCACTCCTGCCATTCTGCAGAAACTATGTTATAGAAAATTACACAGGTTTTTATATTTTGCCTAAAAATGGCATAATTATAATTAAAAGACCACTGCAAAAGCTTTCACAACGGATCAAAAGAGGGTCTTTTAAATATTGCAATACAGAGTCTTCTTCAAGTTACGTTTTGTTTTGGATGCCATGTGTCAGCTGCAGCCTGAACTCATTCTGCTCTATCTTCCCTTTCAGAGAAACTGAAGCTGTGAGAGCTGGCTGGAAGAAGAAAAGAAGAAATCGATTATCTCTCTACCAGATATAGAAGATCCATAAAAATCCTACACTTTAAACGTGGTGTCTGCGTGTGAGGATTAACACCCAAGAATGAACAGCATGTGGCATTGGAGGCTCCCTTGCAGTGTGAAGATACGGTGTGGAGTCAAGCTCTCCGGCAAACATTTATGGAAGCCCACACCTTTCTGGCAACAGCTGTGAACAACAAACTGAACCTCTAAATGTGCGACCCCAGACACTGACAGACAATGTTTCTGCTGTGTACATACCTCTTCATCAACTTATATGTAGCTACTTTCCTTTCTAACCAGCGAATGAGGAGTGCATGTGAGCCAAACATATCACTCGGTCAGCTGAAGCATCCACGGCATGAGAGCAGCAGCTGCATCAAAGCTCCTTCAGTTTGAGTTTGTGGACCACATGATCACATGTTTGCATCTGGTGGAATCATTTATTGATGTTTATTTATTAAGTGTAAAGGAACGCATTTAGGATAACATGAGGCACGCCAGAAACAAATAATTTAAAGAAAAACTGCCAGGATCTTAAACTGAATGCAATAAAATCTTTTTTTTTAACTGAGTTTCAAAATTCAACAACTCAGTTCAAGAAGAAAATCCAAACAGAAGCTAGATTAAGCAATAATGGCAGAAAAAAATCATAAAACAATAATTAAAGGCATTTAAAGCATAAACTCCTTGCTTAACCAACAGAAAAAGCTTGTAATGTTATTGATTCCTGGGGTAGAAACTTTATTAATTTATAACAATTTTGGGAGACTGTTTTTTTAATATTATTATTCTTTTAAATAAAGAAAAATGAAAAAGAATAAAGCTAAAATATTTTTAGGAGGTGATGGAGTATGAATAATGATAAGGCCATCAAGCATTAATGTAACCTGAAACAATTAAACAGAATCTCAAATGTATGAAGGTATTTATGTGTAGCTAATATTGCTGAGTATTGCCAATAATTTCCAGAAATTCCAATTTAATTCATTTTTTTTTCTATTCTTTTGAACTACCCAATTCAATTTGGTTTTGAGTTTACACATTAAGTGTCTCAAACAGGCAGACAGCTGGTTCCATGTGCAGCAGGTTTATTAGTTCAGACAGCAACTAAGCACAGGCAAAAGTTCACAAAGCTGAGTCAGGGTCAGCAGAGGTCAATCACGAGCATGGGATCACCCAAGAAGAGACTATAGCTGTCAGAGTCCAGGCGAGGGTCTGGGCAGGCAGCAGGCAATCACATTAAAGCAGGGTCAAAAATGGAACGCTCGGTAATGCAGGCAGGGTAACACAAACAATACTTCACACTGAGTGAGGCTCTGTGCAGCGCTTAAGTGTCCTGTGGGTAATTGGTAAATGAGAGACTTCTGAGCAGCATCCAGGAATTGTGCGCTGGGGTTTCTGGGAGATGTAGTGCAGTCGGTACTCTGGAGATGTTCCCCACTGGTGACTAGAGAGCACTGACTCCTGGCATTTATACACATTTGTTTAGAAATCCATTAATGATTTATATATGTTTTGAAGATTTTCATATTAATCTGATACAGTTCACATACTGTAAAATATATTAGTGAATAGATGAATTTATTACTGATCAGATTGTTAAAACCAAACAGTGTTACATTGATTCTCAAATGGAGAGGCTGCAAAAATTGTTCTGTTTCTCCTGGAGGGAGTTTCAGTTTGGACACTAGGTGGCAATCGCGCTACATAATTACACCTTATTCCAGAAGAAGAAGAAAGAATAAGCAAAAAAAAAACAAAAAAAGAATTCACATGGTTACTTTAGAAAATTATTTCCTTAAAAGAGTTTGGAAAATTGATGCCTGTGAGTAATTAAAGATATTACATTTAGTCCACAAAGTATTTTTAGGTCGACAGAGCGTTAGCGTTAGCCGTCCTATTGGAAATCCCATTATATGTTAGCATCAAGCTAGCAGACTTTAGCATTATGGGTTAGATTGATCTCTACTTTTATGGATCAGTTATTGATCTATTAAGCTTAGACTGATTAATCGATTTTATCAACCCAGCCCTAGTAGCCAGGTAAAAAAGAAAACAAATTGTTAATAACATCTTCAAATATAAAACTTGTTAAGTACAAAAAATAAATCTGAAAAATGCACTTTGATTGTTACAGATGAGTTCTCCTTTAGAAGTTGACAAAAACACTGGATTTATGTTGGAGCCTACAACTAAAATAAATATGAAGTTTGTCAAAAGTATCTTAATGGAAATTAATGCTTTCTACTCACAAATCATTTGTACTATATCAAAAAAACATTGAGCAAAAAGCAGTAATTTTAGAGCAGCTTATTTTACATCAAGTTTTGTCATTCATGCATTTTCTGTTGTTGCTTTATCCGGTTCAGTCATAGAGGGCCTGTAGCAGTTGATATCTGTAAAGATAAAGCTCAGTAAATCCAAAATGGTACATAATAGGTATATATTTTTTCTAAATAGGGGTGAGATCAGCAATCAAAAAGTCTCCAATAATTATTTTGTTTGTTTTTGCCACACAGTTCGGATCACCGAGTACCTTTAATGAACCAAAAGTAATACAACTGCTTTCAAGACGTACATTGTAATTCCCAGTATGTGCATGTTAAAAATACTAATTAAAAATATTAAAGTTTAATATAGATGTCATAGTTTTGAGCTGGCATTAGTGGGAATCTCATCAAACATGTTGATCTGTTTGGAGCATATCTTGTGTACAGCACTAACTGTTGGATGCCTTTCTGAACCTGACCAGGTAATGTGATTCTGTCATGTGTGCACTAGCAATTCTAAGATGTCCTCTGTTAATCGTAACAATGGTAATTTCCGTATGCATGCAGCAAGCTGGGTTTGTCCATAAAAATCTGATATCATAACCATGAACTTTGTTGCAAGTAAGCAAGCACATTTTTCTCTACAAATCTTGACTTTGGTAAATATCTCACAACATTTTATTGCTCTGAGTGTTTCTTTTCATCTAAAGAGTATTGTCTTTTTTATTTCATCTAGAATTTTCTATATTTCCACAGTAATGACATCAAGACAAAGTGTTTTGCATGCACCTTTAGTTAAAGAGGATCTAGTCAGAGCATAGTGGACGTTGTTTTACTAGCTCAGGGAAAATACCAATTATTGTCTGTGATAGATGCTGTGGATTAAATAAGTACACTGCACTTTCAATAAGGCTAACTACTTATTTAAGCAAATGCACCAGGTGTCATTGCTTCAGCTTAGAGTAGAATCAGTATCTCCCTCTTGTCAGATCAGTCTTTCTGTTGTTGTTTTCTATAACTGCTTTGTGTCATAACTGCATTCCCACATGTTTAGCAATTTGAGCTGCATTTCCCTGCCACACCTTCGTCTCTGCTTCTCATGTGTACATATTTGCCTGAATGCATATTGCCAAACTGCTCATGACATGTAAAAACCGAATGCAACTACATCTCAACATCAGACTCATCGTTGTGACTATAGCCATATTTTTTTGGAAAACACTTGAGACAGTTTACAGGTTTAAGCACTGTAGCATTGCACACTGGTTAGTCTTGTTATTCTACTTTATTTACCTCTTCTTCCATTATGCACTTGCGACACGTTCTGAAGGAAGTATCTGTAAAAACTGTTTACAGCAATAGCAACACGTAGGTGTATAAAAATGAAAAGGAACACGGGTGAGGGGGAGCATCAGGGGACAGACGTACTGAGCTGATACGGGTAGGCGGAGCATCTGTATATTAAAAAATGGCTTCACTTTCACAAGAGTGTTGTATTTTTCTAAAAAAAAAAAAAAAAGGTACTTTAATTTCTGTGTTTCTATTAGGCACTGATAAATGTATCGGTTTATTGCACGTATTGTTTCTCACTTTCACTCTAACTGTCCTAAATGTTTTTCCATTTCAGAATCCAGTTAAAACCGTGATGTTCTCGTGTTAAAGTCGCCTATAGTGTGAACTCATAATTGTTTACTACCAATATTCTTTGTTTTATGTCAAAAACAGAAAAAAATAAACTATTTCAATACTTATATGACACTCTGAGGTGTTTGTTTGATTGGATTTCTTCAGTCAGAAAGTTGTAGTTGAGACTGTTTCAACAGGAAAGAGAACACTCCTGGTTTTCTGCTTTAGCTGAATATGAAGTGATAATGATTTGTGTTTGTTTTTATTTCAGTGCGTGGGACACTAATTAATTTTCAACAAAACACATTTCCAAATTAAAACTGTAAATTTCATCTCCATTTAGTTCTTCATTAAATACTTTACTGTGTCGTGCATCCGAACTTTTAATTCGTATAAAGATGATTATCTTTTAATTCATTTATCTGAACAGGTGTTGTGCTTGTGCTGCCAAATGTGGTAGAGATTACATTAAAGTTAGTTACTTTACCATTAGAGAGGGGATCACACCAGATGCTTCTCCTGAACAAGTTTAATCAGTGTGCAGTTTCTTTTTTGGTGGAGTTTTCTATATTGTGTTTGATATCTCAGACATTCTCCCTTCAAGCAATGGAATATCCTGGTCTACAGCAAGTAGTCCGAAGGACACTTCAACACATGGGCACACTAGGCGGGAACTGAAGCTGTAATCCTCTGATCTGACGTTAACTGTTCTACTTCTGCCTCACAGCACCATGGCCACCTCAAAAAAAAATATGTATTGGTATTTTTACATGTTTTTTTAATAAAAATAAATATATGCATCTATTTCAAAGCACATATCCAGGGATTTGAAACTGGATCAGGATCAGCTTCAGTTCAGAAGTTTGTGAAACTGAGTAGTCACACCAAACGTTTAGCTTCTTCGCAAACTCGGTTTGTTTCTGTATATAACAGCAAAAACAGACATAATTCAGTAATGTTTCCCTTTTAGATAAAAAGGTCTCTCTCCTTCCACATAAATTCAGTTATCTTCGTAATGTGATTTACTTGTGCATTTTGAGATTCTGACTACATTTTGCATGATTGCTCATCCATGGGCTTTATGTCACAGCGCTGAATATTTACAGAACAGCCGCACCAGCGCCGGACCAGAGGCTGGTGAAGGTAAACTGAATTTGGAAACACTGCAGACCCCTGAACCAAAGCTGCAGCAGAAAGCTCTGCAAGCCACTCTTCTTCAAAGGGGTAGACTCATTTTGCTTAATCTGTTCTTGAAAATGATATTAACAGTTAAAACAGTATTTTTTTTTCCTATTATAGCTTAAAAGAACTCCAGGTGGAACTGGTATAGAACATACATGTATGAGCTAAAATTGAGTGAACTAACATAGACTTTTATCAGGATAATAAACAATAAAAAAAAGAAATGGTATAAGAAAATAAGCCAAAGATAACTAAACCATTCTGTGATCTATTTGATTCTGTGTTAAAGGCATGATTTCATAAAAAGTCAAGGGAAATCAACCAGCTCACTGGAGAAGGGGATTGGAAGCCTTTCCTCCAAATCTTTGTCATAAGCTGTGTCTTCACATTCATCTGTTCCATCAAAAGTGTAAATGACAACATTTATCCTAAGCAAAATGATTTGTGTTTTAGTGTATAATGTGCAAATAAACCACAGAAGAAGAGTGAAAGACATAGTAAGATGTTGCCACAAACAGACATTAGTTTGCAGCTTAAACTTAATTCAAAGTCCTAAATCTGTGTTGTATTAAACCTAAAATTAAAAGAAAATGAAGGGACATTTTCAACTTAATGGGAATGTTTTTGGATTATGCTTTTGGGATCATTTGTTCATTTTCTAACCCTCTGATCACACCTGGTTGTAGTTCTCCTGTTCATAAAATTACGTCTTGGTGGTAGAGATTCACACAAATCTCTTTATGCAAGTCAATTCTGGAGTCTTTGCTTCTGAGTTCAGTAAGTATGAAGTCTCTGATACCAAGTCCAAGTCTAATGTCAAGTCTTTGGCTGTAACTTCAAGTCAAGTCTCAATAACTAAAGTTAAAAAGCAAGATTTGTCCTCAGAAATAGTCTTTAAGCTACTTACTTGTGGGGACAGGAAGTCTATGTTTTTGTGCTTCCTGAAGAGTTTTTTTTTATTTTAGGTATAAAGTCTCAAGTCTTTGAGGTTAAGACTTGTCTTGACTTGAGTTTTCTCATCTCTTCTTGGTGGTTATGAAGGACCCCAAAATAGAAGCTACTCTATTAATGCAACTGAGTTTTATAAATGAAGTCAGTCATCTTGAAAGAGCAAAACTTGGAGGAACACGTGACAAACCAAGAGGCTGAACCGTGATAGAGCTAAAAGGTGACGACGAAAAGATCTGAAAACAAACCCGTCAAATATTCAGAAAACCAGCTGAGATGACTTAATTAACTTTATTGGGAAAGGGAAAGAAATGAAAAAATAAAAATCCCCATAGATATGCCCTCATTATATATTTATAAGCTTGTCCTTGCTTGTCTTAATTTATTACATTTCTCAATTAATTTCAAATTTTGTAACGTATTGTTCATTGAGTTTTTCTTAACTCAGCAAAATTACATTTCTCTATATGTGTCATCTACACCTCCATCACAGAACCAACTGTTTAGCGCGCTATCATAACTGTGAAGAGCAGAGATAGCAGAATTGTGTTTTGGGGCTATTTTGCTGCAGAAAAACAACTGTAATGCCTCTGATATTTGTAGGCATCAATAATTTTGCTTAAAGCCTGGAAGTAAATGAGTATCTTAACTGATCTGTGACTACCAATGTGGCTTCAAAATCAGCTAGAATAGGCCTTAAAGTGGAAAATAATAAGTGTATCACACTCTATTTTCATAGATAATAAGAAAAGCAATTCAGAGAAGCCCATCAGACTTGTTTAGTTTAACCAGCTTTGACAGGAACCAATGGAACAAAATGTCTTAAATTAAGAGAAGCCTGTTGTCAAATACATGAAATTTACTCTCATATTCCTTACCTTTGCACATTTTATTTTTAATAAAGTATATGTACACGCAGACTCACCCCTAAAATTAATTGGTACACCTGTCTGTGGATCTTCTCTTGAAGCACACTTTGAAATTCAAAGATCCTTGTCCCAAAACAAACAAAAAACGTTCTTCTTCTCCCTCATTTTTGGTTTTCAGATGTCTGAAAGTTCAGCTTTTATTTATGGAAGCAATATTGTGAAATTACTAACACCATGTGAACTTTTATATCATTTAGGAAGTAGACTTAAATGTAGTTTGGAGCAAAATGAACCCAAGAACATCAGCAAAAGATCCTATAAGGAGCGCATAAAAATTCCTAATATTCCTAAAAGCACAAAGACAATCTTTCACACAATTCTACTTACATCTGACCTTGGAATCTCAGAATTGCCTTCAGGTTCTAACATTTATGTCAGCATTATGCAATATCAGAACTGACCATTGCTCTGCAAAGCAGGTTATAAATCCATAAATCTGCATTTAATGAAAAGCAGCAGTCATACTCACAGTATGAGCTTTCTTTAGCAATTTAGAAATGCATGAATTTGTGGAACACAAACACTATTTTTGGGTTTTGAAGGACTGACTCTTTAAAATGTCTTTATTACCACATATTTTTTATCAGAGGATATTTTCTGAAACCTCAACTTCCCTCTGCCGACTCGGTTCATTGACTGTAATGACAGTTTGCTTTTTTTTAATTAAATAGTATAGTAAAAAATACAACGACTGCTTGTCCCAGTCAACATTTGTTAGGATTTTAAACACCTGAAGTGGCAAAAAAAATGTCAATCTTGGCCAAGCACCCTTTGTCAAAAAAAAAAAGTTAGTATTGGTAAAAGTGTTGCAAATACATAAAACAATATCCTCCAAAGCACTGATTTTCCCCCTCACACTCAATTTAAAGCAGCATCTAAAAGTCCAGAGTCAAAGAAAAAGGCTCAAAAGGGCAAAAATGAGATTTCTATATCATAAAGGCAAGTCATGGGAGTTTTGTAAAGAGGTTTAACCAAAACTCTTCCGATGCAGATAGGTTGTCTGGAAGATGAAGAAGAATAAGTCTCAGTGTGCCCCACAGTGATGAATCTCTGATACTTCTGGGGTTGGTTTGTTGCCGCTAGCACTGGAAATCAAGAGGGTGAGATGGATTCAGGGAAAAAAAAGACAGAATCCCAGGAGAGAATGTCAAGCCAAGTGTGTCGTATTTGATGCTTTGGGGTCTCTGGACCT
The DNA here is from genome assembly GCF_002922805.2 of Oryzias melastigma. Classification (NCBI taxonomy): domain Eukaryota; kingdom Metazoa; phylum Chordata; class Actinopteri; order Beloniformes; family Adrianichthyidae; genus Oryzias; species Oryzias melastigma. The sequence continues at coordinate 11,081,406 of NC_050532.1, read as the reverse complement.
CTCAGCTGCACAGTGATCCGATGCATATCTCAAACTCAAGTTAATTAGTAAAGTCCGAGCTGCAGCAGAGTGGGCAAAGAAATCTACTTTATCATGTAATTCATGATGGGTTTTATTGAAACCATATGAATACATTTAACATGAAACATTTTTTTTTATTGAGCCATTTACTTTTTCAATTTGGATTTGTTTGTGGCACACAAATAGAGATGATGCTTAGTCAGTTAGCCCAATTTTTAAATCGATTTGATTTTTGAAATGAAAGAAGTCATTTGAATAGAAGCAAAGTACAGAGACTGAAAGCTGCAAGCAAATAAAAGCTTTTGTTTTGAAACCTCTCGACCAATTAGACTGGGATAATTAAAGAGGTTTGAATACAAAGACTTCATATCAGTCCGATTTTTTTCTGCAAAATCACGTGACACATAACCTCTTGGCGCTCGCGCGCGCGGCGTCGCGCTTGCAGGAGGCGAGAGTGCCTCCATGCCATGCCAGGCTGCAGCCGCTCGGTGTGCGCGCACACACTCCTCCGCTGTCTCTCGGAGTCAGACCGGATGAACGATGCTTCTGTTAACTGTCTCAACTTTGCTCCTGACCTTCAGCTCAGGTATGAATCTCTGCTCATCACTTCGAGGATTCACAGGAAACTTAAGGAGCTTCAGTGCTGGGATGGATTTTGTTTTTTGCAGAGGTTGGTAAGCAGGAGATCCAATCCAGCCTTTCTTAAATGTAATCAGTGAGCTTTGATTCCAGGTTTTTGGAACTATAGCTGCATATGCTGACACGTAGATCTTTATTTGTCTTCAAATATAGTCGCCAAATATTGCGGTGGCTCTGCGCTCTTGCGCGCAACAGACGTGAGTCCAGTGAGCCTGTCCACTTTCGCGCAGTGGAGAATTTTTATTGGCTTTTTGTTGGAGTTTGATGATGAAGTACTTTTTAGTTGTTAGAAATTTATCAACTAAAAATAAAATCGAACAAAATAAAACATGTAAAAATGCTGAATTATCTAATCAGGAATAAACTTTTAGATCTATTAAATTACTGGGCAAAAGCTGTTTTTTTTTTATTAACATTCGATCCCAAACTTCTTCATCAGCGTCCATTAAATGGCTTTTTATAGGAATATAATATTGTGTGGAGTTATGTGGAGTTTATTCCTAAACCTGATGAACATTTGGTGAAGGTTATGATGAATGAAAAACATTTTTTTTTATTCTTAAAGACGTTTAGTCACTTTGATGGAAGCAATCTGTCTGTGCTGATGGCTCCCCCCACTGAAGGAATTAAAGGGAGAATACTGATGCGGAGCCTGCAGACAGTTTGATTACGGAGTTATCACTGTCTGCGGTCATAACTGCGGGGTTCACCGCATGGGTTTGAATTTTATTTGAAAAATATATTCGTACATTTGTTTTTATTTGGGTTTTTTTTGGTACAAAAACTGCACATTGATTAATGTAACTTTTATTTCTTAATTTTTTTTACATTTTATTCTATTTATTATGAGCATATTCTTCACTGAAATTGGAATGTTAACAGTAAATTAGGTAGATGTAGAATATTTTTTTAAATGGATTCTCTAAAGGATTTGAAGTAAGGAATATCTGATATTTCTGTATTTTCTCAAATTCTCATATTTTTATTCGACAGAAATTTAAAGTATTTCTGAGTACGAACAATATGTAGGCATTTTGAAAGTTAAAAAAGGTAAATTTTTAAATACATGCATAAATATATGAAAATGGTTGCGTTAGGTTTAACTTTTGCAATGAGGAAGATAGATTATGAAAAGTTGGGGTCACCATACAGCGCTCTGTGGAACACCACTGCTGATGGTTGAACATTTTAGATTTCACATGGCCTGAAGAAAAAGAAAAGAAATAAATCGTCATAGTTGTACAAATCATGATTTAATAATTACTTTAACTATAAGGTCTAAGTTGACAACAATTCTGAGAGCAACAGAAAGAGCAGCATTGACAAAGGGTCAGGGTCAAGTACAGATACAGTTTTGTGAGTTAAATTATTCCTGTAGATATTGGAGATTTAACATTTAGGTAAGAAGAGGATGTATTGTAAAACAGACAATGTGAATAATTGTGATATTACAGTGGGGGGACAGTTTTCAATCCACTTTTTTGTAAAGACAGGCTAAAAAAACTCATCATTTTCGAGTGGAACGCGTATCAGGTTGTTGGTGAATGCTTGAATTCTTTTGGATATTAAAAACAGACTTGTGTACGATGGGAGGAGGAGAGGAGTTTGATCAAAATAACAGTGGAGTGAAAATGTGTCTGTGAATCATTGTAAACACAAACTGTCAAGACAAAAAAAATGCTGATTGAGCTGACATTGATATTCTTTCTGACAATATTAAAGTTAAAATCACCCCACTGATTAACCTTGTTAGTGTGAAAAATACAAAATGCACATCTGACTGTTGAGCTCCACAATGCTGCTCCATTTTTGCAAAGGGTACCTACTGATAAAGGACTCAACAAATATGATGGGCATGCATGCACCTATAGATGCTTTTAAAATGAATTTCTTGACCTACTTTTGAGATCCTACGAAAGTCAAGAATCTCACAGGACAACATGACTTAAACTCTCAAAAAGTGCACCACTTGTACAATATTTGTCCAGAACTTCTAAGAGTTTACTGTGAGATTTGTGGGGGTTTATTGCGCAAAATGGGTAAATAAATAATTATATTCATTTTTTTTTCAAACTTGTGAACTTGTTTATCATTTGAGTTTTTTTTGTTGCTGTAGTGATTGTTAATAAAATTATTTTTTTAATTCCCCAAAACTTAATGGATAGAGTCCAAACAGGTCATACTTTCTGTTTTTGTGCTGAGAAAAGGTCTAATCTGATGCCGTTTGGTTATTTTGCACAGGAAAACAGAATCATAGATCACTTGTGAAGTGGTTGTTGGTATTTTTCTGAATGATAGGAGCTTTTGAACAAGAAGGGATCACAGTCACTTTTGTTGGACAAGTCTTGGAGCCTCCATCACAGGAGTTTATTAAATTTGAATAAGGCAACGAGCAGTGAAGGTATATTTTGGATGAGACAGTGACATTTTAAAGACATTTACTTCACAAAAGTAACTTATTACAGTGTCATATTACTTTAAGAAAGGAGTGTAATACATTATCAAGGATTATTTTTGTAATATTTTATTCATTTTATATTTAGTAACTTACACATTAAAACAGATAAACTTCCTAAAATGATTAAATAAAATCAAACATTTTTTCACGCTCAGGCACTTTAAGCTTTTTAAATTCCTTGGCTTTAATGCCTCTGCTAATTTTACTGTCAAACTTCATAGAACCAAACACCTAAATTTCATTTTTGAGTAATAAGTGTCGACTTTTCTAACAAAGCTATACTGCTGGATACATTTACTTTAGGTTTTCTTATGAACCTTTAAGCATTTCCCTTCAGAGGTCCCAAAAGCAATTCAGTTTCACTGGTTTGCACAGGTGGTTTAGCAGAGAGATTTGTGCCAGATGCTCTTCCTGACAAATCCTTTATTTTATCTGGGCTGGGGACCGCTACAAGGAGATCCAAACCACCTTGTGGCTATAAAGTTAGGCAGCAATGTGAAAGGTGAAGCTCATTGAACACCCTGGGAATTGTGTGTCAGACCTCCACTTGATTATTTGGGCTAGTTATTATAACCTTTATTTGTCAGTGTAATAAATTCATTTTATCGACAATTGGATCCATATAAAAATTTCTGGTTGACAAAGCAATTTATAGTCAAAACTGGTTAATTTTGAACGATCCGATTCACTGACCTAAAATCGATCCAGGACATCTTTAGTCAAAAATTCAAGCAGTGTGATTCAGAGATTAATACCTGGAGCTGAACAGTGCAGGTGAAGTTTTCTAGATTTTTTTTTATTTTTTGCAAGATAATCAGGTGTAAATTAAATATGTATACAGACAAACAGTTAAACGAGACTTAATGTCAAATCCATTCACATTTTAGCTTCATGAAGTTCAGCAAACTGTTGTTTTTCCACATCAATATGACAAAAACAGATCATTATTAGAACATTCTACCACGCTGCATGGTCACGTCTTTACAAAATTCAAAATGTTTCCACACATTGGACTGTAATGAAGGCTTGATCATTTTTTGCTGACACCACGTGTGTTTTTCACTGTGTTTACACTATACCTCAATCCAAATGGTATTTTCCGATTTTATTGATTTATGTCATTTTGAAACCATTTATAATGGTACAGGTTGATTCAATTCAATTAGATTAACAACTTGTCTCAGACAGGTGGATCTGGTTAGATCATAGGGATTGAAATCGATTAATTGATTAATCGTTATAGTCCTAAAATGTAGCATTTGTAGCTTCTCTATTTAGTTTCCGTTTTCTCTTTTTGTCAAAGAAGATTTTTTTCTTTTTGATGGACTAAACTGTCTACTAATGGTTCTGCTAAAGTACAAAATCTAAACTAATATTTGTCATCATTATTACACTGTATTACTTCTAAGGTAAGGTATTTACTTTTCAATTACAATACCTAGTATAATGTTATGTATTACACAGTGGAAGGTAATTACAGTACACAACACCGGTTTAGAGACCTAAAAAAAGTGTGTAACGTGTCTGTTGCAGGGCTGGCCCTTCAGATCCAGTGCTACCAATGTGAGGAGATGACACACGACTGCTCCACGCCAGAGTTCATCGTCAACTGCACAGTGAACGTACAGGACACGTGCCAGAAGGAGGTTCTAGTGAAGGACGACGGTAGGTCCGAGTCACATCTAATTCCTCTGTTTCAACCTGTTTTACATTATTTTATTGCTATTCAAATTAGGCTGAATGTCTGACACTGACAGCAAATTATCCGATTTCGCTTATCATGTGGAGTTTATTTTTTGTTGAGGGACTTTTTTCAGATTCAGCCCACTGCTTATTTATTTATAACGTAAAATCAATACAGCTTAAAGCTTAAGTGACACGACTGGAGTCTGTGATTTGGAGCCTGTTGACAGTTGCTCCTTGCAAACAGCAAATAAGCAGGATTAGTATGTTTGCATTGTTCTCTCCTCATACTGAGAACAATGTTACTCTCAGCTTTTCCTCTTGATTTTGATCAGTCACTAAAGACTGCTTGAGATGATGCCAAGAAAACAATCTTCCACTGATGCCCTGCTTCATGACCCCTGTAATGCAGAGATCTCAAAGAAAGCCAGCTCCTCTCTCGCTCAGCCTTATGCCAGGCACTCTGCTATGGAGCAGAAATCTCACTGATCTGAGGTCAGAGGAGATGGAGCCTTTATAGCATGAAAGCCATAAGTGGAGCATGAAAGTCTCAGCTGTAGGTCAGCGTTTCAAGGAGCAGTCATGAACACAAACAATGAGATTGTCATCTCAGGGGAAAAAGTTTCAGCTCTTGTGTAAGGCAGGGCTCAATTTTTTTTTTCAACCAAAGTCTCCTTTTTTTTATTTTTATTCCAAAGTCAAGCAGATATAATCGCTATATTGCAATGCCTTAAGGTGCATTCACACCGAACGTGATTTGCGCAGCAGAGGCATCCAGCTCCAATGTTAGTCAATGGTACAGTGAATTGAAGCCACCCGATGAGCAATGGGTTGCTACGTCGCATCTGCCAATCAGAAACTCAGCTTTGGGCACGTGACGTTTTCAGTGACTCAATCAGCAGATAGGATAATAGTCCAAAGCGAGCGTTTTTGTCCAGAACTCTCATCTTTTTCTTTTACCTGTTTGAGCTGCAGGTTCTCAGACCTCATCCAGCTACTTTTGGGCGAAGGCGGGACACTCTGGACCGATCCCACTCCCTCTAAATGCCCACAGACATAGAGATTCTGGGGGGGGGGGGCTGCCAGCTCGGGTCTCATCGAGACTTTATAAAAAAGGAAAAAGTCTCCTGATTTTATTTTCCCCCCTCAAAATAATACGTAACAGTGAGCTTTGAAGCTCGGCCACAGAGACACACATAAAGACACGGCCCCCTGTACTGGGATAATCTTTAGTAATCATAACCCAAACATGGAGACACGATTACTCACGTTTTTGTAGAACTCTTCACAATAAATAAACTGTATTTATCGTATGTGTCTCCATTCATTCTAAGTGAGATATCCACAGACACCTTTCCTTATGGCGATCATCCTAAATGCATTAGCTGGTAGCTCCTCCTACATGCGGCTGCGGCACATTTTTTGACAGGCGGCGAAAGGCGAATTCGCGGGGCGTGCAAATTTGTCACACAAATCGTGCTAAGTGTGAAAGAACCTTTATAGGGAGATGAATCAGATATACTGGCATCAGTTCAATAAAAGTTAGATCATTTAAAAGTTGAAACCAAAAGGGGAACAAAATGTTTTATTTTTTATTTTTTTTAAACAAAAACAGAAAGTTCATCTCCACCAAAAATGCTAAATTAATAAATGATAGGATAAGGTCACTGGAGCTCTCCATAAAAACTTGTAGCATTTATGATACATTTAATCCATTATAATCCACCTAACGCAGCACACACCTTATAAGGTGGGGTAAGCACATCAAGAAAATTATTTTTTTTTTATTATTATTATTACAAGTTTGATACAAATTTAGCAATTAATTCATAAAACAATTTTTCTTCAATGTCATCAGTGCCAAAATATAATGGAAATTTAATGAATTCCCAGTTAAATGTTGCATTTGAAATCCAAATAAATGAACTTGAGGGTAAATTGTTGTATTCTTACTTTTTTCTAAAACTATAGTGATAATAATTTGAGGACGATAATAAATATCTTTTTATTGAATTACTCTACCCTCAAAGACACTCAAAAGGCTTTACTTTACCAAAAACTGAACAAAAAGTAAGTTTTATTATCAGATACTGTGTTCTTTTGTGTAAGACTTACACAAGATTGAGTGTTTTGTTAACAGTCCTTTATGTGTCCTGTGAGTGTTGGAGATTCTCCAAAAATCAACTTCCAGCACATTTCATTATAGGTCATTGAATCATGGAGCCTGTGGGTTTTACAGCTGCTTTATTGGTAATTAAAATGGTGTTTTTGTGTCTTCTTGCTTTTTTTTCCTCAGCAGTCGCTTTCACTTTCATACTCAATGAAAACTGGATTTTCTTTTTTTACTTTTTCTCGACTGCTGATGAGCAAACTCAATAAGGGCTTTGCTTTTAAAGAGCTACATTTTAATGCAAAGTGCATCCGGAGTCCACTATAGTGTCTACAGGTTTTAAATAAGAATATTTCTGCATGACTGGTTATGTGAACTCAAGCCTTTCTCTCTTTGTGTTTGTGTTACTGGCTCCCTGCAACAACGAAGAAATTCACCTTATGTGACCTTATTGCTGCTTTCAGGACAATAGAAACGGTGGTGGCTGGGAGAGTTCGATGCGCTGTAAATTAAAATAACAAGACAAGAACACTTCACCAAAAAAAATAAAATAAACTAACCAAAACTATGCAAAGATTTTACAGCATGGCGGCACTGCAAACAATAATGAATTTGACTTCTGATTTACATGTCAAGTAAGAAAAAAATGGTGGTCCACATCTATTTATCATGTTAAAATAGAATTTAAAAATAAAAAAATAAAAAAAAATATCAAGAAATTCTCAAGCTTTAGTCAGTTCAAATCCATCTGATTATTCTCCAGGTGTTTAAATATTACATATTTATTTTTAATTGTAATACCAAATTAGTATTGGTCTTGTAAAGTAACTACAGCAACTTTAATTATTAGATTTTATTCTTAAGACTGATCTCAGAGTTTCAGTGCTTGAGGTTCTTTTTTTGCAGTCGACAAACTAGAAAAAATTTCAATAAAAAAGCCAAACTGAATACTTAAATGACTTAGTTTGACATAATTTTTACCTTGTTCTCTGCAGATCATTCAGACATTGGTTTACCAAATCTTGGTGCAGCACATAACAGATTTTTCCTTAATTTTTCCCTAAACACCCAGTTTATATATATATATATTTTTTTTGTAGGAATTTAGAGCTAATTTAATTAAATTAATGATATTTTTGTTTGTTTAGAAATATTGTAAGTGGTGCCTTGTTGTCAAATTGATGTTTGTTTTTCAATAAAGTGTAGATTATGAATATGTATATGCAAGAGATGTAAAAGTGCATGAAGCACCTTAAACATCTCTCAGAAAAAGGCGGATGCATTATTTAAATGAGAACAGCTGTCCTCAAACGAGGAAGAACAGTGAGCTACTCATCAAATTATGTTCCAGATGTTGAAATAAATTCTATTTAGGACATTGGGAGACTTTTTTCTGCATCCTTTGTTGCTTCCATTCTCCCTATTATGTCTTTAGAGATGATAAAAGAGCGAGCTTTCATGTTGGAGAGGGCTGTTCTCAAAAAAGGGATGATTGCAGCACTCCTTCCTCGTTTAGTGTTTTCTGTACCTGTTTTAACAATTTAAGAAATATATGCACCGATGATGCACATGAAAGGAGACATACTTTTTTTTTGGAAGATAGGTGTTCATGAATCCAGTGTGTAAAATCTACTTTGGTTTGTGTTTGTTTTTCCCTCTTTTATGTCTTCCCTTCATCAGTTTTAGGGATGAGTCGGAGGCATTTGCAAAATTTTTTTTGTTGCCATACTAACAAATTATAACTTGTAGTGAGGTTAATATATGGCATGTGCAAAAATGTGGCTCTTGTGTCTCTTGATCTCATTATGTAAGAGTCACTGTTGATTTAACTTAAAAAAACCCTCAAAATTCACAATTTAAGCACTAAAAACTTAAGACAATAAGATAAATTATACCATTAGGCTTTGTGTGTGGGATCAATTACCTTAGACTTATCAATTTAATATTAATAACATATTTACAAACTTGTATGGTTATAAATTTAGTGCATTTATATAAAATTTAATAATATTTGCCACTTTTAGTAACATTATATATGTTTATATGTGATCAAAAGCAAAAAACAAAAAGACAATTTTTTAAAAGTGATGTGTATTTCATGCATCTGTCATCAAATTTGAATTTAGCTTATGCAAATCTAAACCTTTTATTTTTGTTTTTATTTCTTAAATACATCACCAATGTTTGTTGTTAATTGTGTGTCCTGTTGCCAATATTATTAATGTAAAAATGACGACATTAAAAAAAAAATGATGGGAAGGAAGGTTGAGATTCTTGACAAAATCGTGTGTAGCACAATTCAGTTTCCTCAGGATGACATGACACCTTCGGTGGCCTGTGACATTCAAAGTAAGGGAAGGATGTTGAATGGATGCACAGCTCTGGAGGTTTTGGCATGACTTTTGGGTGAGTTGACCTGGCTGGGCGAGGTCGTAAATAAATTTCCTTTTGTAATAAAATGTCAGCTTACCTTCAGTAATCTAACTGACAAGCCTGAATCAAAAATGGTGCAGTGCTTTGAAATGCCGTACTTGCACAGATCAAACAAGAGTGAGGAAGGACACTTGATGCCAAGCTGACCAAACACTCTAGGTAGCGTTTTCCTTCACAGTAAGTCGGCACAGAAGGAGAAGATAGTTCAGAGTTACAGAGGAGTGTTCAGAAGTCACATTGGACGACAAATCAATGATAAGAAGAGCCAAATAAATAATATGAAAAGCTGAATATTAGCAATACAAGGTCACTAACAGTATTCCTTTGACTGTAATCACCAAGGAGGAAGGCTTTAAAGACCCACTCCAACAGTTTTGACAGTTTTGTTTTGGGTGTTTTTAATGTATTCTTGTGGCATTTTTATGATGATTTTTGACATATATAAAGGAAATTAATCTTAAAATTTCCTTTCTGGTTACGTATTTATTTAAATTGTTGTGAGGCAAAAAAATACAGTTTAAAAAGAGCATATTTGTGACATAGAAGCTACACTACCTGCTCCTCTCCGATCTGATGCATCCACTTTCAGACGACTTGATCCACGTGCATCTTTGTTTTCCTCAACCGAGCTTACATCTGGCACAAAACTGTACGGCTGAATAGAAACAATTTTACTCGCCATTTTTGTTGCACCAGAAATGTAAGGCTGTGAGGGGCTGTAAGCCAGCTGGAGTGTAAACTGAAAACTGAGAGGAAGGGGGGCTAGAAAATGACACAGGTTTTGTGATTGTGGCAAAAAAACTCCTTAATAATATTTAAAATACCACTGGGATTAAAGAGATAATTTTTTTGTAATGCGAAACTTTTGAGTGATTTGTTGTTATTACGCTATCATTATTTTACTCCAACAAATGTGACACAATCAGGTCAAAGAGTTTCTCCGCGTACACATACATGTGTTTTCAAGTCTTATCAAAGCCAGTAAGTGCTACACGTGAGAAGGTAATAGGAAGTAATTTGTGGCATCAATGATGTGAAGTTAAATTGTATCAGTAAGTTAAACTAATGTTCTACCAAAGTCTGGAAAAAATCTATAGAACAAAAAAATTGTAGTTTTCAAAAGTACTTTTAAGCTTTAACGTATTTTATGCAGTGACCTATAAGTTCTGGGTTTTCAGGCTTAACACTCACATCCAAATCTTTGCTGCTATACTTTTCTCCCAGTTGTCTAGTTTGATCCCAATTGTTCTCCATCCATCTTCCGTTGTGGTTTGGTTCTGTGCAGGATCAGATTCTGAAGCTACAGAAGCCGCTGCCAACTACTGCAGGGCAAAGATAGGGCACAGACACACTCATACCTAAGAGAGCAATTTTAGAGTCACAAACAAGCCTGTGAAGCGTGTTTTTGGATTGAGAGAGAAAGCAGAAGTCTCCGGAGAAAACCCACACATGCACAGGAAGAACATGCAAACTCCACATAGAAATGTCCCATCTGGGATTAGAACCAGGGCCTTCTCACTGTGAGGTGACAACACCATCATCCAACTGAAAGCAAACAGCTGAAATTTTTCTAATTTTCTTCATACGGATGCGCCAATGTAAATTCCGGTTTATTTTTACTTTAAAAAGAGTAAAAAAAACTCTCTACTCTGGCTAGACAGCTGCCTTTTTGTCCTGAAAATGAATGAATGGATTGACCATCGAGGTCTCCGGAAAACCTCCCAAAAATAGACAATGCTGACTTTAGAAAACATCTAATTTCAGAGAGTGTTTTTCACAATGACCTATGATACATTAGAAAGTTATTTGATGGATGACTTTTGACAAGACTGTACCAAGAGTCAAAATAATTAATTTACATCAAAAGTATTAGAGACTTGTGCACGTTTGTGCATTCACAATGTACATAAGAAAAATGCTATCTATAGATTGTGCGTGTGTGCATCCATAATTGTTTGAGTGGTGAGTTTTCACCAAACACTGATATTTATAGGACTAAAAATAAAGTACAATTCACATGTTTCCCTGCTCCAGGCATCCTTGCCTCAGTGCTTCTGGCAGTGGAAGGGAATTCACTGGTAAGAAAAGTGGAAAAAGAGGAAGTTTACAGAGGCTGCAAGGTTAAAACATTAGTAAGAACTGGATTCATGCTTATCATTACAATCAACAGGAACTCACAAAAATTATTTAACCAAAGTTTTACCAAGTCTGTCTGGTCTCTTTATCTTTTTATATGTAGTTAGGATGTTTCTTTCTCTCTTTACGTTTACATTTCATCACATATATGATTAATGCAATAACAAAATTCCACAATATCTGAAATAAAACAATGCTTATTAAGTCTGAATTACTAGTTATACTTTTCTCATGACAGTAGAACTTAAAAAGATGCATTATTAAAGTAGTGTTGGTTTCTTGAGTTTCCTAATTTTTCACCTTAACTGTATTTCCATCTGTCATTTTGAAGTAAATAGTATTCATAAATTTAGCCTTTTCTTTTTTTTTTATAATGATACGTCATTAGGATTACACATTACCCCAGAGTCTCCCAAAACACACCTATAAACTGTATTTGATGGTGTTAATGCTCCTTTTATAGTTTCATAGGATCAGGAAGCACTTACACCTGGAAGCTAGTATAACGTGTTATTGCCACACGGCCACTACTTTACAGCAACACTAACAGAAAATGGGTTAAAATCTAAATTATAGGTGTTTTTGTCACTTTTTTCCCCTCTGTTGTCATACTAGACAATATCCAATAACAGCTGCTGCTCACTTGCTAAAATCTTTACCTGCTTTCGTCAGCAGATACAGCACAATTTTGTAACGGTATTAAGAAATATATATTTTTAGCCTCAGGAAAAAAAGAGTTTATGAAACTATTTATTTTTCTCGTGAGACTTTGGTTTGGTTTTGGTCGGTTATGTTATGGGTTTTGGTCATGTTCTGTTTTGAATTGTCCCTCGGCTTCAGGTTTGTCATGATTCACGGCTGTTTTTTATTTCAGTTAATTACCTTCAGTCTATTTAAGTGTCTGGTCTCCATCTGCTCTGCCCTGCCACCTTTTTCTTTCTCTTTTCTCTTTGGTTAATTTATTAAAATGTTTTAAGTTTCTGGCACCAAGCCGAGTCTCCTAGGTTTGGGTCCTTTAACAACACCTCCTGACAACTTTAAAATAAAGCATTATCTTTTGCTGTTTTGTAGGTTTTTCTTACATTGTTTTTCCATTTTTTTTACTTTGTGTTTTCTCAGTTTGCATTTCTTTTATTTTGTCATTACACCCCTGTTGTGTTGTTTCAACTTTTACTTTCTGTCTGCAAACATAATCATGGTTTGTTGATTTGCCATTTCTTATTCTTTTATTGTTTGAACCTCAATTTCTGTCAGTTTGTGGTGAATAAAAGTTCAAGTCTAAAGTTTTGTGGTGAAAAAAAATATTTTAACACAAAAAACCCTCATATGTCAAAAGTGTATAAAAAAGGTTTCTATTGTGTTTGTGTTTCCACAACCAAACAGAAAAGTTTAAAATATTGGTTGATTTGTTGATGGGTTTATGACTTGCACTTGAGCAAGTTAGAAAAAAAAATAGGATCATTTTATGACATACTGTATATGCAACAAAATTCCTCTTTTATTGATTTACACATTTTTTACAGTATTTAAAATAAAGAAATGTTGGAAACTTTTCTAGGTTAATAATATTAACATTTCATATAATATTTATGTTATAATATATTAATAATATTAATTTTTCAGTTAAACACCTTAATCCACCAAGAAAATTCACTGTTTGTAAATACTATTGTTCCATAGCAACACAGAACGAAGAAAAACAAAATCAAGTACGGCCACAGCCGTAACAATTAGAAAATTAATGTCTGTAAAACTGTGCTCAGTTTCAAACAGTTTGAGTTGTAAAAAGAAAAATTTGCAGAGAATTTCTTTTTCTGCTGGATGAATATCTAGTTTCATTTTAAAAGCAAATATTCATGAAAAGTTCTTTAGTTTTCATCTTTCCATCCCACATTTAAGTTGTTTTGATTCATTCTGTTGAGTTAAATTTAAAGCTTTTTTTTCCCGACACATGGATTCCTCCATTTAGGTCTCCTGCTTGATGCTTACGCCATGCTTTTACTGAGAGGCTGATTTTAAAAATGAGCGAGGTGTGATGACTTGGCGGATATTGGCACATCATTGTAAATCCAAAAAAGATTTTTAAATAGCACTTCCCTTGAAGTTACGACCCCCGAGATCAAAGAAAAGATGTCTGTCCCAAATTACATGCAATCATCATACACAAACGCGCTCCATCCAATCATCCTAAACCAAAGTCTTTCTTCTTTAACTTCAGGGATGCACTACCGCAAGTCCTGCGCCTCATCTGGAGCCTGTCTTATCGCTTCCTCTGGCTACCAGCAGTTCTGTACGGGCAAGCTCAACTCCGTGTGCATCACCTGCTGCAACACGCCGCTGTGTAACGGACCCCGCCAGAAGAAACGGCCTCAATCGTCGTCTGCCATCGCCGTAAACGCGCTGCAGCTCTCCACGTGTCCCGTCTTTGTTCTCCTGCTGCTGGCCTCGATCCTGTGCTGACACACCTTTGTGCAGAGTCAAAATAAGTGTTGAAAAGCTGAAAGACATTTTGAGCCGGAACTCTGTAAGCTCAGACAGACTGGCTTTGAAATGTATACATGTGGGGGAGCTTTAAGCAATCTGTGCTGTTGAGTTTGAGACTTACATTGAGTTACATTAAATATATATATATACCAATAACATGAAAACCATGGCCATGGACTGTTTCAGGACAATCGGCGGAGAGGAAAAGCTTTTACTTTGAAATTTTGCTGGACACATTATCCTTTATGACATTTTTGGAGTTACAAAATGGAGCCTTTTTTTAATGAGTTAGTAAAAAATGTCTTTACAGTTGTATGAACTGACGAAACATGAACATAATGGTTTGAGGTTTCACTAAAATGCATTGAATGCAACATTTATCATTAAAAAAGCATTGCAGTGCCATTCATTCAGTTATAAACTAGCTTTATTTCTAAGATTTGCACACAAAAAGATGACAGCGTGGCCTCATATGTAAGACTATTGTCATTTTATTTTCCTAGGGGGCTGAACAGTTTGATATGAAACCAATTAGCTTGAATCACAAGATTCAGTTCTAACAAAAACAAAAATAGGGAAATGTCTCTGCATCAATACGGAGCAGAATTGGCCCAACATGAGAGTCCAAACCCCCGAGAACAGAGAGATGAAGGACAATCAATCTGCAAGCAGCAAAGCAGCATCTTTATCTCAATGAACTTGTCCAAGTTTTTGTCATTTCTCATGACCACAGATGTTTAGGTTCCTCTGTGCCGATTTGTTCAAAGACCTCAAAGTGTTCAGAGTTCCCCAAGTAAACATAATCAACATTCCATCAATTTTCCTTAGCGGTTAATTACTAAAATGCTAAATAAAATGAAATAAATACTTAGAAACTCTGTTTGTAGAGGCTAATAATCATTTTTAAAATCAAAGTTTTTTATTTTCTGATTTTTTTTTTTTGTAAAGATTCCCATTGAAACTAAAGTGCAGATTTTAAAAGCTCCACAGAGATCCAGGTGAATAGTTGTGGGCTGACTGTGATTAAGGCGCACATTAGCACTGACTCATTTGAGCGTCTGGTACATTTGGGGACCTTTTTCAGAATTACTCAGCAAGCCCATCGCCCTCTGTGGGATCCATCCGGGGTTCGCTTTGGCGACTGGCAAGAGGATAAGCCAGTTTTCAAAGTGCCTTTGTTCAATGACTGTTTTTTTTGTTGTTCTTTTTAAAATGAAAAGAATTATCCACATCAGATAACTGGTGACATAAAGTAAAAGTAACCAAAAAAGAATTATCAAAAAGAAAAATCTTATAAATTTTTATAAGAATTTGAAAGAGTAATTGAGATCACAAAATTAAAATGATTTGATTTACAAAACTAAATAAATTTCAGTAGTGAAGTGTGAGTATAAAGAGGCGGATTCTTATTTTACAATAAATATATTTACTTGAAGTTTTTTCTTAATTATAGGAGATTTTGTGTATTTGTGTGGATTTCTATGTTTAGACATACCATAATGATCACTTTTTTTCTAAGTTAGCTAAAAATCATTGTGCAGCTGTTCCTGCTATACAGCTGCTGTTTTTATAGTCATTTCAAACATACTTTAAGTGAACTTTTTTGGGTCAAATGTTTTACTGTGAATAGCATTAGCATCTCTGAATCGGCCAGATTTATTTTTGAGTTTGTTATAACCATTTTTTGACCATGTGACCTTCCTTCCATCAAGCTTACAGTGTGCCTGAGATGTGAAGAACATTCCTATTAGTGATGCTCACTGTGCTCATAAAGTCTATTTGTGTGATGTCCCTGTTTGTGATGAAACAACTAAAGACTCAGTGGATCATATGAGTTTTATCCATGTTTGGTTTTATTGCATTAAACTGTACATCATATTTCAGTCTCTGATGGCACGTCTATCTTTGTTTTCCGAGCTGAGTGCGGCTCCTCGGTCAGGCTGAGGTTTGCTGGAGGATCTGAAGTCACACCTGCGGCTTGAAATGTTGTAAAAGTGGGGGGAGCGTTCTCTCGTGGGACGGTGGAGCGACTCGCCCTGTTACGACGCAACGACTTCAGCAGCAGAGGCTGGAATGAGCGCGCAGAGGCAGCCTGGGAGAGGTTGATGTTGCGCTTGTTGACGTGTTCGATGGTGAGGTGACAGCGGAGCACCTGCAGGAACACCTGCCTGAACTGTCTGGAGGACAGATTGTAGAGGAAGGGGTTGAGGACGGAGCTCAGGTAGAAGAAGGTGTCTGCCACAGGGAGGAGCGTGACGTAGCTCCGGAAGTAGGAAGCAGTCCACTGGGACTTCGGCACAGCCGCCATCATGAGGCGGCGGATCTGGTTGGGAAGCCAGCACAGGGTCAAGGATCCCACAATGAGACCTGGAAGCACAAACCCAAAACTATAATGAATAAAAGGACAACATAAATGAAGCATTAAATTAAAAAAGATTTAAACATGTTTGGTTCTGAAAAATGTACTGAAATTATAAAGAAGAAATTTAGATAAGCAAAATTTGCAAGATTTTGACTATGTCTGAATTCCGTTCCTACTAAAAAAACTGTATAATGCAGAACTACTGAGATCCCTGGATACTTTTTAAAGTAATTTGGACATCATGCTCACTACTTAAAAAAAACAGAAACATCACAATTTACTGAAGTAAAAGCCTAATAAACATGAGCATTTTATGAAAACTATTCATGAATGCATAGTGTCTGATGATGAAAACTTGGATAGTTTCTAAAAAAAAATGTATTTATTTATTTATTTTTAATCTTTCTTTCAAACAGAATGCATTGTAATCTATATTCCTCAATCCTGTGAGCATTGATGCAAACTGGCTTTTTGCAGAGACTTGTGGGAAATTTCTAGAGCATTAGGTCAGCTCAACGAAGATGCAGTAAGTAGTGAAGGAATTCGGACAGAATCTTTTTCAATCATAGCGACTTCCTTGATATTCCAATTTAATAAAATTTATCAGATTTAAATGCCTCAATGTTGCTTAAATTTTGCATTTTCTTGTGCTGTAAATAAAAGAAAGGGAGTATGAGTCACAAAGTGCAAAAAACACATTAAAGGTCATTTCATGGCACTTATTGCGAAGAGTTTTAACATCAATCAATCAATACTTGCTTTATTGAATCCAAACTATGTGAGATAAATGAAATACAATCTGTGCTAAATCATTACCAAAAGACCAATTTATCTTAGGCTTTAATTCAATAATGGCTTGCAGACAAAAAGAGATTACATAGAATATTTTTGGTGAATACATTGAAGCATTTTGACATTTTGCACTCCAAAAGTAATTCTGCACACAGTATGCTGAAATAACTGGGGTTTGAGGCATTGTAGAAAGCACATTTCATTTGAAAATACTGATGATGAATAAAACAACTTATGACAAACAATCTTGAGTGTTTCAATATTTCTTTATGTCTTCCAAGTCATGCTAAAGTCAAACGTTTACTGAGGCTGCTGTGTTGTTAATGAGGATCAGGCTGTCAACACTTTGAAGAAACATAATCTGCCTTGAAGAAACACTCCCTCTAAAAAATACAAAAATGCATATTTATAAGTCATCCAAGAAATACCAATACAACAATGAGCTTTCCTTCTAAAACAAACAAAAACTGCTGAGAAAAGTGAGGGAGGTGCAATACAGCCAGCATGACTAAAATGTACAATTGAATCCAAACCCAAGCAGTCTCACATCTGACCCTACATTTTACTGACGGTAAGTTCACCCTTTCATGCATTGCCTATATTTGCTCTGTCATGATTAAGGGTTTGCTGAGGCCTTTCCCAGGAAGTCATCGCTGCCCTGAATTTAAAGTCAACACCTACAAAAACCTGCTTTCTGGCTGTGGGCCGAAGGCAGAGGACCCAGAGAAAACTCTAAAGCAAGGGAAGCTAGTCTGGATACAAACAAGGAGTATTATTATTGAAGGGGAAAGTTCTAGACACAGCACCACCATGCAACCAGAACTTTTGATGTCTGTCCCTTATTAATTTAAATTAAAAAAAATTATCTTATTTGCTATATTAGAGGTCTCCAAGCTAGTATTTGGACTGAGGCCCCCACCTAAGCAGAATTAACTACTTAATTCTGTAATACTTTTTAGTGGATTATGAAAACTACAAAAATCTATAAGGTGAAATGACTCAGTAAGGGGTGAGAATATATACATTTGCCTGTTATCACTCCTTTTCAAGCAAAAAGTCAAGCTCTACTTGACTTTAATTAATAATCATATTTAATGAATCAAATGTGTTTTTTTAACAATGTATTTTATTTCTGTAATGAGTTTGACAACATGTATTTTTTTTTTTTAATCTTGCGTTATCCGTGAATTATGTTTGAAATAAACCACATCAATCAAAACTATACTGCGGTGATATAACCCAAAATATGATGTCCACACATGTGGATGC
>NC_050532.1:11055030-11062437 GCF_002922805.2 Oryzias melastigma | reverse complement strand
AATTATCTTATTTGCTATATTAGAGGTCTCCAAGCTAGTATTTGGACTGAGGCCCCCACCTAAGCAGAATTAACTACTTAATTCTGTAATACTTTTTAGTGGATTATGAAAACTACAAAAATCTATAAGATGAAATGACTCAGTAAGGGGTGAGAATATATACATTTGCCTGTTATCACTCCTTTTCAAGCAAAAAGTCAAGCTCTACTTGACTTTAGTTAATAATCATATTTAATGAATCAAATGTGCTTTTTTAACAATGTATTTTATTTCTGTAATGAGTTTGATAATATGTGTATTTTTTTCATCTTGCGTTATCCGTGAATTATGTTTGAAATAAACCGCATCAATCAAAACTGTACTGCGGTGATATAACCCAAAATATGATGTCCACACATGTGGATGCCAGATCTTGAGAGGTTATACCAAAATAAGAAAAACAAACACATTTAGTTTCTTATTACATTCTCAAAAAATGTGGGGTTTTTTTTGTACATATTTAACCTTTAATGCATCTTACAAATAAAGCTAGTAAAACCTAAAAAAATATTTTTAGTTATTTGTGAGTTAAACATGACAAAGTGATACTCTGTCTCTGTGCACAGGCAAGATGGAGGCCTTCTTTGTTTAACACAATATACATTGGTTTCTGCTTAAGCAGTGCAGAAATAGCGTCCAACACTTTTTCTGTAAGCATTTGTTCCAAGTTTAGGGTTTTTTTTGCCTCCATACCTAATAGAAGTGCAAAAACTTGGCTTGCCATCCAATAATGAGCACTGAGGCTCACCCTCATTTCAGTTTGGACCTTAACTCTTAATTTTTCAGTTACCGGTAACTTAAAAGAACAATAGTGTACAGATGTAAATTCTACCTTTTGTGAATTAGATGCTCTTTTTATTTGTATAGATTTACTTTTACACGTTTGAATTTACAAATCACATCTTTGCACAATTGTTTGCTTATTTGCACATTGACCACCTTTTTGCACACGGTTTGTTTTAAGCTGCTCAAATCTTGTCACGATTTACTATTGATTATTTAACTGCTTGAGTTTCATCATAACCAGTTCATGATAACTATCATCTTTGAGGGCTTTAAAGAGTCAATGTGTATCCTCAAAGTTAAAAAATTAAAAGTTTAAAACATTTATTTCAAATTACGCATTATAAAAGAAATTGGCAGAAAGTTTTACAATAAAACTGACTTAAAAATTAGAGAACGCATACAATGTCATTGTTTATTGCTCAGGCAGACTAAATTTTCCATCCTAGAGGCAATTTCTTTTAACGCGTGATCTTCAGCATTATGTTAAATCAGGAAAATGGGCTCTCTGAGATGTGCAAAAATCTTGTGCCAGCTGTTTTTAACAAAAATACCCTGCTTGGTCTGAGCTTCTCTGCCGTGCTGCTCTCCTTTTTGTCACACTGAAATAACAGCCTGTGGAGTAGGAATACTGATTGTTTTCATTAAAAGCCTCACGGTGCAGAAGAAGCACAGAATCTGAATTTTTATGGAACTTTGAGACATTTCAAGCTTCGATGCAGCCCAAGAAAATGAGGATATCAAAAGGAAATTGCTGGTGAACATTTATTAAATTTCTGAATGTAGTAATAAAATAATTCTGAGATTGTGAAAAAAATAAAACAGTGCATAATGAAATATGAATGCACAGGTAAGATATGAAAAATGGAGGTGTACGTAGTGTGACATTAAAAAAATACTACAAATGAGTTTTGTTTTTACATTTACATATTGGAAACCTGTTAGAGACAACATTGGATCTTCAAATACTGACAGAGCGGGAAAAAAAAAGATTGAGCATAATGCCAATTATAGAAGTTGTAAAAGTAAAAAATGCAAAACCCTGTGTAATATGACATTTCATTTGTGACATAAAAAACTCCTTCATGAGGATTTCTATACTTTACTCAGACTTCAATTGCTTCTTCAGAACACAAATTTTATTTAAAAAAAGAGCTAAAAATTTAGTAAAAAATATTAAGGACAAACAAGAGCGACTTTCAACTTTAAAATCGTATCAGGTATACCAAAATTATGCAAAGGTTTGTCAAAAGGGAAACTTATGTATGCACTTAAAGAAGCAAGAAATTGTGAAGCCAGGCATGGACTACTAACAGATCCACAGCACAAAATAGCAAGGCCAAATATAAAATATACAATAAAACAACAACCTGTAAATCCGGCAATAAAATAATAATAAACACAAGTCAAAGATTCTCAGTCGGTTCAAATGAAGTCAAGGACACAGAGCTGTAACCAAAAGAAAAACAAACTTAATTAAATAAAAAAATAGAAATCAATAAAATACCAAAAGGCTAAAAATTCCTTCTAAACTCAAGTTTACAGAATCACATCATTTTTTGCACAGTGCCAGTGAACTGCCATGAGGTTGAACTCCCTGTTGTATTAAATAAAACATTTAGATTAGTTCTCTGGGAGACCTAAGGCATTTTAACAGCTCCAAGATAAACCTGGCCATGCAAGGCTGCATCTGTTTACAAAGAACCGTCGTCCAACCGTCACAGTGTTTCAGGGAGTTCCACCTATCATTAACAAATGGTGGTTTTGCATGTATGCAGTTATGACAGGTCTGTGGGAGGTTTGTGTGTTTGGAGGTGGTGGAGTGTTGTTGGCCTGAATTTTGGCATCAAAAACTCATTTTTCATGTATATTGTGCTTTTAGTTGATTCTGTGGGAATCTAAGAGACGGTGGTGTGCATCTTTCCCAGAAGATCAACACTTTGCAGAATAATTAAATTGGCCAAGAGCTCTGCCATATTAAATATCTTTGAATATTAGTAAGTCTTTAAAATGTTCAGTTTTTGTGCACAATACCATGTTATTTGCAGTAATTACACCTATAATAAAACACAGCTAGAAGTGTAATTAAACTTTTTCTTTACTTTTTTCCCCCCACTTGATGTCTGAATTTATGACAAAAGCAAATTCCAAGTAGATGCTAAATTAAGGCAATTTTGCAGCAGAATTTTTTTATTTCCATCAATAGCCATTCGGGGGGGGGGTGCTTTAGGTTAAAGCTAAAGAAAAGGGAGATTTGGAATTCACATCTTGTCCAGTTGACCTGGGCTAAAAATAAAATAGTAATTAAACTAATCTGTTTTAACATATTGCAGCTAAAATAGTCCCTGACGAAGTTATGTTTAATTATTTCTATTAAAACGTAAAAAAACTGGCACTTTTAAAACCTCTGGCGATCTAGTTTTTAGATAAATAATAAAAAAAATGTAATCTGTAATCCCTTATTGTTTAACATATACCAACCAATTAAGATGAGTGTATTTTTGGTGAGATGTACTAAAAATAATTCCATGTGATGTACTGTGGATGTTTTATGGAGATTAAAAACACAACAAATTTAATATTTTTCTCCTTTTTTGTTTATTTTTGACTACTTCAGTGATTGATTATGCATATAAATAATTCAGGTCACGACTTGGTTGAATTATCTGTGGTCACCCTTTGTTTAAAGCAGCAGGTCATGAAGGGAAATGGCAGGAACTCCCTTGAAGATGATTTACGGTGATTTGTCTCCAGTTCTATCTGTCACTTCGGTTCATTGATTTTCATGCAGACGCCCGCTTAGTAAATTGCCCTGAGTCAGCAAAATAATGTCCCTGAAGTAAAGTTTGTATGCAGCGGGAGTTGTAAAAGTACTCCTTCTCCAGTCAAGAGTGTCAGAGCTCTCACATGTTGATAAATCTTCGTCATTATTGGAGCCATGTCAAACTAAACGCATATTCTGACAAAACTCAAAGCCGTTGTTTTATTTTTCTGATAAGAACGTGAAAAATGAAGGGAAAATGACATAAAAGAAGGAGAACTAAATCTTCATTAACATCTCCTACCATTTTATTCAAGAAAGTAGTAATGTTTAATGTATCCCTTAAAATTATGAGAATTTAGGACAAGATTTTTTCTTAGAAACATTCTCACACTATGAAAGATAAAGTCTCCATGAAGTAGTTTTCTACGGTGGCCCTGAAGTTCAAATTACATCAACAAATCCCTCAAATCAAAAACATAATAAAGATCTTAATGACAGTTTAAAAAATCAAAAAAATAACTTAAAAAATCAACATTAGATTTCAGAAACCAAAACACAATTACAATAAAACAGAAAAAAAATGAAGATGTAACATTTTGGAAAAATCAAAATAGAATGTTAAAAAAAAGAAACACAACAAGAAGTCAGAAGGGTAGGGACTATGACTTAGAAAAATAACACTACTTTAACGTTAATATACCTTTCATGGAAATTAAATTGTAAAATCAATTTTATTTAATGATTACAACACTAAGCACAGTATCTATATCTCATATACATGTTGCTTTTAACCAAGGAAATTCATGGTGCTTTTCTTTTGGTAAATTGAGAAATGTTTGTTCTAATAAGGAACATTCAATACTGTCTGACTTCCACATTCAGTATAAGAAAAAAAAAAAAGCAGAATAAATGTGCTTTAACTATAAAGTTCTCAAAGTATGATGAGGAAATGGAGTCAAGTTTATTTTCAACATTGCTAAATGCATCTTATCCAGTGCTAGTGTTTGAGGGATTAGGTGGAAACAAGAAAGATGCTCATAAATGATGAATTAACTATCACCTTGTCTGCATTTTCAATCGATTCAAGCATTGTCAAATGAAGTATCGCAACATTTCGCCAAATACTTTGAAATGTCTGAGCATTGAGTGATTTGTTGATTTGATTTACACTTCAGGGTCACCGTAGTTTTGAGTCTTCTGCACACATCAATGGAGATAAAGGCAATTCAACATTAAAAGAGTTGACGATTATGAGAAGAGTCGAGCATCCTTCAATTCCTAATGAAATCTGAATTCTGTAAGTAGACGTTTTAACTTTCAGTTCTCTTCAAACATCTTCACATCAAAGCAAAAATATGCTTTAAGACAGTTGACAGTGATTCTCAGAGGTAAAGTTTCTTATATAGAGACCTTTTACATTTCATACAGATTTGTGAAACTCTGCCGTCACAATCTTTCCGTTTGACTTTCTCAAAAGCTCCAGAAATAACACTCAAACAAAGGTTACATTAACCTGAAAACTTAAGCTCCACTGACATTTACAAAAACATCACTCTCATTCTGAGCAAGGAACTGTTTAAACACTTGATGTCCTCCAATGTCATGATTGGTGACTCTAAAATGGACATTTATAGCTGAATGATCAAGAGTGAAAGGAAAGGGAATGAAATGTGCTTTAAAACATTAGAAGATAAGACTTTGTGACACAGAAAAAAGAATTTGCCAAAGCAGCAACTGTTTTATGGCATTCGTAACAGCACACAGAAGAAATTTACGTAGCAAATTTTAATGTAAAAAATGTTTTAAATAAAAAAAAGACTATGCAAATAAAAGAGATGCTCACTTCTTCACTTCTTTTCCACACTCTCCATTTAATCTGGACTCCTTTATCTCTTCTCCCAGTTATCTCCCTGCTTATATTCATGCATATCAACATTTTCTGATTGAAGAAATAATTCAAGTGTTTACAACCACTGGAATACTGTGGTCGTCTTGTTTCTCACCATATTTTGAATAAAACACAACCAGTTGCAGATTACATCACGATGCAGACCCTTTTATTGTCTTTTGTGTCTGCCTGGGTTTAATCCCTTGCCATTATATGTGCAGTCATTTGAATAAAGCCTAAAGGAAATAAAAGTCACACCCAACACCAAAGGAAGTAAAGAATGTGGCTGCAGTCGTGTTGATGTGGAAGTTATACAGCCCTGAAGTTAATAAGCAACTTTAGATCAGACATTATCAAAACCTGACAGATTAGTCTAAAAATCCCTGGATACCAAAATACTGCCACAGGAGGTGAGACGGCAGGACTGAGTGTGTAAAGCATCTTTTAGTCAATTTAAATGCTGCAATAATGGGATTTGAAGATGCCAGAGAGGTGGGTTTATTAAGCCAGGAAACCAATTTCTAATTTAGTAGATTGTAAATAAATTCTTTCTGGTGATGAAGATGGTTAAATTTATTTAAAATAAAAAAAGGTTGTCAATCCATAATGTCAGACAAAATTGTAGCAAAATTAATATTGAACACTTCAGGCACAATTTAGTTAATTTCCTCAAGAGAGTTGATGATGAGGTCTGTAAATATAAATGAAATAACAATTTTAAAGCTAACAGTGAGTAATTAAAAAACATTAATAAAGTGAGAACCATAAAATATTGTTTACTTTGAGATTGCAATTACAGAAATATTAATTAAATATGTTGTGGGACAATTTAGGGTCAAACATTAGCATATGAAACATAGAGAGTGAAAGAAAGCTGGAGAGACGAAGAACAATCCACAGGGAGCTCATAAAGTCAGAACCAACACCAGTTTAATTCTCCATGGTGTTCCAAAACTCTATGGACAGTTTGCCTTAGACGAACTGTCTATATCAATTATCAGATGATTTGATCCAAACAGGGTTATACGAATATGAATAACAGGGTTATTCGTAAACAAATTTGATTACATTATAACTTGAAATCAAAGCATTGAATCTAAGCATTGAATCAAAGCTTTGAATTATGTTTGTGTGTCTCAAATGCCGCTTTAAAAACCCTAATTTCATATTCTGTTTCCAGAGCCCAACAAACCAATCCTGACAGTTGATAATGAACAATGACCTCCGTCCACTGACTATGTCATCAGCTTCTTGTGAAAGATTCTGCAGGCTGCATTAATCTTGTCATGCATTAAACTAAGGCATGATCTTTTTTTTTTTTTCACTATTAACTAATATATTTTAAATTATTCATGAATGATTATCTTGACTGCGTTTGTAGCTGCAGCCTCACTTTTAAGACTAATTATCCAGCTCACACTTATTGATATATACAATGTGAGCTGTACACACCCAATACAAACAGTTCTAGATGTCTGATTTGTTTTCAGTTTGTGGAACATAGTGGAACATTAGAACAAGTGAACAAGCGTTGAGTTTTATTTAAAACATTTAAACCAGTCACTTTCAGGAGCAGCTTCAACTAAATTTGTGATTATCAAGCTCACCAGTTAGCAGGATCTCCAAACTAAAGCCATAAACTGAAACAAGCCTATTTGTTGCACAAACGGTCCATAAAACTGGGACGTTGACGCGTAACCATGAATGCACAGCCTCTTGTAAATCCCTGTTATTTCATCTTATCTTTTCTTATCGTCAGGTAAATAATACACGTCAGAGAAGGACTGTTGTTGATTACAGCATGATGCCCCATGTTTTTTTATATATATATATTTTAGAATAATTATCTTGAAATTTCTGCAAAAAGATTCCTGGCAAAAAAACAGACTTTTGTAGATTTATCATTCAACCCAGGGCTGACCTGCCTGCTGTT
>NC_050532.1:11045031-11054925 GCF_002922805.2 Oryzias melastigma | reverse complement strand
AATTTCTGCAAAAAAAAGTTAAACTACTCCAATGGATTTCTTGGCGAAAAAAACAGACTTTATCATTCAACCCAGGGCTGACCTGCCTGCTGTTTTTATTTTTGACTGTTTTTAAGTAGTGGTGAGAAAAGGCACTGCCAATTTTCAGCGATTGGGACAAAGCTTTTTGACAAGTTGTGTCCCCACAGGACAATAAAAAGCCTCTAAATCGTATCACTCTCACTCCCGACTGCAGCCTCTCACTATGCAGCTTCCTAAAAGTCTTTTTTATTTAAAAAAGAAAAAGTTGCCTTTTGAACTTCTGGTGTTCAGAGACAGACTGCTGAAGGGATTACATGCAGCAAAAAAAACAAACTGTTTATAAATGAATTTGCTCATGTATCCTGTAAGTGTCTTCATCTCATTTTGTAGGCAGCAAAAGGGGCAGTTTGTATCTGAGGAGTTCTGACTTCAGTCTTCTTTGTTTGCATATATTCATCCTTCCTTAGACCATTTTCTCTGACACGGCGGAAAAAACGGGATGATACTGACATAATGTACAGATATCAGAATGGAAACTGTCCTCATGAAAGATGAAACACAGTAATTTCCGATTGCTACAAAAATGTAAAATGTAGGGTATATAGCTTGCATTGAACACAGTATGGACTTCATTGGCTTTATGTTTCATGATTTTCTTTTTTAAACTGTCTTAGAATGTAAAAAGGGAGACATTTATAACTTCAAGCAACATTCATCAGTTCATTTGTACCTTTTTTTTAATCACTTCATCTTATCTTGACAAAACACAGCACAGTGACATAAAGAAAGACATAAAGCACTTCGATTGAAGGAATCAAACCATCCATCTTCTACTTTCTAACTTCCAGAGACTTCTAAGCTCTTGTTTCATCTTAATATCTCCCATCAGGCAATGTGTTACAGAGTAAACGTGCATCACTGTGTGCATGGTGTTGTTGTAAAACATTCATTAACGTAGTAAGTCCTAACAGGTTGTGCAGCTCCGTTGTTAGTATCTCAGCCAAGCGCAGGATTGTCTCCCAGGTGGTTGCCCTGACTGAGGGTGCTGTCACTCACACCAGGGCTTGCCCTCAGCTATGATGGCTGCCAAGAGGGTGCAGAGCTCTTGGGAATGTGACCTCACAATGCAGCTGTCACTCACAGTATCCAAGGGAGGGATTTTTGGGATGAACAATGAGGAACATTTACTGACAAGCTCAAACAGCGACTGACGTGTTAAAAGGTGAACAGAGAATAACCCTAACCCTGCAGATGGAGAATGAACGGGTTGAAATAAAAGTAGAGGTAGTGGATATTTCAGTTCGAGGAGCATAAGAAACAGGAGAAAGATAAAAGAGGTTCACACATGCATGCATCCAACCTTCCCCAGTTCAATTAAATCAGTTTTAAATCCAGAAAAGTTGTATTTTGCTAGAGCAATGTTAAAAACAATTAACTAGGAGTGTTAATGATTAATCAATGAATTGATTTAGATTCCAATGATCAACCTGTGTAAAGCAAGCTGTTAATCCAATCAAATTGTATCAACCTATACCATTATGATACTGTTTTCAACATAAAATAAATTGATTATAATCAAAATTGGTACATTAAATTTAATTATAGTTGAATTTTGGCTAAAAATGTCCTGGATCGATTTTAGGTCAGAGAATCAGATTGTTCAAAATGAATCAATATCAACTATGAATCGTATCAACAACCACAAATGATGATATAAATCAAATTAAAATGAATTGTTAGAGCTCTAATGCTAACCAATAATGTTGCAGTGCTCCCAAAAGACACTCAGTCATTTTCTAGACAATCTGGCTTTTAGTTGGAGCTTTCCAGAACACATGCAGCACAAAAAATAGTTCTGCTGTGTAAATTACTTAAAAAGAGATATGTTTTCTTAATAAAGTAGAACTTTTCATGGTCGTGATCTTTGCACAAAAAACGTGTTTTTAACACATAAGAGTTTCAATGTTGAGCTCGATCCTCTTCTTCACCAAGTATCCTGCTGAGCCCAGCAGGGGTGAGTGTATGCCACTGACTGATAAGAACTGAAGGACTTGTGGTAGTATAACATACTTAAGACTGTTTATGCACTCCACCATAGCCTTTCATTTGTGTATTCTCTTCAGTAATGGAGTTTAAGGGTCCTCGGCCACCAACATTAAAACAGATGAAGATGAGTTTCTTCTGCTCTTGTAAAAGGATAATTCTTGTCCATAAATACCTGCATTACTTTGAACTTTAACCAGTTCATCATAAATGTCAGACGTTTCTTATAAAGTCACATCCAAATATTTCCAATTTCAACTTGTTTTGTGATTGTTTGTGCTCTTTCTGCCCTAAAGTAGATAGAAAAGAGCAGTCCTCTAATATAAAACCTTGTGGGACAAACAGGTATCAGATAATGTGTCGATCCTTTATCTTTCTTTCTTATACATGCCATCCAAAAACACAGTCGGATCCATTCTAATAAGAAATGGTTGCTTGAACTTAGAAACCAAAGCATGACAAGCATGTGACTTTAAGAAATCTTTCAGTGAAGCAACAACCAGATGTTTAGATCTAGTTACATCATCACCAAAGAAAATGACATTTACAATCTAAAGAACAACCACATTGGTTCACAAAGCTTCAAAAACTCTGCTATGAGTCTATAATAAAGCAGAATATTTTGCTTTTTCATGATGTGCAAATGCTGAAGTGCAAATCTGAGTTAAATACTAAGGAAATAAAAGACAGAAGCACACGAAACTCATGTTAGAAGAGATCAGTTATGCAGGCATAAGGATGTTTTTAATTGTGATTCCACAGGTGTAGCTTTGCTTTCATAGCTCTAAAACTAGAGCTATGAAAGCACGACTTTTGGCATTTATTGTTTTCATTAGAAATGGATGCCATAAATCATTCATGAAGGATGACTAAGTGCAGGAGAAAACAGGCATTTGCATGGAAAAAATAAACAACTAAAAGAAAAATACTGTCAGGAAAAGCAAAGACCAACCCTAAGTAATAAAGGCAGAAAGGAGAAAACTAAAGGACACAAACTTAAATATCTCAGTTGATTAGCTAAGATGGACTGATATGTTTAAACAGCAATATCAACTATATCCTAAAACCAAATCAAGTAGAATAGAACAAAAACCAATGTAAAACCCAAGAATAGAACAGTTTAAGGTATAAAATAAAAAGCCCAAAACCAAAGAAACCAGAGAAACCTTTAAAGTGTCTGTTTTAAACAGTTTTTCTTTGAATACCTTATTGCTTTGTCTGTTTTTTGGAAACAAAAAAGCTGCTGTTTCTTCCAACCTTAAAGACACAAGTTATATTCACACTTCTATTAAAAAAGGAACTAAGTGTTCTCAACAAGGCTGGATACCAAAATTAACATCTTTATTAAAACAAAAGCAATACCTGCTTTCTCTCTTAGAACTCCTCGTCCCGTCCACTAAGCCTCACTTAGTGTTCAAGTCACAAATGGCCAGCAAAAGTCAATAGCCATAAGCCAAAAGCAGAGGACAGTGGGATTTAATATTAATGCCCAAAATGCCAGTTCCAAGTGACCAAAAAAAAAAGTGCAAGGCAATTAACCTTTTGTGTAGACTATGATGTGAGGGCAATTCAACACAGATGTTCCCTGCTTCTAATTACTCTTCCCAATTGAAGAGCTAAATTAGAATTAGAAGTTTTTCCAAACATGAATTAGGGGAGAGTCAGGATGAGTGTATTAGAATTTGGAGCATCCAAACAGAACTTTCTGCATTGTGCAGCAGCTTAACAAATGAATATTTCTAACAAAACTGAAAACAATATATTAGTAAATGTGGGATGGTTCTTTAAGACCTATTCCAATGAAAAACCTTTTTTTAACATCTTGTCCAACCTGACATCTGATACAGATCTGTACAACTGGATAGTTTCAATGAATTTTGTTGCACTGCTAATGCTAGCTTGCGGTTGCTAAGCTAGCAAGACACAGTGTGCACAAATGGATGACAGGAAGTAGGGGCGGATTTACTTACTCCGCACCAACAGTTTCCCCCCACAACCCAGGTGAAATTCTGACCAACTCCGACCACTCTGCAGAAACTATGTCCAAGAAAATAACAAAGACTTTGTTTATTTTGGCTAAAAACTGAATCATCACATTAAAAAAACCACTGGGAAACTTTTAAAATAGATCAAAAGATGACTGGAGAGGGTCTCTAGGGGAATATTTACTAAACTTCAAACCTGTTGTATTGTACATTTTGAAATGGTGAGTGTTAAAGAAAATGCTTTTTGATGGGATCAGAATTTGATCATCTAATTTCTTCAAAAATAGATTAATAGTTTAGTCCAAAACTCAAGATTTTTTTAACACTCACAGATTACGTTGAAAATTAGAGACAAACATCAAATTGGAAAAAAAAACAGCAACATCATGACTTGCAATCGACCATAATAAAAGCATAGTCTCTACATTATGATCACACTTATCAATATTTATTCACAACATCTGAATCTGTTTGGAGAGAGCAGTAATGGACCGACATAAGCTTACCACAAGTTTCTAAGTTCAGACTCGTTTACAAACTAAACTAAAAGACATTCAGGGTGTCAAACACGCTACCTCACTACATTTTTCTTACATATTTGTGAAGTTTTGATTCATAATATTAGAACACAAAAGATAATGGACTCACTCAAAGCAAAAGACCAAATCGCCTGTCATGTGATGTTTATGTTAATAACTGTTTTGCTGGAGGGTCTGTAGCTTTCAATAAGCTGTCTTGAAACAGTAAAGAAGCACATTTCAAAAATAAATAAGATGTTTAATGCATACTGATGTTTGTAGACAGTGTGATGCCGTAGCTTTTCTTTCAAATAATAAAAAGTCAGCATTTCCAGTGAATTATTCCTGTCTCTGATGCTGCAATGCCATCACAGTAAACTGACAAAAGTGGAGATGCAAAGCAGGTTCATCTGTTCTCTAGCAATAAAAGAAAGCAACGGCAGGATTTATGCACTTTGCAAAATGACTCATTTAAACAACGGATATGTTTTTCATCTTAATACATTTGTTGAATAAATACAACTCCCTGCTTGAGAGCTCTTTAAAAGCTAAATTTCAGAATACATCAAATGCATTTAAATCCAGATCAATGCAATAATGGTTTCCCATATTACTCTCCAACACTGATGGAGGAATGATCAGCTTTAATTTTGACCAGAAAACCTCAATCTACATGAGTAATTTATTTATCCCTCCAAAAAGATTGAACAGAACATGAGAATGTGAATGTTCGATGGTGGAATCTGTAACCAGAACATTCTGAAAACAAATTAAATACAGCTTACAACTACAACTTACAGGTTTAATAAGTCAGGTATTTACTTTAAAAAATGAAACACAAGCAGGTGTAGTGAAATTTGATTTTTTTTCTTAAACCTATCATTTATAAACGTGCTTGTGTTGGAGTTATGAAATCAGATTCACTTGAAAAACAACAAGCAACGGCCACATTATGAACCAAAGTAAGAATCCAGCTACATTCTTACACCCTACAGGTGTGGCTGATTTCCAAACTTCAATTAAAGACCTTCATTCACAGAAACATATTAAATTACCAAATTTGAAAGAAATAAGAAGCATTGATCTTTCTGTGTCCTTCATTCTCACAAGTTATTCATAAATCCACGGTCATCTCAGCAGCACACGCCTAATTGTCTCGTTAACTGCTGATTCACTCCTAGATGTGCAGGAGCTGAGGATAGAAATGATCATGTAGCTGCAGTTCACACCTCAGCGTCCTGTCGGACTCTCCAGACACAGCTGCCCCCGAATGTCAGTTTTGACATTTGTACTTAGATGGGACGACTGGCAGCAGTGCTGGTGTCATTGTCCTCAGTCTTTGGAAGCTTTATCAACCAAGTTACTGGGAGAGCATAAGTTCTGTCCCTGACCTTCAAATTTGGAATCCACCGCCACCCAGCCACTCCAGGGAAAGTTGGAGCGGCTAGTGAGCCCATGGATGACACATCTGACCAACAGATGTGGAATTTAGTATAGCTTTAGTCTCCACAAGGACAATAAACAGAATCGCGCTAGGAATTGACTATTCTTTCTGGATAATTGTGAAGGCCGTCTGTACCTTGCTCTATACTTTTGGTAGAATGAAAGCATTGTGTGGTTTGGCTGTTATTCAGAGAGGTAGAGAGGTCGACCTTTGATTGGAAGATTTCAGGTTTGGTTCTGGCCTTGCTCACCCATGTGTCAAAAGGTCATTGGGCAAGACAGTGAACCCTACATTGCTTCTGCTGGTTGAGGTTGGCGTCATGTAAGACAACATAGCTACCTTCTGTCAGGAGTAAGAACCCTGTCTCCCCCTCTGGTCACTGGTGGGAGTCATCTCCAGAGTATTAACATACTACATTTCCCAGCTGCCCCAGCACACAGTCCCTGGATGCTGCTTAGCTGACACTCACTGACAATCACCCACATGACCTCACTCAGTGTGAAGTATTGTTTATGCCACCCTGCCTACATTACCGAGCGTTTCAATGATCTTCTGTTTCTGACCCTGCTTTATCTCTGATTGACTGCCGCCTGCCCTGATCCTCACCTGGACACTGACTACCCTAGTCTCTTCTTTGATGCTCCCATGCTCATGATTGACACCTGCCTGTCTGACCCTAATTTAGTTTTGTGGTCTTTTAGCTGTGCTTAGTTCCTGTCTGAACTAATAAACATTCTGCATGACACCTTCAGTGTGTGAATGTGTGAGTTATGGGACTGTAACTATAAAGCGCTTTGACCTAAGGTAAAGTAGATAAGTATGTCATTCACTATGAACCATATACTCTCTCTAAGGTATTGCAGAATACATTGTTTGGAATTAGCACCAGCTGAAAAGAAGAATCTCTGAAAGTTAAAGAGAGAAAGAGAGTTCCAACACCCAAGTTAACCCCTGGTCTTGCAGATGTTGAGAAAATATACTGTAGTTATTCCAGTCAAGTTTATTTTTCTCAAATATCCTGAACTATTATTGTGGTCCTGAACAAAAAAGGATATTGTGAATCCTAGGAAGTCGTGGTAGCTAACTAGCTCTTTTTACAGGCTTATGAGGGTAGGCAGCATCATGTCTGTGATGTCACAACCATTAGCCATGAGAGCAATAGAGAATTTTTACCTTTCAGAACATTTATTCATAGAGGAATTGTAGGAGATAGAGGAACCATGAAACCGTGTTACATTTCATTTCAATTCAGTTTCATTTATTCAGCCCAATATCATGATGCAATCCTCTCAGTGGGCTTACCGGTAACCGGTAAACAGTCTATGGTGTTACACCATTGACTTGTTATTAAAGACTGCATTCATCTATGTTGTAGTCACCATTGTGGAGGAGGGCTTTAATCACCTTTAGCAAACCAAAACTCTCTGGAATCTCTTTGGAGTGTTAAAGTAGAGCTGTGTCAAACGACATGCGAGGCACGAGAACTTCACAAGCTGCCTCCTGCAAGAGACATAAAGAACCGCAAGAGAAAGTTCTTTGCAGACTTTGCAAGGATGCTTGAAGCTGAAGGCATCTTTAGGAAGGCTTTGGACACGTCTCCACCATCTTTTACCAATAAGGGGTACAAGAAAATATCAATTCAGTGAAATATTGCAATACTTCATATAGCAATACTTGTATTGATTTAAAATGCTGCCAAGATGATATTTAATAAATAATTTATAAGCAAACATGCAAAACAACCACAAGAACCATCCAACATAGTGAAATGAGACATATGCAACTTAGTTTTAACTAAGGATGAGAATCAAACCAAAAATCTGTGCTAAATTGGTACTGGTGATGTATAAAAAGGTGATTTTCTGAGCTTCTTGACTCATATAAGAACGAGTAAGACAATGTAGATGCGTAGTGCCCACTTAATGTTCTGATCATTAAATAAAATATATTTTACCATTTTATTAATGTGAAAGATTTATTTATATTTAGATCAAGTTTTTTGTAAATTAGAATCTTTAAAAAAACAAAGGTGAAATATTGTCTCTGGCACTGTCTTGGAACATATCAGGATATGAATCGTGATACATACTGTATCACCAAACTCTTGTCAATACACACCACTAAATCAGACGATTGGTTAGTTTCTTTAAGTTCCACTCCAGTCATATTTTGATCTATTGCAAAACCATTATCAATGATATTTTAATTATGAATATTCTGTTTTTAGACAAAATCAAAAAACTTCTATTGTTTTTCTAGGACACAGCTTCTGCAGAGCAGAGGTAAATAAAAAAATCCACCTCTGAGTTGTGGGCTGGACTGCTGGTGCAGGGTAAGCCTGCCCCAATACTATCATCCATCTGTTTACATGCTCTCCGACTAGTTTACAGACCCTCATACCCCAAACCTAGCATTAGTGGTGACATGGAGCCTTCTAGTCATACAGTTTTGAGCAAGATGCCAGATCGGACGAGGAAAGCAAAGATATAAATTGATCTATTTGTCTGCTAGTGGATAAATCAAAGTGGAGCGGAGCAGGACACTTTTCAACGTTACATATAAGCTCTTTTTTAGACAACTTTTTTTTTCTTGTCTTCTCCTGATTCACAACAATTTGAATAAATAAATACAATTTTGAGATTAACCTCTTAATTCCAGGCTCAATTTATGGTTAATTTTAGAGTTTGTGATTTTAAGTTTCTAGACATGCCAAAATTGCCAAATAATAACAAGTAAAATGGGTATGGGATATTTTAGTTTGGAGAAGTGTTAACCAAAAAACAAAAAGAGGGAGAGATCCGAGTAAATCCTAAAGTAAAATCACATTAATTAATATTCTAAACCACCTTCTCCTGCTTGGGGTCACTGATTCTGATGGAGCCAATCCACTGCTGTCAAGGAGGCGTACATTCCTGACAGGCTGCCAGTCCATCACCGTCACATGAAGACAAACAACCAACCACACACACACTTCCACTCACTCACAGAGAAATTTAAAGTCATCTGTCAACCTAATATGATTCCTTTCACACTGTGGGAGGAGGGCCAAACGGCTGAAGGAAAAAAAAATGATTGCACAAAGTAAGGCCTGATTTGGATTCAAACAGAACCTTCTGCTGTGAGGACTGAGATAAACTAACATTTTATAACATTTATCATCTGCAAAAAAAAAAAAAAGTTTGATCTTAGTTTTCTCTCCTGCAGGAGGTCCAGCAGGTCTGCAGCTGCAGGGAGGACATAAAACACAACTGTTGCCTTTTCCTCGTAGAACAAATGTGTTTCTGTTGAAATGTGCGAAAAACTTCACACCTTCCAGTATTGCAGGAGAGTTGCTATCAGACATAAAAGCGTAAACAAGAATTACAAGTGCATAGGTGTTACTCTACCCCATGTTGCAGGTTTGCTCTAGCTTGTTTTCACCTTCCTAAAATGAACTTTTCTTTTTTTTTAAATGTTACTTCCATGTTTACCCCATTCTTTCTTCTTAGTCTAGTGGATGACTACAAAATGAGAAACACCAGCCTTGAAAAAGCGAAGATTATTTATTTTTGTTAAAGTTAAATCCTTCTAAAACAATGAGGCATTCATCTGATAGCTCTGTTTATCCAGCTGCCAAACAGGACCTTGTATTTGATCAGACAAAGTTTAAGGTTTCTGACTGAAAAAGTTCAGGCTGATGGAACAGAAAAGAGAAGTGTTGCACAAATTTATAGCAGAAACATCTAAATATCCAAAACTAAAATGGAACTTTGGTTTAAATATCAAGCTCCAAAATTAGTTTTTAAAAGTTCAATTGGTGTCACACACCTGGGGCAGACCCACTTCAATGAAAATTGTGTTTTTAAGATGTTCTAGTCGCATTTTTCTTGTGATTTTCTGGTAA
>NC_050532.1:11027414-11044801 GCF_002922805.2 Oryzias melastigma | reverse complement strand
GTGTTGCACAAATTTATAGCAGAAACATCTAAATATCCAAAACTAAAATGGAACTTTGGTTTAAATATCAAGCTCCAATATTAGTTTTTAAAAGTTCAATTGTTGTCACACACCTGGGGCAGACCCACTTCAATGAAAATTGTGTTTTTAACATGTTCTAGTCGCATTTTTCTTGTGATTTTCTGGTAATTATGGCCCGCAGCAGCAGTCTACTGACTGCAAGGACCATTTTGTTTTTGCTTTAACATTCTATCTTTCTGCGCCCTTGAGCCAAAATTTCACTCCCCCCACATGAACGAAAAGGGGCCAAAAATCGCTTATGGGGCCAAACAAAAATATTTCAAAATACGCAAACGAAAGCCAATTATACAAATGTAGAAAAGGAGCATTTTTATTAACTATCAATGACCAAAGTTTAGACAAACATCTTCTTGAATCTACATTTTT
The DNA here is from genome assembly GCF_002922805.2 of Oryzias melastigma. Lineage (NCBI taxonomy): Eukaryota > Metazoa > Chordata > Actinopteri > Beloniformes > Adrianichthyidae > Oryzias > Oryzias melastigma. Next base: position 11,044,354 of record NC_050532.1, on the reverse strand, counting down.
ATCCTAAAATAACAGATGAGCTGTAATTGTGTCATAGTTCATCCCTTTGGCCCATATAAAACACCAGCACATGCTCAGGAAGAAATATTGACATGAATAGGGATGGACAAAACAAGGCTGTTACCCCGGGTTTCAACAAAAGGAAGTCATTTCAGTCACTATTTTTCTGCGGTACAAATTTTACCATTTTGGGACCAGATGATGTTAGTGCGCAAAAAGTCAGATAATCTGTCAAACGCTTCGAACTTTTGAGGAGGAGCCGGCAGGCACCACATACTTTTATTGAAGCATTTGATTGGCTAGTTTATAACTTGAATGACTTGAGATAATGTAAATATATCATTAAAAATAGCTTAGCAAGACCATGCTAAAAAAAGACACCAGAGCAAGAATGGTTATTCAGATAAACAGAGTGACTGAGTAATAACTGTTTATTTGTTAAAGAAGTCTATGGGATTTTGGCTAACTGGGACAAGCGGGTGCTTCCTATTTGGTCTGTTATAGCAGAGGGGATGATCAGTCCGTTTCTCTCTCTGTACTGGATGTGGAAAACCTCCTAAATATGAAGGCCCCAATTGGATCTGAGCCAGGACCACGTTTTTTTGTACTATAAAATTACTGGCAAATGTTGCATTTTTATGGTCATAAATATCATTTGTGCTTCTTTTCACCCATGTTTCAAACTAGACAAGGAAAAAAACATGTAATCCAGCTTTATCCCTTCACCAGTCTTTGGAGTTTTGTTCTTGTGTCTTTTCTCATTCAGCTGTATATTTTTGCGATCACCATCTGTGACGGAATTGCTGTATGACTTGGAAACCCTGGGAATTCAGCGACTTTTATTTCAGCCCGTCTGCAGTGGAGCATTCGAACAGCCACTATAAAGTGTCTCTATCTTCTTGTGTCCAGTGTAAGCTGATAACTAGTAGACCAAGACAAAGCCCCAACCTGAACCATGAGCCCTTCACTTCGTGCATGCCTCATACTCTGCATATTCACTTTTAAAAATGTAATCTTAGTTGGCAAGCTGCTGACCCCCACTCCTTCTGAAATCCTTACAGGCATTTTATATCATTCTTGTTCTCTGCTCTAAAGTAAAACACTGATAATCTGCTTTTTGAAACATGAAAGACTTAACAAAAATCCATGAGCAGTGAGGACTTTAGATCTGTTCACTTTTATCACATAACACAGACTGATATCTACAATCAAATGCTTTTAATCTTAATGTGAGATATTTAGTCTGCAAATTCGGGACTTTAAAACAAAAATTACTCTTTAAACACAACCTTTTGTAAATTGGTCACAACTTTAACAACATCGAGTTTGAGAGTCCTTAAATCTGTCAGTGCTTTATAATGGTTTCATTATTAACTATGTATATAAATGGTGCTTTAAATTTAGAAATGTCTTCAAATTTCATATTTTATCTTGCAACAGAAACACATTTTCTTGGATGTTTTTTAAGGATAGTGTAGTAAAGGAAATAAGGTGTTGTTAAAGAAAGGTGTGCTGAAAGAGTGGTGGATACAGAAAGAGAAGGGGAAAAAAGAAATAATTTCATAATAGTCATAGAACTACAGACATAAATAACTCAGCATAGAATTTCTCACAGTATTAATTGGATTCTGTATGGCCAAATAAAGTTTTAAGAGGGAAGGGCACATTAATTGCAGTTTCCACTCAATGGTAGTGGTGGTGGTGGAGGGGGGGGCACCTGCCGATTTAATTAAAAAATAAAAAACATGCCCTTAAATCTGTGTAAATATGTGAGCACTAATAAGATCAAAACAACTTATTAAATATAGGAAGTAAAGGAATACATATTCAAATAGTCCTTGAAAAAAAGCGGTAAATGCTTTTTTATGGGAGTTAAGGATGATTGTTCCCTTTTGCTACTTCTGTCTTGTGGTTTTTGGTGGAACTGCAGCAGGTTTGCTTCAAATTTGGACAGGGGAGTTATAGTGGAGCTGTTGTTTTTTTTAAATAATTGTGCACAAATACCAAGTTTTGCATGGATGTTCTTAAGGGTCCACTCTTTCAGAGGAGTACGTTAGCCATGAGAACATCCAAGATTTTTACATTTATAAATATATACATATATATAAAATAGCATTCTGTAGGTACCCCTCAAGTTTCAAGACACATTTTGTGCTTGAACATCCCATATTTTATTAATGTAAATCCATGCCAAATTTGATGCTTGTAGCACAAAATGCATGATAAACCCAACCGGCTCCGCCAGGGGTGTTGGTTGGTACTGAACTTATACCAAAATGATCATTTAAAATAAATATATAGTAAGTCTGACAAATAAAAGGAAACAAGCCTTACAGTAATTTAGCTTTAAACCCGATGTATCTAATATAAATTATGTAACTTACCCAGAAAAATGATTGTCTGCTTTCTTGATGTCTTGACTGCAGAACTTTCATGTTTGGTTGAACTCTCATTTCCATTGATGCCTGTTTCCACAGGTCCCATAGGTTTCTGCAGAACCAGGATCATGGCCCGGCACATGAAGGCCACACCGATCAACACGATCATGTAGACGATAAAAGCCACAAATATGCTGACTCTGTACATCACCCAGTGCTCCCTCAGGTTGGTGCAGAAGGTCAGATTCTGGTCGGGTGTGTCTGCTCGGGTTGGTATGAATCCTTGTGTTCCGGTGGCAATCAGCAGTGGCAAGGCTACAAGCAGAGACACCACCCAGGCAAAGGTGATCAGGGCAGAGGTGCGCTTTCCACTCAAAGCTTTGTAGCGAAATGGGTGACAGATGGCAAAATAGCGTTCAAAGCTCAGAGTGGCCACGTTGAGGATGGTGGCATAGCTGCAGGCCTCAAACAGAAAGTTGTAGATCTTGCAGGAGACGTTCCCCGATGAGGATGAGAAGGGGAACCAGATGGCGAAGTACAGCTCCACAGGCATGCCGATGAGGAGCACCAACAGGTCGGAGCATGCCAGGCTAACCATGTGGTCAGTGACGTTCTTCTGAAGGTAGCCATTACGCCTCAGCACCTGTGTCACTCTGATAGTGACTGAATTACCCACAATGCCCGTCAGTAGAATGAGACTGTACACAATCGTCAAGATAGTCTTAACTGTGTAGTTGGGTTCCAGTTTCCTCCAGTCTTTCTCTTCTGGCAGCGTGGTTTCGTCAGTCATTGTAACAGTGGTGAGCAAAGATTTTCCCGTCTTTTGATTACCTTATCAGCTCTGCTGGGCACAGTCCCTGTGATTTGTGCCAAGATCCAGAGGACACTTTTTACAAGCAGTTTGTAGAGAAAACTGTTCTCAGTCTCAAATTATTCCAGTTTCTCCGAGACGCGTGTCCCTGTTGGTGGGATCTCACATGTATCTCTGACTCCACAATGATTGGGCTTTTTAGAACCGTCTGTGACCTTTTTATACTCACAGTTACTCAGCAGCTTATCACATACAGGGCTCGATTCCGGTCTTGTTCCATCTCCTCGAAGTTCAGATGAAAACGTAGGACCCCCAGAGAGTCTTCACGGCTCACGCAGATTCATTCGCCTTGGCCTCGGTCTGAGCAAAGTGTTCACTCACATTTAACTCACACAAATTTCCTCCTCCCTCCTACGTGGGCAGGGCAGTTAAACATTAAACAGCACCAGAGGCAGCGGGGCTTGGTTTCATTTCTTATCAGTCCTAATGGGCCTTCTGTTTACATGCATATTATGCTTTAAGTTTTGGCAGAGATTGCAAGGTTAGTCAAAAATGAGTTGTAGCTAAAAATCAGGCAAATAGAGACTTTATAGAAGAAACGTTTCCGTCAGAGACTGTAAATTCTGATTAAAAGAAGAAAAAGAAACATTTAAATGACAGTTCAAAAACCCTATCAGTAGGAAAGGAGAGTAAATAAGGTTTTCTGCTGTCATTATCCCATTAGTAAATTTATTTGATGTGTTTTTGAGCTTTAAATTATACAAAAGGGCATTCAGATCCATTCCAGTTTGCCATAGACCCCTAAAACAGCAAGAAATTTAGGAATCAACCGTTAAAAGAAGCAACTAATTCCCAGTTAACATGAGTTGTAAGATTGAACCATGTTATAGACTACCTAAAACCTCTGGAAGGTCTTAATCAGAGCATGAGCAAACTAAATAAATGGCTATTGCCTCTTTTCATAATGCACTGAGGCCAAACAGACTCTTTCTATTTGTTAGTTTTTGTGTAAATGCTTTAAACTACCAGATAGCAATATTTTTCAACCCTAGATGTACAACTTCAAAGAAGCATTTGGTCGACCGCATAAGAAGACAGATAGTAAATGTTAGTTTTTTAAACAGGAACTTTGCTGAAATTAAGCAGACACTGCTGCACAGAAGAGTCAATTTTTTAACTTACATTATCACCACATTTTTTTTTTGTTTGTTTATGTTACAAAAGATTGCTTTCATGCAGAATAAACATCTTGTTTGTGGGTCAATCAAACATAGCCTACTAAATGGAAGAAAACTGACATCAATCACGAGACAAACCCAAACTAAATTCACACAATTAAAGAATCAACTGATTTGTTCAGGGTGCATCCCAAATTCGCCCAGTAGTAGAGCTGAGACAGGCTCCAGCAACCCTGTGACCCTGAAAGGGATTCAGCGGGTTAAGAAGATGGATGGAAGGAAGAATCCGAGCAAACTGACCTGCAGATAACTTCTTCCTCTTCTGGGGTTTATTTAGCGATCGGCAAACAACTGAACGTACGTAACCACCTCCTGCTGAAATTGAGTTTAAAGCAAAGAAAAAAAGAAATGTCAGAATTTAGACTATCTGAAGCAAAATTCAAAAGCTGGAATGACTTTTAAAAAACTTCAGACTATTCAAAATTACCTTTCACGTTTGAATTGAGTTCTTTTCATTATGATCATGAACCTTCCACTGAACACACAGTTTCCACCTGGCATCACAGTTTAAGTAAAAGGCTCCCCTGAGCAGGGAAGAACTGTCTTCATGCATGCCTGCTGATAAAGACTGACTGCCTTGGTTAGAAAAGAAAATAGCAGTTTTTGCATCTTTGAATACACTAGGGCTGCATGGTGGAGTAGAGGCTAACACTGTACTCACAGTGAGAAGGTCCTGGTTTGAATTCCAGGCGGGACCTTTTTCTGTGTGGTGTTTGTTCTCCTCGTTCATGTGTGGGCTTTCTCCAGGAACTCCCAGTCCAACAACATGCCTACTAGGTATATTGGGGATTCTAAATTGTCCCTTAGTGTGTGCTGTCTGTCCATGTGTGTCGGGTGCACTATGATTCAAAAGAACCCCATGAATATGGACAGTAAAAGTAAAATATCAAGTTTTTTCACCTGCAAAAGAAAAAAAACTTTAAAATATTTTTTTATGTGTTATTTTTTTATTTTTTGTAAATGGGGTGTACTTGTGTAGCATTTTTCAACTTTGATTAAATCCCAAAGCATACACTGATAGAGGCTCCGTTGTCATCCCTGGTGTCAAACTGTTACCACCAGGAGCAATGTGATGCTCAGAGGACAGTTCAACACACAGGCAAGCACAGAAGAAATCAAACCTGTAATCTTTCTATCAGAAATCAACCACTCTATCTTTTGTTTGTTTTTTTAACAGAACAACTTAAATTAAAACCGGTCTGGTTGTTAATGGGAGTTTTCTTAGGTACTTAGGTTTACCTTTAGGCTTAAGTAAAAGAGATGCTGTAAAATTCCACGTAGATAATTTGCAAAAAATTGCTCTTAGGGTAAAACATCATAAATAACTTAATTTTTGTTCTTGCTTAGTGATACCAGTTGACTGTTCAACAGACTAGGAGATAAAACAAGGTTTGCAGTCACTGTGTGATGCAAGCAGACCCCCAATAAATACAAATAGCAATTATTGAGCTGCACTCATCAGCCATTTCTTTTTCCATGAGTTCAGAAATGTTAGGTATCAGTTTTTTTTTTTCAAAAACTGCACAATTTAAGACCAGTTTTGTTGAAAATTATACCATATATTTTCCTAATTTAAAGACTGTAATAACTAGGATTGTAGTTTCACTACATAAACATAAATTTAAGGCACTGGGTTTCAGTACCAGGAGTAATTTCTTAAAGAAATCATTAGATGATTTTCTGCTTACATCAAAAAGAGCTAGTTAACTGTTAGAAACCTTTATATCAACTTCTGTCCTTCATTTTAAGCTTCATTTCTGCTCATGCTGGAATTATAAGTGTTAGTAGAAATCTAACCAAAGGTCTGATTTATTTTCTCTCATAAATGCTTTCTTTTTTTAAGATTTCAAACTTGATCTGCTTAACTTCCATGTAAAATCTACTTAATGCTGCAGTTTATGTCATTTCCATTTTTGTTATTACGCATAACAAGATGTTATAACTTTTTTTTTTATTTAACCCATAGGCATCCAGAACCAATTTTTCCCTAAAAAAATACTTTTTGGAAAATACCACAAACCATGTTTACCACAGAAAACATCTCAGATATTTTTTAGTTACACTGATGTCACCATGTGTTCTTATGTCAAGTATTAACCCACATATGCCTTTTTAGACTTTTAAGTCTTTTTCTTTCCATTTTTCTTTTTTGGTCATTTAAGAGATTACATAACATTTTTTTTTTTGATAAATTAACAACCTAACACAGATCTTTTCAAAATAAGTTTAATAGTGCACTAAAGAATAAAAACAGATGTAAAAAAATTACACAATTATACAAGAACTTCTGATAATAAGAGTGAATTTGCCATCACCACATTTTTTGGATTTTATTTTCAGATTGTACAAACATCTTTATTCACGTATAATAAAAACAAAGAAAACCAATGACAAAACCAAAAAAGAACCTGAGAAAGAAAACAATTATCCATGATTTAACAAGCACCAATGATGAAAGGAAAATGAATAAAGATGGGAAACATGGTTGAGTCTTCTGGAAAATCTGTTTTGACGATGTGAAAGTAGGTGACTTGTAGTTTCAACAGGTCCAATTTGTGAGTTTATTCTTACCTGTTTTTTCAACAAATCCAATCGGAAAAAAAAAAGAATTATGAATAAAATAACAGACAAAGAGCACAGACTTAACATTCAACAAGAGAGAGAATTTTTCTCATTCGTAGTGTTTACAAGCTGCACTAAATGACAGACGATGAATATTAAGTGAAAAAAGTGCTTTTTATCAACACACAAGATCACAAAAACAGCAAATATACTTAGTGTTGTCTTATGAAAAGTCAATTTTAACAGATACACCAGCCCGGCTTATGTTTTATAATCTGAACCCCAAGTAAAATATAATTCTTTTCAGTTGATATATTTACTATGATACATAGAAAATAACAAATATTTCTGCAGTGGTTATTGAAGTTTCACAAAAACTCTTTGTTCATGTTCCGCTGTAGAGTTCACCTCTTGCTACCATGTTTATGCTCAAACTAACCATATTGAAAAGGCATAGGAGGTTTTCCTTGGCAGAGGGATGTGATCATTAAATCACAGTTGTTTTCTAAATTAAAAAAAAGATAAACAGCAAAACACTGATAGATTGATATAGTCACTTTAAATATTCTGATTGATTGTTAGCCAGGAAACATGTTTATGCAAACCAGTAAAACACACCAAATGTATGTTTTCGCTCGCATTAGGCCTATATAGCCCCAAGAAAAAAAATTGTGATTTTTTTTAAACAATGCGTTAAAGAGGACTCATTTCTGAAGGTGCGGATGATGAAACCAGAGGCAATAGATCCTTCATGGGAAACCATTTTATGACAGTATAGGCTCCATACAGTCTTGTGATGATGTGTTGTATCTACACTTCACACTTGAAAAAAAAGCAGCACGTCCTCCAAAGGCCCACGAAGAAGTGGACCAACATCCAGCACTTTGTTGACAAAAGACAAAGTGCTATCCAATATTCAGCTTTCAAAAACAACATGACAAAAGTACCTCCTCTGTCAATGTCGTGAGCAAGCTCATCGTGTACCGTTTACCGGGTCACATGACCTTTTACTAAATAAAGTTCAGCACCTTGTTGTACCGTAAAGTTTCTTTGCACAAAAATAGATAAATCTGAATGTCTGTCTCTGCTGACAACAATGCAAAAAATAAAAATGCTGAAATAGAAGGGACAAGAGTGAATGAAGGGGATTTTAAAAAGTGCTGTAAAATCAAACTACATTTATAAGAGGCACAAAGGTAAGTTCATTGTCTCTGATAGTTTCCAGATTGTTTTCTCAGCCAAATCCGTGGTCATCACCTTCAGGAAAGAAAAGATTTGATTAAAAACACTCATAGAAAGCAAAAAAAGCCCTAGCATGTCTGTAAGTGAATATTAATCCCCTAAAAGCAAATCAAGTAGAATTATACAGCAATATTTCAATTAAAAAATGTAAATTTATTTGCAATTCATTGAAAAATATTAACCTTTTAAGTCAGCAATACGTACTATGAATCGTATCAGGAACCAAAAAATAGTTAAACAAATCGAATTCTTGTCAAAACTAATCATTACACCTCTAGTAAATTTCAAATAATATTAGTAAATGTATGGTATTATATGTGTTTATTTGTGTTTGTAGCCAATCACAGTCTCAGTTGTTTAAATGGATTTTTTTATACCAATCTTTGCACAAAAAATGTATCCCAAGGATTTTTAATGGAAGGAAAGATTTTACCAGGATAAAAATGCCTCCTAATGTCATTTAGGTTCTACTGTGGAAAAACCTTTTTTCTTATTGTAGCAACATAAGTGAAAGAACTAGAAACCAAAATATAAATTTGATTTTAATTTTCTGATGTGCAGTTTTATCATGCAGTCTTTCAAAATAACTAATTTCTTTCCATTGTAAAACTAATGTAATTAAAATGCGACAGCTTTTACAAGCCATGTCAAGATCGTTCAAGATCAATATTTTTTGGTTTATGAATCAAATGAAACTGTCCACAAAACAAACCTGATAAACATTAAAATAAATTGAGAAGAGAAATGAACAATCCTGTATTTTAGGCCTAAATGTTCACTGATACTATGCTGAAGAAGCATAGACAGGCTGTAGTGTGTCCATTCTTTCATTCCCCTTATGAGAAACAGCATAATGAATTCCAAATACCTTTCGGCTCTGCTGGTAATTACTTGAAGGATTGGAAAGAGGATGAGAAAAGTTCAAGTAACATTTGAATAAGTGGAGAGTAAACTGACTTCAACCAGAAGAAGGCTTTGTGAAGTGGGCGGCCATCTTCTGGCTAAAGAATTACATGTTTGACAGCCTGTCAGGCTGGTTGTCTGTTTCTTATGCCGACCAGAATCTCCAAACGCTGATCTCACCTTACAACAGTTTTCAGAGAAAAATCTATTTGGAGGAATAAATCCACTTTAGAGCTAATTTAAAATTAAATTCCTGTCTGTTTTTTTAAATATTTAGTAAGGCTGGGTTGATCAAATTGATCTGAATCAATCTAAGCTTAATCAATAATCGATCCAAAAAAGTAGAGATCGATCTAATGCATAATTCTAAAGCATGCTAGCTTGATGCTAACCTGTAATGGGATTTCCCATAGGACGGCTAATACAAACGCTCTGTTAAATTCACAGGCATGAATTTACCAAACTCTTTTAAACAAATATGTTTCTAAAGTAACCATTTGTGGTCTGAAAGTACCGTTTTTTCTCATACTTTCTTCTTCTGGAATAAGGTCTAATCCTATAGATTGATCGCCACCTAGTGGCCGAAGTGAAACTCCCTCCAGGAGAGGCAGAACAATTGTTAGAGCTTCTCTGTTTGAGAATCCATGCAACGCTGTATGCTATCAACAATTTCATTATAATTTCACCAATATATTTTTCAGTATTTGAACTGTATCAGATTAATATGAATATCCTCAAAGCATATTCAAAGAGTTAAGGCCGCACAGGAAGAGGGTAATGCATTGCGTACTCACAGATGTATCACGAAAGGAAGCTGGCTTCACTGGGAGAGACTGTGTTCAGAGGAATCAGGCTTTCACACTGTTCAGAGTCTTCTGGCAGTCTGGAGGAAGGAAGTTGTTTGTAAATTATCATCACAGTCATTCTCCTGACAACCATCATTATTATAATCATCCCTAACTAGACTGGAGCAAGCATTCACAGAAGCATGGAGCGAGAAACTGCTGCCAAAAGGTTAGTCAGTCAAGCATGTGTAGCTGATTACAGACTTTACTAAGTGAGGCTGCAGCTACAAATGGAGTCCATTATCCTTGTGAGAATGTCAGAGAATAAAAAGATTGAGTGTGTAATGGGAAAGTCTTCTTTTTTTTAATATGGCAGTATGTCAAAATAGAAGCAAACAATTCACTTCCGTTTGAACACTTAAAAGCTTTAACATTTATAAAGATAAAAAAGGAAATTAGTGATTTTAATACAAAAAAAAATCATATTTTAGGGTAAGCATGTCACAAATTTTAAACATAAGGAGCACAAACACAGAAGCAACATATCTCTGCTTCAGATAACAACAAACAGGTGAGTTTCAATTAATTTGTTCATCTAAAGAGCAAGTTTCTAAACTTAAAATGTGTCTGTAACCAAAATATAAAACTGAACATTAACTACCTTTGAATACGGTGTTTTCTGCAAATGAAAGAATATAACCTCCTCAGCCCCACCAATACTGGATCCCAGTTGTTGTAGTGGCTTAATAGTGCGGCGATGAAGAAGGATATAAAGACAGGCAGCGCCCCAGCAAAAAATAACCAGGAGAAGCGCACCTGTAAACATGCAGATGTGGGTTAAGTCAGACATCTGATCAATATAGGAGGGAACATTTAGAGAATAATTTTTTCAAACAAATAACTAGTTCATTCATTCATTTTCCTGACCGCTTTGTCCCTATCCCGGCTACTGATGGGCGAAGGCGGGGTACACCCTGGACAGGTCGCCAGCCTGTCTCAGGGCCTCAATCACACACCCATCCACTCTCACATTCACACCTAGGGGCAATTTAGAGTCACCAATTAACCTATGAAGCATGTTTTTGGATGGTGGGAGGAAGCCGGAGTCCCCGGTGAAAACCCACGCATGCACGGGGAGAACATGCAAACTCCACACAGAAAGGTCCCAGCCAGGAGTCGAACCGGGGCCTTCTCGCTGTGAGGCAAGAGCGCTAACCACTGCGCCACCGTGCAGCCCACAAATAGCTAGTAAATCAGAAAAATATGATTCCAATATAAAGATGTTAAGAAGAAACAACTTTATGTATTTTATAGCCTTAAAAATAAACTATGCCACTATGTAAAACTTTAATAAACTTCATTTCTCAACAGCTAATATATTTTAAGAACACAAATCTCAATATATATATAGATGAGTTAGAAGGAAACTTACCTTCTGCATGCAGATGTCTGCTAGAATAGAGAGTGGGATGGTGAGGCTGAGGGCCAGAGTCCCAATTAGAGACGATGTAAGAAAACAGCCCCTGTTACATAAAAAAAAAAATATTGTTTTCTTTCCGTGTTGATATAAAACTGATGAATAAATGGTCAACCTCTCACCAGAGCCAGAGAAACTCGGAAAGAACTGTTCCGATGAGGCCGTTGATGAGGATGTACGTCCACACGAGTTGACTGGGCAGCTCGAAGGACTCGAAGCCGGTGTAGTGAAGCAGGAGGAAGCCGGGCCACAGCAGCAGCAGGTTGAACAAACCCACAAACCCTGAGAGACACACAGCAGCTTTAATAAGGGCAACTTTGAAGACTTCTACAAGGATTTTGTGTCTGTTATAAGTTCACAGAAATTTAAAGGTAACAGAGTAATTGCTAAAACTGGCACATACTTAGAAAGAAAAAAAACTCTTAAGACAGTAAAGTACAAAGGAGAAATGCTTACCGAAAAACATTGGAATGTCTAGCTTGTCTTCTCGATCCACCCGTCTTTTGATCATCACAATGTAGACGGCATACAGCACAGCCCCAGCCAGTGACCACAGACAACCTTCAAAAAAGAGTTTCACTTGATTACATTCAAAGTTCTTCAGCTGCATCATTTATAGGCTACAGTTTGAAAACCTTCTGTTTAGAGAAAGGAAGGAATAAAAACAGAAACGGCTGTACCTCTGACACCGTTCCCATCAAGGCTGTCCATGCTGGAGATGCTCACAAGTGCAACACCGCCCATGCTGAACAATACAGATAAAAAATATGAATTACTTTGCAAAAAAATAAAAAGTAAAATTCTGGTTTGAAGAAACTTTGCTTATTTTCTTAATCTCAACAGAGAAATAAATGTCAGGATAAAAAAGTTTTCTCTCTCTCTTTCTATTATCACACAAAATTATTAAAAAAAAATGTAAAGGGGTCACATGTACCACTGTTTTTGACAACTTAAAAAAATTGTTTTGTCATAATAAAAGATGTCATCTTATAAAAGGTAGCTGGCAATTACATTAGCAATACCTAAAAAAAAAACACTTTTTAATGACAGAATTTTTAAGAAGTAATAAAAATATTGACAACTCCATTTAAAACAGATTCACCAGAGTGCATAAAAAGATCCCCATCAATGAAAATTATGCTCTTGTATCTTTTTTTTCTCATGATGGAGGACATAGAAAGAAAATTAAGATTAAAATTGTATTTCTGAGTATTTCTGTATTGAATTTGTTCAAAATAAAGAGCAGATGAAAAAATGCCTTTAGAAAAAACCTGATGCATCCCCTTGCAGACGACTAGATCCAAGTACGTATTTATTTTTCTCGTCCACGCTGGTATCTGGCTCTAAACTGTACGGCTGGATATCTCTCCGATATTACTCGCTATTTTTGCTGCACCGCTTATGTTAGGTTGGGGTTGTAAGGGGCTGTAAGCTAGCAGGAGAGAGTGTAAACAAAGGGATGATGGGAAGTCTAGGCACGTTTATTCTAGGCCAAAAGTCTCACCCACATGTCAGGCGATTTTCTGATGAACTACTGCCGCTCTGCAAAAACTATGTCATAGTTAGATTTTGGCTAATAACGGCATAATCATAATTAAAAGAGTGGGAACTCTTTTAAAATAGACCAAAAGATGATCAGAGTGAGACTTTTCATTTATAAAAAAACTTTGAGTACAACTTTCAAATATTTGGCATCAGAATTTTGGTTTAAGTTGGAGGATTTGCATCTGACACAGAGAGAAGTACATAATTTGGATTTTTATAAACATCCATCAAAAATAGGTAAGTTTTTTATGTAGTGGCTCTGCTGAGCTGGCTGGTAATGGTCACACTGGGAGAACTTATCTGTTCGACTGGGTCAGACTCTATTCGGTATAATTAGCAACTCCTAGCAGGGAAAGAGATGCATTTGACAGAGCATGCATAAGGTGTCATAAACAATCAGAGACGCTGAAAGATCAAGCTCAGGTTGGAGAGTTTGTCTCACTTGAAGAATATTTGAAAAAATTATATTCTCCCCGATAAATTCAGAAGAAAGCTTGTGAAAAATGAATACCTCAGAGCCACTGCAAGTAGTTTAGACAGGGTGAAACGGTCACTGCTGTTGCTGGGAAATATGGATGCAAAGATGAGTGTGAAGAGTCCTGTTGGGGGAGACATAAAGAGGTTTATTAGAACGAAACATGTAGTGAAAAAAATTGAGTTTGTCAATAAAGAAATACAGTTTGGACAATAAAAGAACAATGAGATACCTGAAGTAGATGACAAAATGTTAACAATAGCAACCTGTGTGCCTGACAGGGCTTCCTGGTATGACAGGTTAGCCAGAAACCACTGCAAAACAAACAGAGATAACAAAGTTCGCCTGTGTTACAAAATCTAAACTTTAACAGACCTCAATTAAAAATGTGTTTCTTCAAATACTGTAACTCCAGATGCCTTCAACTCACCACAAAGCAGAAAAAGAAGCTGATTTTTGCCACATCTGTGATGGTTAGCTTTGCCACAGAGCGCAGCATGGCCTCATGGTCTTTGGCAGCTAGATAGGACATGCGGGACAGCTTGGCCTCCAGGGCTTGAGTGGACGGCAACTGGCGCACCTCCATAATATTACTGAAGCGGACCCGCTGCTTTTTTGGTGCTGGGGGAGCAGAAAGAAGACTAAATATTTGCAGCAAACAAAGCTATTTATATTTAAATGTCAGAATATAATAAAAACTAATTTAATTAATTGTCTTTTTTTCATTAACAACATTATAATTTATTTGCTTTATGCAAAATGTCAGAATCATTAGGATTTAATGTACAACTAAGATGAGGATAAGCTGAGTTAATTACATATGTGATAAACACTTAAATTAAATCAAATTGGCAAGGAATATATGCAACTAAAAGCTACAGGTTTGTAGAAAAGCACCAATAAAAGACCGGAAAACTGAGCTCAATCACAAATTTTGTTAAGAGGCTTAAAAGAAAGAAAAAAATAGTGAAACAATTTAAACTTGGCTATAAATACAAGGTTAGATGTTCTAGGTTAGTTGACCAAAAGCTCATTTCTAAACTAGATTTGCAATTCCTGAAGAAATTGCGTCTGATTGCTGAAAGCAATAGCGCTCTGAAGCATTTTAAATAATTTTATAGATCAATACTGCCCTCTCCTGTGAAAAAGTAACATTAATTTCTGTCAAATTAGGTTTACTGAATAAATATTCAGATCAATATTGGCAAAAAAAAAAGTAAATGTGTTCACTACAACTCAAATATAGATCTTTAAGCCAAAAACTTAAAAATGTGATCAATTTCCAATAAAGTATTGTCAATGGATACTTTAAGTGTGTTTCATGAATATAGACAAAAATCATGTCATCACAGCAGCTGGTGTGCAGTGAACACATACTTTCTCATAATGACTCTTATTTTAACAAAACTGCACATTTTCAACTCCCCTATTCATTTTCCAAACAGGTTAAATACATATTGGGCACATGAGGTTGCTTTAGCCTATCCCAGCCACTGTTGGGACAAAGGTGGGATCTACCTTGGATGGGATGGCAGTGCAGCAGGGGCACGCAACCACACGCTTACATTTATAACAAGGGACAATCTAGAATAATCCACTATGTTGTCTTGTCTGTTGCATTAAACATCTTAGCTTATGTATTTATTTTTGTTCTCTTCATCTGCAAGAAAATTACAGAAATTGATAATCTCTGCACTTGTGTAGGATTCTATGAAAAACCAAAGCAAAAGAATATATTTTTCATTTGAAATTGAAAACTTGAAAATCTTAAAACTGATCATTTAGAGACACAGGGCTTCTTTAACTTTGTAAACATTCATTCTTATATTAAAAACACATTTTAGCCACAGATAAATAGCAGCTACAATAATATTGTTTAAATTCCAGCCAATACTAATCTTACCGGAAAAGCTTCATATCCCTAAAAGATACAGATAAGAAAAGCCCACTTTCTGGATCATCTTAATCATAATAATGACTACTTAACTCCCAATATTAAGACTGTGTGACTTAATGAGTGATTATCAGTGAAATAATTTTGCTGAAATTGTATGCCTACTATGTTCTCCATTTTATTTAAATTAATACAGAAAACCTGCAACCACCTGCAGGACTGTAAAATCTCTTACTAGACAAAAATGAAGTTTTACTCTGTACTCACAAGATTCACAGTCATGTATTAAGTAGTCCGAGTGTTCGCTGGGTACATCCTGAAACTTCATTGGTACATACAGTGGCTCACTCTGCACAAACATGACAGTGTTTGCTCAGTAACAGGTACAAAACTTAGCATAGTGCCTTCACCAGTGAGGCTGAACACAGTAAATGTAGTTTCTTTTCAGTAACAGATGTGCACATACCAAGCGGTTGTTCACAGTGTTGTCATTGGTGCAGGGCGTAAAGTAGGCCTCAGCCTCAGCAAACTGCATAAAAGAGAAATACGTTTCAGAGACAAAAATTATTGAGAACTTTTAGAAAAAAATTGTTGTTTTTTTTTATAAAAGAAAGTTTTCATGGTCAAATGTAAAAAAAAATTAGATCAAAATTGTTGTAGGTTAAAGTCCCACTCTAACTATTTTTTTCTATTGTAAAAGCGTTCCCAGTGGTCTTTTAATATGCAGTTTTTAGCCAAAAAGCCCGTGTCGCTTTTTTATGATATTTTTTTTCAAAGCATCAGGAGCTCATTAGAAATTTGCCTCTGGGTTGTGGACAGAGCTATTTGGACGTTAGCGTTGCTATTTTCCCATCAGCCCTTTGTTTGCACTCTCTCCCACTAGGTTATAGCCCCTCACAAGCCCTAAACTACATTAGAGAAGCAAAAAAAGGGCAAACAATGTTGGAGATATCTAGCCGTACAGTTGTGAGCCAGATGACAGTTCTGACGAGGAAAATGAAGACATTACTGGATCAATATGTCTGCATCAGAATTAGAGAAGGGAGACTTTGGCCCGCCCATGGCAGTTGCTGTGTCACAAACCCAAACTTTTTCAAATTGTGGGTTTTCATCTGCTCCTGATCCATTACCCAGTAGGTCTTTAAACACTATTGTACTGTGCAAAGGTTTTAGGTAGGAGGGAAAATGTTGTAAACAAGGAATGCTTTCAAAAATAGAAGACCTAATTATTTATTTTCATTAATCAACAAAATGCAAGGAAGGAACAAAAGAGAAATCTAAATCACCCTTTCTTGGTTTTTCTTGGTACACTTGTTCCTAGTTTTTGAAGAACCTCAACTGGTAGGTTGTCAAAACTCCTTGGAGAGTTAACCCATAATCTTTAGTGGATGTTGACTTTCTCACATCCTCCTGTTTCTTCATGCATTCTCAGACACACTCCGTGATGTTTATCTCAAGACTCTAAGGGCCACGCCATCATTTCCAGAAAGCCGTTCTTTATGCTGAAGATTGTTCTTCATTACCTTGAATGTGTCTTTGGAGTTGTTCTGCAGATTAATAAAATCTGAGCCAATCGTAGCATTTCATGATGGATACGTTTCTGCCCGAATTTCTCAGCATTTAGAAAATA
>NC_050532.1:11011362-11027167 GCF_002922805.2 Oryzias melastigma | reverse complement strand
GATGTTTCTGCCCGAATTTCTCAACATTTAGAAAATACCATTAATCTAGAACTCCTTTTTACAAAAATGCACCCCTAAACATTAAAGAGTCTCCACCATTTTTCCTCTGCTGCCTAAAGACACTCATTATGGTATCACCCATTAATGAACAAACTTCCTTTCTTCTACTATAACCATCTGACTCATCAGTCCAGAGCTCTCAAGTTTCACTGCATAGTTGAGTTGCTTGGTCTGGTTTTTCACATCAGAAGTTCAGCTTTTTGGCTGTAACTTTCCCATGATGATCCCATTTGGCCAGACTTCTCTGGACAGGAGATGGATGTACCTGGTTTCTGCCAGTTCTGACTTGATGGCAGTATTGGACATCCTCCAATATCAAAGGGTAATTAGGTTGATGTGTCTTTCATCTGCTGCACTAAGTTTCCTTGGCCAACCAAAGGGTCTACAGTCCTCATCATAGCCAGTTTCTTTTTGCTTCTTCAAAAAAGGATGAGCATCTCATCTTAAAACCTTAATCTGCTTTGATGGTTTTGCCTGAAAGAGATCTTGCTGATGCACCAGAACAACCTTTTGTCTTGCTGCTTTGCTCAGTTCTGCCTTGACATGAAACTGTCTTTCACAACCTCTCCTTGGTAGCAGAGTTTGGCTGTTTTTCATCAAGTTTTAATCCTCCTACACAGCTTTTTATGTCTATGGTTTCAACCTATGAGTTACATTGATGATTGTTAGCATCTGTTTGGTATAACTGGCTGATCAAACACATAGGAAAAATCTTACAAAATCACAGACTTGATGCTGGCTAAAAATCAAAAGGTGGTAACACCAAATATTGAACTGACTTGGATTTCCCTTTTGTTTAGACACTTTATTTTTGCACACTGATAAAAAATAATCTATCATTTTTTTCTTTTGCACAGTACTGCATATAATATAAAAGATTGGTTTAAATACTGCTTCAAGTAAGGTGAAGCATGCAAATTCTACCATTTAAAATAATGTAACAAAGGGGAAAAAAAGCATTAAATTAAAAGGACTGACTGAAATGTTTTGTCTTTGAGTACTTACAAATGCAGAGTGCCTGCGTTTCAGCGTGCCCGTGCACTGTTGCCTCCAAGGCCTCCACAGGAGGAATCCCAGCAAATACAGCACAAACATTGATGTCTTGGTAAATGTGCTAAAAAAAGGTTTGTTGTAATCCTGACGCTTGAAAATGTACTGATGGAATAAATAGAAGGAAATGGCAATTAGGGTTAGTGACAAACAACAATCTTAGAATCCTCACAACTACATTTGAAATTAGGTTTTCTTGGTCAACTCAATTCAGTGCTTCTGTAGATGTATCAATAGGCAACAAAAAAATGGGAAAACATCTTTTTCAGGTTATTTATATATATACAGATGTTAAATTTATGACTTTTTATTGTACAAATAAACATCATGTATATTTTAGCAAACATGCATGCAAACACTAAATACTGTAAGAACAAGCCAAAATACTAAACTAGTGTTTAGCACTTCTCAAATATTACAAATCAAACATTTATTGTTGTTCTATATTGTTATTATTAATCGTATAATCAGAAAATTTTGTGTCATCAAACTAGTCCAAAAATATATATTTTAAGCCACTTAAAACACAAATCAAATTGTCTTTACCAAAACCTACAGTAACGCACTTGTCATTTTGTATCCTTGGTCACAAATCACAAATATTTTTTTTTACTGATCATAACTTCATTAACACTAAAAAACACTATTATCAGGTTCACATAATAACATCAGAGAATGGTGCAAGCAGATAAAGATATTCGGAAGAAGGCTACAGAAAAAGGACCAACAAGGAAACCGATTTCCTGGTGGAGGTACAAAGAAAGAGTGCAGCAAACTTATTGTAAGAACTGGGCTGAATATAGATCAGATGTGTCAAAGCCAAGGCCCGGGGGTCGGATCCGGCCCGCCAGGTAATTAAATCCGGCCCTCCAGATCATTTTATTTTAATGTTATGAATGGCCCTATGTTATCTTGCTATCTATTTTTGTTCATAGTAATATTAAAAAGTTAAATTTTTAAAGTTTTAAAAATGTTAGTTTTAATACATTTTTATCCTGTTCCACCCATGACCTAAGGTATGTTTCGGATTTCGGCCCGCTTTGCAATTGAGTTTGACACCCCTGACATAGATTATTGAGCAAAGACAGAAAGGGGTGCCTTTCTTGACTGAATTTCACCATAAAATGAACTCATTAGTCATCACCATTCTGTCTGTGATGGAAGAAACACTGGTCTCCAATAAATGTTGGGCCAACAGCCCAACTTTAGGAAAAAAGGACATAGGGTTTCAATTGGAAGCTATACGGTATACACACCCATCTTTGCAAAAATTTGGATGCTGTTTGTTTTCGTGGTTAAAACGCAAACGCTGCTGAGGCCGGCTGTTGGTTGACATAAGGAGCAAAGGGCGGAGCCTCAGAGATTGAGTCATTTTTCTTCCAGGTAGGAAAAGAATCCACAAAAATAACTAATATTTCATAAATTATTTGCTCTTTAATGTACCACAGGTAATATATAATCATATATGAATATAGCTTACACTGCAAGACTTAAGAAAAGCATAGGTCCTTTAAAAGGCCATCATCAGATCACCTCCAACTTGACTGTCAGTGTGGAGCATTGACTGCATATAGAAATGGACAGAGTGGCTGTGACATCACCCATATAAAATGCCTCACCTCTGGCTTTTTTTTTTTTTTTTAGTTTTTTTTTTTTCAGTTGTTTCAGCCTTTACTGTCTACTAAAGTTATGCTGTTAAAAGCTTGAGCTAATGTACATGATGATATTTTGGAAAGGAAATACATTTTCTAAAAATACAAATTGAGTCAACTAGAGGAACTGGCTGAGTCAGTTTGGATTTGTGAAACTTATTCCTCTAAGACTAAAGTTAAGTTTCTTTAAGGACTTCTTTTGTGCATTCGTTTCAGTGGAGTTTCACTACACAAACTGACAACCCAAAGACTGTCCTTACTGAGGTCAGCTCGGAGGAAGCCACCCAGATAACATCCACCAGAAGGAGTATCAACACCCCTAAGGCCATCCTCCTCCGCTGGGCTGCAGAGCTACCCTGAGAGCTCATCCGGTTCATGATGAAAACCCACTCCATTGAGACCCTATACAAACACATAAGGGGGAAAATGACAATGTTATTGGTTATCTCTTTTATTTTATTGTATGCTTTGCAGGAGGCACACAGCACTGAACATTGCTCTAAAGATATAATTGATAAGAATACATTAGGACAGATTCACAATGCTTTTTAAACCAAGATAAAGAGGGGAAAAGTCTTCTAAAACCAGGAAAGGAACAATATTTAAAATACTGCTTTAAGTGCCTTCCCTGTTCAAGTTTTTCCAGTCAGTGTGCTTAACTCAACAAACATTACGTTATTACGGGAAATACCATTTTAAAGCATCAATAAATGCAGTACTCGTAAAAGTAAGTTAACAAGTTATGACATGCTTGTTTTCTACGAGACTTCTGCCTCTTTACACTTAAGTTAAGTTGCATGGGAGGGAATTAAAAGTCCCACTCAGAAACAAATCCATGAACACGAAAGCATCTGTAATTTATAAATGCATAATTAACAGTTAAAAAAAAACAATACGACGTTTCGTTTATAAAAACACATTTTTTACTAGCTGTATCCTAAACAAGCTCCGCGGTAATTCGTTGTAGCTGTCTGTTTTCTTAGCTAAGCGCTAAAAAATGTCCGACAAACAAAGTGACCAAAAGCTTTAATAACCGTAGTATGTTCACCCGAATTCGAGGCGTACTCATTCACTTTGCTCCATTAGCTGATGTCCAATTGATATTGTACACGAGTGTTTAAAAAAACACGCTTTAAACGAGAATCTGTTGCCACTCCAGCGGTTGTAAACATAGCACTTCCTTGTCTTGTTATTAGCATCAGGTGACATCACTTATCCCGCTAAGCCTCATGGGACTTGTAGTGAAGACGGTAATCGATGAAAACCTAATTGAAATGCGTCGATATGGCACATTATTAGTGTCTGTATTATGTAAACAATTACAGTTTGCTCATAAATGCTTATTTTTTTTAATAACAGAAAAAGGGGTTATAATCAGATACTTTCAGCAGAGGGCGCTATTTTTGTTGTGTACCTGAAAATAGCCGAAGAAGAGCATCTTCAATGAAACATGGCAGCAGCTTTGTTTGCTTGCTAGCAAAGTTAATCCAAATATTCATTAAGTAGAGAAAACAAAGTAGGGCTAGTCATCTGATAAATATTTGCAATATCTTTTTAACGCTACAGTTAAATATCGGTGTATCTTTAACATAAATAACCTTTTAAAGCAGCTATTCTATTATCATTTTTGGCTAACCTTAATGTCGCGCGCTAACTAGCTTCTGGTAATCGTCTCTTAAAAGGTAAGTAAAAACACAGACTTACTCCGTTTTTCTCGGACCATTGCTCGTGTTGCTTAATTGACACCTTTTTCTGTTTATCCTTCAAGAACATGATAGGTTACTACTGACTGGAAACGCAGCAACATGGACATTTCTTCTAAGGGGGATGACACAGTGGTCGATATTACCACTAGTGAAAAGGTCTGTACAATTGGGTTCATTTTATATTCGGGAATAACAGCATCTGTTGGTAGCAGTCTTTATTCCATCTTAAAAACAAAATAATTCAACTTCAAACTGTAAAACATTTTAGATAATCAAATATATATCTAGAATTACAACAAATTTAAGTGTTTTTTGTGTGATGCGAGTCAAATCTTGATCTTTCTGTCAATGATTTAATATTTATTAATATACAAGGAAATTAGTAATATTTACATTGCTGTAGTTGAATCTAAATAGGGCTATTTGTTAAAGTCTGGGTTTAACACCTCATTTGGCCACAAACATGCCATGTAATGTTGTCAGGCCGTCCCTGTTGTGTTGTAGAGACTTAATGTGGTTTTTTCTTTTCTTAGGTGGTGGAGCTTCTGAATCAAGCTTCTCTCATATCCACTGATGAAAAGCTGACTACTCTAAAACAGGTTGGTAGTGCAAATCTGTTCAGTTAAGGTCACTGAAATCTGTAAAGAAAGGGATTTGTAAGAACTTGAAGTTGCGTACCTGTTAAGATTCAAACTTTTTGTGACATTCCTACTATATGAACATCGTTTTAAAGCACAGCTGAACTTTAAATTGATATTTATCTGTATTAGACTGTCTGAATTCTCTCACTACTCCCTAACCCCTAAAAGATTCTTTATTACAGGATTATCCCATGCCCTGGATTGTAATGCAATTCCGACATTTGCTGAAGTAAAAGCATAATCTATTGTAGTCTATGTTAGTAAAGGTTCTCATTCTTCCAGGTGACGTTGTCTTGGAGTTAAGTCATTACTACTGTACTTTTTTTTTCCTTTTAAGAAAGAAGCTTTAAGTCCATTTGCTATGACTCAATTCTAAGACATTGTGGCCTATAGTTGTCAATCTCGTGAGCATTCATGCACACTAGTTTTCAACAGAGACTTTTGGGAAATTTCCAGGAAATTGCCTTTAGGAATTGTAGATTCAGATTCCCCCCAAAAATGGCTAACAACCTATATCGTGCACTAACCGGTGAGTAGTGAGTAAATTCGGACACTGGCTTGGTGTGCTTTAGTATGTTCTTAGGGGAACCATCGTTAATAAATATTATACAATCCGTTAACCTAGCAGTACATAAAGAAGTTGGTTTGACTGCTTACACTTTAAAATTCTTTTAGGTTCAGGAGCTCATCATCAACAAGGATCCGTCCCTTCTTGACAACTTTTTGGATGTACGTAAGCATCTGCCATTCATGGTAAAAGTACAGTAAGCTGGAAACTGCTCAGTCATGTTCTTTTTTTTTTTGCCTTTTTTTTCTGCAGGAGATAATCGCGTTTCAGACGGACAAATCAATCGAAGTGAAAAAGTTTGTCATTGGATTTATAGAGGAAGCATGGTCAGTTATTTCTGCTGAAGTTTTATATCTTATACATTCCTAAATGTGCATATATTGATTAAAACTCTTTTTTTAATATATAGTAAAAGGGACAATGAGCTCCTTGTTAGACTCATCGCCAATCTAAACATGCTGCTGAAGGATGAAAGTGTAAATGTGGTGAAGAAAGCCATTCTGACTCTCACTCAGCTCTACAAAGTAACATTACAGGTATGCACGTTCAAATCATACGCAAATGTTTAAAAAAAATGTAATTTCTTTGTTGTCTCAACTTCCGTTGTTTCTTTTCCGTCAGTGGTTGGTCCGCTCAAAAACCCTGTCAGAAATGCAGGAGGCCTGCTGGGACTTGATCACTCAAATGAAAGGGGAAGTGCTGGCCCTGCTGGACTCTGACAATGATGGCGTTCGCACTCACAGCATCAAATTCACAGAATCTTTAATCATCACTCTTTCACCGCGGACGCCTGACTCAGATGTTCCCAAACGCCAGGAGGGCGACATTAGCCTTGACAAAGTTCCCAAAGACCACTCGTACATTCACTATGGTACAGAGTCTTGAACTTTTTTTGTAAGAAAACAAGGTGTTTACATTTGTCCAGGTGGATTTATTGCATTTTGTTGAATCAACAGGTACTTTGTGTGAAGAAGGAAAGAGTGCACTGGAAAAGCTGTTAAAATTCATGGTCCATCCAGCTATATCCAGCATTAACCTCACCACTGCTTTGGGTTCTTTGGCAACGATTGCCCGTCAGAGACCAATGTTCATGTCAGAAGTGGTCCAAGCATATGAGACCCTCCACGGTGAGTGCTTCTTAGTCGAAACATACGTTTATTATTCCCCAAAGTTTTTATCGTTGATGGATTCAATCACTAATATTCATCTTTTTTTTTTAGCTAACCTTCCCCCCACTCTGGCCAAATCTCAGGTTAGCAGTGTTCGAAAAAATTTGAAGCTGCACTTAGTGGCAGTTCTCAAACATCCATGTAGCGTGGAGTTCCAGGGTCAGATCAGCATTTTGCTGCTGGATCTGGGAATGCCTCAAACGGAGATAACGCGATACACTCCTGCGCCGCGAGAGCCGCGCAAGAGGCCTCGCTATGAGCAATACACAGAAGGAAAGAAGGTCAAGATGGGTGAGTAGATGACCACGAACATGCAGCCTGCCAGTCCAGATGCCTTAAAAAAGTGTTTCTGAAGCATTCCTTAAGAAATTAAGAATGTTTGTTTTCGTTTCTATCACTTTAAGAAGATTCAGTTTGTTTGTTTATTAAGGATCCCCATTAGCTAATTAACATGCTAGCAGCTTTTCTTCCTGGGGTCTCACTGTCTTAAAGCCACAAATGCAATACATAAGCAAACAGATATGCGTGTACATATATGCACTCTCCACAACAATGTAAACAAAAATAATACGTCAATAATACAATAACAAGACAAAAACACAAAATACTATTTTAATGTCAAATATAATGTGATGACTAAATATTTTTAGATTTAAAATTGTAGGTTATTCCTGAACTGTCACACATGTTCCTATTTTAATGGTGTTTCATTTTGAACTATTAGTGTGAATTATTGATTCACTAGAAATC
This sequence comes from Oryzias melastigma, assembly GCF_002922805.2. Classification (NCBI taxonomy): domain Eukaryota; kingdom Metazoa; phylum Chordata; class Actinopteri; order Beloniformes; family Adrianichthyidae; genus Oryzias; species Oryzias melastigma. Next base: position 11,019,571 of record NC_050532.1, on the reverse strand, counting down.
TGTTTTAATCTGAGTACTCTGTATTTATTTCAGTACATGTTCTGACACATAAAGTGTTTGTTTGCAGGAATATTCAGAATGAAATTAGCCTAACTCATGTGTTTAATCCTGAATCTAAACTAATATGGCAACAGAAGCCCATAAATATGTATCACATTGTTTGTTTGGAGATAAAAGATTGATTAGGTTTAGGACTGGGACAGCATTCATGTAAAAATAGTCATCTCTAATGCTTTAAAAGAAAGTTAAAACACATTTTTAAAACTAAAACCAAATTTCTGTACGATTTCTTTATTTATGATGGATGTTTTTCTGCTTAGAACCGGTTCTTGAAGATGATGAAGATAAGGAGGAGCCGGCCCCCCTCGCGGCCCCAAAGCCAGTCGCCGTTCCTGCCGCGCAGTCTGCCCTCGACCTCACGGCTGAGTTCCTTCGCCCGCTGCTAACTCCTGAAAATGTCGCCAACCTCGTAAGTGGCTGAGATCGCTCCCACACTCTCTTTGCTCTGAGTGTTTTTGTCCTAATACTCCTTTCTCGGTTTTAGGTGCTCATCAGCATGGTGTATCTGCCTGATGTGATGCCAGCATCTTTCCAGGCCACATACACACCTGTGGAATCTGCAGGTACTGACGCCCAGATTAAACATCTGGCCAGGTTGATGGCTACACAGATGACTGCAGCTGGAATTGGTCCAGGTGAGTGTCACAAACATGCACCAGGGATTCTCAATCCTCAAGGATGCTCTGTTTAAAACTTGTGTTTTATTACTTTGAACCTTAGGTCTTGAACAAAGCAAAGCAAAGGAGGATGAAGCTCTCAAAGAGGAGCAGAACAAGGAAGACTCTGACGGGAAAGACATTCTCATCAAACGCAAAGCTCCTCCTGTGATGTTGGGCCAAGCCATCTCTGTCGTTGGAGGTTACCCTGAAAAGCCTTCGACTGCAGAAGCTCCAGCCGCACCAAAGAGACTTCCAGAGCCCATCCTTCCATCTGCACAAACCAAGTGAGTTCTGACGCTTCACTCAGACCTCCCTTATGTCACTTCCTGTTTGTCACCCTGTATGATTCTGCTTCTTTACAGGTTGATGGGGGCGAGCGGTAGAAAAAAAGTCTTCCGCTTGTCAGATGTTGTTCAGCCTCTATCAGACAGCCAGAATGAGAAGTTGACTTCGAGCGCCGTGAAGCGCATTCTACATTCAGAAAAAGAAATCGCACAAAGTGGAATGTCCCACGTAAGTAACCCCAAATGAGACGCATCTCAACTTTTCTTCCTGTAGGGTACAAGAATGTCAAATCTGTGTTTTAGATCAGAGTCAAGCTCCTCTCCAGGCTTGTGACGCAGTTTGAAGGAATGATGAAAGAGGACGTGCTACAATTTATCTTAGAGGACATCAGGTCAAGGAGCGATCTGGCCTTTTCTCTGCTCTACCAAGAGTACAACACGTACCTCAGCCAGCTCCCTTCAGGCCTGCTGGACAGCTATGATCAATGTCTTTTCACTCTGCTGTCAGGCCTGCAGGAGAAGCCTGAGCAGAGGGATGGGTAAGCAAGAACACAGGGTTTGTAGCATTACTTTGGTTGCTCTGTAAGTTTAAGATTTGTGTCCTTTATTTCTAGGCTTTTCACCAAGCTGGTACTGGAGGCTCCCATTATAACAGAATCTGCATTAGAAGTAATTCGGCGTTACTGTGAGGATGAGGTAAAAGAGCCCAGCTGTATTTCTCAATCTGTCCTCCAGCATTCTGTGAACCTCTTCCTTTCATTTCAGTCTCGAGTATATTTAGGAATGACGACTCTGAAGGAGCTCATTGTCAAGCGGCCCTCCAGGCAGTTTCAGTATCTGCACGTCCTTCTGGATCTCAGCTCCCACGAGAAAGAGAAGGTGACATTGGCGAGGCCACAGACTGCTAACATGTCGCATCTGTTCTTGTGTTAAACATGCGTGCTCGTATTTCAGGTGCGCACCACTGCCTTGGCTTTCCTGAAGCGCATGTACGAGAAAGATCATCTGAGGGATTACATCGAAAAGTTTGCTCTGAATTACCTCCAGCTTCTGGTTCACCCCAACCCGCCCTCTTTGCTCTTTGGAGCCGATAAGGACACAGGTTTGTTCATCATAACATGTCTAATTTACCACTCCAATGAGAAGATCTGCACATTTTGACCCCAATGGTCTCTGCGTTTGTTGACACAGAGGTGGCTGCCCCCTGGACTGAAGAGACAGTGAGACAGTGTCTTTTCCTTTACCTGTCCCTGCTTCCTTTGAACCACCGGCTGGTCCACGAGCTCGCTTCCGTCTACACCGAAGCCATTGCTGACATCAAACGCAGCGTCCTGCGAGCGATAGAGCAGCCTGTAAGGCTTTCCCCAGTCTGAGAACATTGCTTTTTTTCTTTAGGATCTCACAAAAACTTCTTAGTTTGTTTTGCTTAAGTCATGGGTGGTGAAAAGCATAAACCCAAACCCTCAGTATTTAAATAAATACATTTGTTTGTAAGTCAAACTGTTTTAAATGATGCTTTTACCCAATATATGCAAATTAAAACAAAAAAATCTGAATTTGTGGTTTCACAGATGAAATAATGATGGTATTTTTAAACTAATTGACAGCATTTTATTTTATATTTTGCCCTATTAATAAATTAACCTATAGAAACTTAACCCATAAGAACCCATGGTGACATTAGTGTAACAGAAACATATCAGAAATGGGTTCTGTGATCCACTTGGTTTGTGGTGCATTCCACATCATTTTATCTTTTAAGGAAAAATGCGTCCGGGTCACATGAGTTAGTCTATACATCCCATCTGAAAAAAGACAATATTCTACTTCTCTTTTTAAGAAATCCTTCAAATATCAATTTTTGTGCACATCTAGAATTAGTCAAAATGTTTTGTTTGATTTCTTATCTCAACCAAATGTTCCCTTTTTATCCATTTTCATTTGCTCTACATTATTGCAACTTCTCACGTTTTATTTTTATTAAACACCAGTTTGAGAGCAGAACAAGATGGTAGATCTTTCTGCCTGAAAACTTGTATTTTTTTAAGTTGGATAAAGTGCCTCCAAGGAGATAAAAAAAAAATACATAATTTGACCCAAACCACTTTGTTTCTTCATTTCTCTCTTTCTTTTAGATTCGTGGAATGGGGATGAATTCTCCAGAGCTGCTACTCTTGGTTGAAAACTGTCCTAAAGGAGCAGAGACTCTGGTCACTCGCTGCCTGCACATTTTGACAGATAAAGGTAGAAAAGGAAACTTTTCTGAAAATAAAATGTATTTTTGCATGAATTGATGCTTTCTCTATGAGACGGTAAGATTAAATGATGTATCTCAATGTGTGAAAAATGTCTTTCTTGTAGTGCCACCATCGCCAGAGCTGGTGGAGAGGGTGCGAGACCTTTACCACAAAAGAGTGCCGGATGTTCGCTTCCTAATCCCCGTCATAAATGGCCTTGAAAAGGTGCCCCTCTAGAAAGCCGTCAGTGAATCTACAACAACGATATCTTTTATTATATTTACTATTCCTGCTTGTTTTTTATCAATAGAATGAAGTCATCCAGGCTCTCCCTAAACTCATCAAACTTAACCCGATTGTTGTGAAGGAAGTCTTCAACAGACTTCTGGGAACTCAGCACAGTAAGAGCTTTTTTTCGTTTCATTTTATTATATTTTAATCTGTTGTTTACTGAGGTTTATGTGTTGTGGTGAAAGGTGACTCCTATTGACCTTTGGTACTGTTGTTGCAGGTGAGGGAAGTTCGTCTGTTGCACCTCTCACTCCAGGGGACCTGCTCATTGCTTTACACAATATTGACTCAGTCAAATGTGATATGAAATCTATCATTAAAGGTTAGTAATCAGAGACACCCAAATCAAACATTTTTAATAGATAGTTTTCAGACTTTTCCATTGGTGAAAGCCATTTTTAACAGTCTTTTTATAAGTTCTCCAACCTGTAAACAAACCTTTTTTAATCACATCCTTGAATATTTTTAGAAATAGTTTTATTCATCTTGTTTTTCACCTCATTTATGGCAATCCTGGACAAGGACGAGACTGAAATAAGGGATTTTTGGAGCCAATTTCCTTTTCTGATTTATTTCTGCTACAGCTACCAACCTGTGCTTTGCGGAGAAGAATGTGTACACCTCTGAGGTCCTGGCGGTGGTCATGCAGCAGCTGATGGAGCAGAATCCTCTCCCTATGCTTCTCATGCGCACCGTCATCCAGTCTCTCACCATGTACCCCCGACTGGGAGGATTTGTCATGAATATCCTGTCCCGCCTTATTGTCAAGCAGGTTAGCTCCACAAAACACTAAGTTTCCAATTCTATCAATCCAGTCATTTTTCTTCTTTCCTGAGAAATGGAGAAAAGTGTCCATATTTAAAAATAAGGCAGATGTGCAGAGTTGTGGCAACTACAGAGGAATAAAGCTGATGAGCCTTAAAATGAAGTTATGGGAAATAGTAGCTGAAGCTAGACTAAGAGCAGAAGTGAACATTTGTGAGCAGCAGTATGATTTAATACCAAGAAAGAGACTAAAGATGCACTATTTGCTTTGGGGATGTTAATAGAGAGCTACACTGTGTCTTTAGATCTGGATAAATCTTATGACAGAATACCCAGAGAAGAAAAGAGAAATATGTTAAAGCAGTGCAGGACATGTATGAGGGCTGTAAGACAGTGGTGAGGTGTGCTGTAGGGGTGACAGAAGAGTGACCAGGATGGATAGGATCAGGAACGAGTCCATCAGAGGGACAGCACATGTTAGAGATTGAGATGGTTGCTGAGGATAAATGGTGAATATATTGGTAGAAGGATCCTGAGTCTAGAGGAAACCAAAGAGGGGGTTTATGGATGCAGTGAAGGAAGACATGAAGGTAGCTGGTGTTAGAGTAGAGGATGCAGAAGACGGGGTTAAATGGAGGAAGCTGATTCGCTGTTGCAACCTGTGAAGTTAAAACATTGGAGAAGTTTACACTTTTTTCTGATAGTGTTTGTTGGTTTGTCCTGTAGGTGTGGAAATATCCCAAAGTATGGGAAGGTTTCGTCAAGTGCTGCCAAAGAACGAAGCCTCAGTCTTACAGCGTACTGCTGCAGCTCCCACCTGCACAGCTGACCAGCGTGTTTGAACGCTGTCCGGAAATGAGAGCGCCTCTTCTGCAGCATGTCCTCTCCTTCACACCTCATCAGGTTAGAACCTGGCTTACTTCTCTTTTTGCCGTTTTGATTTTGTGCACAAATGCCCCTTTAACAAAGTGCCTCTTTCTCTGAAACAGCAAGCTCACATACCTTCCTCCATCATGGCAGTCCTGGAGGCCCATAAAAAACCAGAACCAAGTCCTGTGGAGAAAGAGGTATAAACATTTCACTAATGTACCACCTGTTTTGAGTTTGTGTTAACTTTCAAAAAGATTTGTCTGTCTTTCCCACATGCATAAATTATGTAAAAACTCTGATTCTCTCACCTATCATTCCTATGTTTGGTTGCTCTGATCCTACAGATGGAGCATCCTCCAGTAATAGAAGAAACTCATTTCGCTGTGCAGAAAGAGGTAGAAATGCCCGTTCAGCAAGAGCCAGTCGTCATTAAAGATGATGAAGAACCGATGGAACAAGGGGAATCAGAACCAGTGATACTAGAAGAAACAGGGGAAAGCATTTCACAGGTATCACCAAAGAATTCCTTAAATAAAATTGCATAACATGCTTGAGTCAGGTGGAGAAGGTCCTCAATAATTTCCTTTGTTGTTGTTGTTTTACACTTTTAATGTCTAGTTGGCCAACAACAGACACTATAGTAGAGCTGGGTGATAAATTGATGTTATTAATGTTTGAATTTGTTTTTTAAGTATATTTATTTTTAGGAAAATCTGAACTTTAGTTTTATGGAACTAGTTCAGTTTGGGGATTTCAGACTTCAAGCAAAATCTTAAATCAAATTTGGTGTGGGAAAAAATACAAGATTTTTTTTTTTTTTGGCTTAATTGCCCAGCCACAAAATTGTTTTAATTTTAATAAATGTTTAACTAATAAATGTTCCTTTTTATTTTTCCCCAGGTGGATTCAGAAAGAGACATTGACACACCACCGCCTCCACCAGAGACGCCTGAAGAGTCGATGGAGGAATCCCATCCTGAAACCTCAGACCAGGAGCCAGTCAAAGAGGCTGAGGTTGACATCAGTGATGCTGAGGCTGGAACAGGCCCTGAAGATGTGGAATAACGATGCACTCATAATTTCTCTATCCTGCAAATATCACTGTATTCCAGGATTTCAAAGCATTTTTTTCTGTTTTGTTTTGATGAAAAAATAATATTTCAAAGTAAATTTTAGTATAAAAGCATTCCATGTGCTTGTTTCTTTAGTTATGAAATAAATAATCTCAAAAATAGAATGGATTACTGTTTTAATTATGTCACTTTAATAATAAATATGAACTTTATCAAGCACTTGGATTGTACACGCAAACCCAAACATACATGGATAAAAATAGATTCAAAGTGTACAATGCCATGCTTATAAAGTTAAATTATTAAGACAAAACATCACAAACATTTAATCTAAGCTTGTGTGTGTATATATAATCAAATAGTTTTCAAAATCTATTTAAATATTCGAATTTTGGCACACTAAATTAGCAGGACCACAAATTCAAGCTAGTGAAATATATTCTGTGATAAGCCTTTCAAAAATGTCCCGTTAAACAAAATTAAGGAATCTACTAGATCCGTTTTGTTAAATGAACTAATTTAATGATTGAAACATTAGTTTATTGTATGGTTTTTAGTTTTTTCAAATTAAAGTAAGAGTCTCTCATTCGATTCCAGAGGTACCCAGTTTGCCACGCCCCCTGTGATTAAAATATCGCGAGAATTCGAATCAAACTTGGACCTGCATCCCATTACCGTTCAGTTCTCGTTTTTGTTAAACAGTCCCGTGTGCCATCATCACTCACCGTCTTTAAGACTCAATGAAGGCTGTGATTCTCGCCGCCGGCTACGGTACGAGGCTCCAGAGGGACGTTGCCTCGGACAGCAGCGGGAAGTTCGCTCACCTGGCGGGGGTCGCTAAGCCGCTCCTGCCGGTGGGGAGTTGCGCGTTGATCTCCCACTGGGTCCAGGCTCTGACCTCCTGTGGGTTTGTGGACTACATTTACGTGGTGGTGAGTGCACGGATCGATGCCATACAGCGACTTTAATGTTCTGCTTACGGGCTGACGTCCTCTTTCTCTTCCCACAGACGAACGCTCTTTACGAGGCTGCATTTCAGGAGTGGGCTCAAAAGTTCACGAATGTCAAGATACTCAGCGATCAGACGAGAAGCAATGAAGTATCAACTTTTTCTACTTAAAGTTTTTGATTAATTTTGTCTCCTACTTTCAAGTGTGTTTTATTTATCTGCAAATCCACCAGGGGCGCCTTGGAGCTGTGGCCTGCCTACAGCTGGCAGTACATCACTTTAAAATTGAGGACCATGTTATTGTTGTAGGGGGGTAGGATTTTTCTGTTTCGCTTTTGTAAGAAGTATATAAAAAAATAGCCTACATTATTGTGACACTGGGAACTTATCTTGAACAGAGACACCCTCTTCAAAGAGGACTTCAGTCTGAAAGAGGTGCAGAAGAGGTTTGCAGATGTCCAAGCCGGGAGTGAAGACAGCTGTGTGGTGCTGTCATACCTGTGCAGGGATGAGGGTGAGATGCTTCAGTTCAGAAGTCAGAATAACAATCAATAAAAGACTAGGACACATATTCTATCACGATTAGTCTTGTTTTTAAACCCCTTAATAAGTATGTGCATGCCACCCTGCAGAAACCAAAAAATATGGAATTCTGGAAGTAGATGGAGCTCTGCAGGTCTGCTGCATGAAGGAGAAACCTCTCCCTTCAGACACCAAGTCCAGGAGGGCAGTAAGTTAAAACAGTTTTCAAAAGTGTTTTTTTATTATTATTATTATTATTATTCTAAACTTAAGGTACATAAATCAATATTGAAAAATATCATTTGGATTGAGTAATTGTAAGTTTATTTAACTATAACATGTAATCAATTGAGTGATATCACAAAAGATAACACAGGTGATGCAGCAAAAAATTATCAAACCATCATTACAGTCTAATGTGTGGAAATGCTTTGAACTCTGCAAAGACCTGTGACCATAAAGTGGGATAAGTACCCAGGTATTTATTTCTGAGTCGACT